>NC_136706.1:18463223-19033080 GCF_947650265.1 Symphodus melops
AACTGGAGTCATCACGACTGTATGACATCTGTATATCAAATGCTTTGTAAAAGAAAAGCTCTTTGACACCAGGACTGGATGGCATTTAACCCCAAGTCATTCGAGCGCTCTCCTAACTTGACTGCAGGTGGTTTGTTGTTTTGCTCCATGTAGCCATAGTTAAAGCTCTTAATTCTTCTGTCAACTTCTTTTGATGTTGTGTACTTGTCTATCAAGTGTAGTATTAGTAGTTTCATTTCATATTGTGCAACTCCCTCCAGGATATCATGCATTATATCAACTGAGAAATTATCACATGTATGGAAGTAGTGCAAAGAATTTAGAATACAAGATTGTTTAACACCCATAACATAGGGAAGACTGGGATTTGTCTCAATTTGTTGGCAATGTTCCGCATGAAGTGCTCTCGTTCGCATAACTATCTTCGGTGAATCCTCATTAAATTCTGTCTGAAAGTCCTCTTTCTCAGCAAGACAAAAGCGGCAACAATATCTGGCACTGAATGATTCGACAAAACCAAACAAGCTGTGAAGACCAAGGTTGTCACCTGTAACTTGGATAATGGTTCCATAGACTGGCTGATCATACTGGGGAAGCCTAATTCCATCTCTCTACAGTATTTTAATATCCTGCACAAGTGGATCAAGAATTTTAGAAAAACCATATGTTTTAATGTCTTGGGCATGAAATAATGAAGCTAAATGGATATTATGCAGGTTGGAGTTGTACTTTGGAGAACAATTCCGCAAGGTAAAATAGATTCCTCCTAATTTGTGAATTCCCCGTTTTGATCCTAAAGGATTTGCAATTTCGAAGTCATCATAGAAAAGCTGAATTTGAACAGCATGCCTCTGTTTTGAAAATAGTGGATGATTCTTGAAAAATTCTCCATCACACAAATCATGAAGATTTTCTCTCGAACAGGAATCAGCCTGCATCATCTCCTTAATATTAGGCTGACTGTAAATAAACTGTAATGTTTTCAAAATTGGGATATAAACAAACTTGTCAGTAACTACAACCTGATCATAGGCTCCAGTAGTTCGATTGCGCAGGGTATCAAATCTGGTACCAAGAACATATTCAACTGGGTCTACTGTTCCCCACTTCTCTTTAAAATATTGCCTTCTTTTATTTTCAGAATTGATTACACCAAAAGGATTTTCCATTTTTTCAAAACAGTCATCAATTTTACTCTCAATGTCACTTTTGACAGGCTCCTGTAAAGACAGACACCTCTTCACAGATTCTTTTGCATGATTCTGGATATCATCAACAATCTCTTCCATGGAAATTACCAAAGAGTTAATGGTTGTTTCACCTACACCTGCCACTTTAAGTTCAGCTACTGTTGCAGCACAGCTTTCCACAAGATTCTTACTGAGGAGGACTGGGGAAGAAGAAATTATCGATGGCAAATCACAATGAACTGCTGCTAAACCTTCAGCTGTAGAAGGGCCTTCACCAGGATCTAAACAAGGTTCATGTGCTTTATTGAGATGCTTTCTGAACCCAGAAAAGGTGCCATAAACTTGAGAACAACCAGCCTGGCCGCATTTAAGACGAAGTGTCTTTCCTGAACAAAGCCCATGAATCAACTTCAAGTGCTTTATCAAGGAATTAGCATTTGCCTGTGGTCTTTTACAAATGAAACACAACATTTCAAAATCAACTCAATGCAGCATCCGAGCCCTCAGCTCTGCAACCCTAGGATTCACCTTTGTGTTACCAACATCTATTTCATAAATGGTGGTCTGCAAGAAGTTGTACATGTTTACCAGGTCGCGGCTGTACGAGGCACCAAAGACAAAATGAGCTTTAAAAAGCTCATCAAAACAGGAAAGCGAGTCTGGTGACTTACAAGGTATGGCATGTTTGTCAATCACAATGAAGTACTTGTGAATCACACTCCTCTTGGTCCCCACAGCAAGCAGATAGGGTTGAAGGCTTTCTGTGATGCTGTCCAGATGCCCCTGGATGCTGATGCCCGTCTGTTACACACAAACTCCATTAGTCAGCTAATAAATGAATCAATGTCCAATAGTACATATTGGAAATTATCAATAGACAATTTGAGTAAAATTTCAGATAATCATCTCTATATGATTTAACCTTTATTTTAAAAATAGAAATCCTCATTTAACTGGAAGCTAATCTTACCTTGATGAACTTCACAAGCTGGTCACTGGCTTGTCTAGCCGAGAGCTTTGCTGGTCTCTTGCGGCCATGAGGTGATGGTGGCAGAAGGTGGATAAGGATCAGAAGGGACGACATGTCACTGTCCCAACCTTAAAGTACAGATAAAAAAAGCCGACAGTCATTGTACAGTTATTTGAATAAAAAAAATATATAAAAAATCTCCTTTACAGTAGCACAGTGATCATCAAGGTGGTGTTGTACCTCTAAATGGACCACTAAGTTTCAGAAGCACAAAGTATATTAATTATATCCTTCCAGCATACCATTCTCCACTTCGGTTGTAGATTCAGCATTCTGAACCAGGTCTTGAAGCTCGCCCGTCTGTGTGAGGCCACGACTCTGTTCAAGGACTTTCTGCTTGTGGACAGTAGGCCACTTCTCCAGAAACTTTGCAGAGACTGCATCACCAAACATCAGATTGAAATCCTGTTCAATCTTTAAACAAGACAGTAAGTCAAGACAGAACAGAAAACATTTAGGCACTGTAGTCATGACGCATATCGTGAGCTTCAACCAGACTATTGTAAAGAGAAAAATAGATTTTTACAGTTAAAAAAAACATGGCAGATGAAAAATCAACATACCATTCCTGGTATGTCCAGGAATCTTGGAAATATCGAGAAGATCTCAGAGGACTTCACTGTGTCATGAATCATCTTCTGGCGATAGCTGAAGGTCTGTTTCATCTTGTCTTTGGCAACTGTTTCATCAGCTGTATGCTTCATCAATGCAATGGCCTCACAACAAAGGCTTTCTGTGCTTAGCGAGTTTTCCTCTCTGAAGGAGGGTTTATCAGCTTTTGGGCCACCTGTAACAGTAATGGAACTTTTACTGATGAGCAGGTTTGCTTGCTTTATACAGGAATGTGATTTTGTGTCATAAGATTTAGGAAACAAGGCTAAGAAACTTAAAACTGCAAAGATTTTCATATGTGCAGTTTTATTGCAAGAAGCAGGTCATGAAGAACTGAAGTCCACCTACAAACAATATCACATACCTATTGGTGGCTGTTGGAAGGTCCTCTTTTTTTCCCTCCGATGCCTCCTTTTGAACAAACTTCAGTCTCCATGCTAGATACCCACTACCATCTTCTGCATTGTAGTAATGTTCCTAAAGGGTTTAATTCAGTAAAAAAAAAAAGGACATACAAAAATATTAACAGATATTAGTTCAGCTAACAAAATAAATAAAAAAACATATTTTTTAAAATCACCCAACAACAATACTTTTTCTGTATTTACAAGGTCTTTGAAAAGTGATGAGTACACAAGTTAGACTTATATAGCCAAACTTTCCCCTAGGGTCAGCCAGGTATGGGAACAAGCTAGTGATTCCCTTTGCATAATTCTCTTTGACACGCCTTGAGGGACTTGTCCTACCAAACACACAGACACTCTAATGTATCATATTTAAAGTCAAGCAATTTTTTTCATTAGTATAGGTACAAAATAATTATACAACATACCCATGTTCACTTGTCATATGTGCAACTAATATCTTGATCATATCACGTCGCCGTCTGTCAGTTAGGGTTTTTGTCCGACCATACTCAGTCAGGACCATATCTCCTCCAGGTGCCTTCTTCAAGATATCTTCAATCATCTAAGTGGGAATAATAAAATAAATAACACCTCAAAACATTTGAAAGCAGTTTAAAAATGGATAACAAAAGCCAGGATCACATTAAGGTTTTGCTACTGAGGACACGGTAGTGTGTCATCTAGATCAGGGATGGGCAACTCCGGTCCTCGAGGGCTACTATCCTGCATGTTTTAGATGTCTCCCTCTCTTCCACCACACCTGATTCAAATGATCAGGATCATTATCAGGCTTCTGCAGAGCTTGATGATGAGCTGATCCATTTGAATCAGGTGTTGGAAGAGGGAAGCATCTAAAACATGCAGGATAGTGGCCCTCGAGGACCGGAGTTGCCCATCCCTGATCTAGAGAGTTTCACACAACCTTATTTATCAATACATCTTCCATTTAGACACTTGTTAAATTTTCATAAAGGATGTAAAGCCATTTGTAAAGCTTACTAGGGAAAGACGAGTATCTTCAACTCTCTTTCTTGTAGAGGGACTATGCTGCAATATTGTGGTGTCATCAGAGTCTGCTTCATTGTCTCCACTGGCGCTTGCAAAGGAGGTGCTTGCTGAAGAGCTCAACCAATCTATCAGTCATGTTAACATTTAACTGGTGTGATTAACACTGTAACCATTACACAATTAGAACCATACATTAGTACTAGTGACATTTTTGTAATTCACAAATGGAATGGCAAAAATTAACATGCATTTAACATCAAGTTAGTATCTCCCAGCAACTTACCATCAGGATTTGGGCTTTGGGATGAACAAATCTTCAGAACACCAAGGTCTGGTTTCTTTAGAAGAAACTCGAACACCTCCTCATCAACTTCAGTGTTCAATTCATCATAAACTTTTATGTCCAAGGTTGGGATGTCAAATTTCTTGGTAACTGCAAAGACAAAATAAAACTGTACAAACTTACTGTTTAATCTTTCATGCATTTCTAAAGAAAACCCAGAACAAAACCAAAAATTATGTTCATCTTGACTTCAACAGCAATATCATATGTATATGCAAGGTTGTTGTAGGAATTAATGTGTCAATTAAAGAAGAGTGCCTAAAAAAGTAAAGTAGACATGCAACATATTTTACTCACCACAGTCCAAAAAGGATGTGAACAAAAGTTGGCCCTCATAACAAATCCTCCATTCAGAGTAAAACATGTGCACTAACCAAGCAAACTACCAAGTCCACAAGTGATCAAGTCCACAGCATTTATTCCGCCACGCTGCATTGCTGTTAATAAAACGCGGAATGTGGTGGATTTTACACCCAACAGCTCATTTTCCTATAGAACAGAGAATCAACACCACGAAACGACATGTGCCAACATACATTAGCCGCGCCATGTTAGCACCACACGAGGTCTAGCAGCTAACGGCTACACAAGCTAATAAACTTCGCTAACTAACTAAAATACAGCACAATGACAATTTCTATACAATCTCAAAAGTGGTACAGCTTCAAATGTCGTTAATTGCACAGTTTAGGTTTGGTTGAATTCAAATTATAAATGGTAAAACTGGTGTAAATTGTGGAGCATGTAACTATACGTACCACCTCCGTGAATGTCAGGAGCAAAGAGAACGAGCTGGCGGTTTCCCGCTGCTAAAATGATCTTCTAACACACGGGGGCGCTCCAGTACAACTAACAAAAGGAGGTTTGCATAAACTAGGCTCCCTTTTTTCACTCTAGCACTGGTGCCAGCAGCATTGTCAGTCAGTCGCACTTCTTACATGCTCACGGGCACAATGCCTCACGAGCTGAACATCTGCTTATCGATGGACGCCGCATTTACCGGCGTTCCCTAAACGCCTCACACTACAGGCTGCGGTAGATGCTGCGGGCTGCTCAGACTGGTGTGCGACCACACATTACAGTAAAATAAAGTGTTCTAAAGTCAGATTTGCCCAAGATAAAAAGAGTGATTTCATCCACATGCACCGTTTTCTATAAGCGGAGAAAATAGCGCACCTACTTGCCCTATGCCTTTTATGAGCGGAGCGCATTTTAAAATGCGAAGACCGCAGCCGACCGTTAGCCATGTAATTGGCTAGCGCTAGCTCACCAGCTCGGTATGCTCCTGATGCACCTGTGCTCTGAGTCGGCCTTCTGACTCACTGCTGAGGAATACACATCAGGCAGGAACAGACTGACAGAGCCACGGAAGAAATAAAAGTTCTACATTCCACCACTATAGCTCACACAGTAGCTGCATGTACTGGTTAAAGCGAAAACAAGTAGCTAAAATATCGTTGTTCAACGGCATCAATGCAACAAGTTGAAATTGAACTTGCACACTCAAAAACGGTCGAATTTTTGCTCGCAGTCTGGAGCCCTGATACATAAAGGAAACACAAACAGACTAAGAAAATATCAACTGCCAAAAAAAAAAACACCTGGCGTTGATACTCCCCAAAAGTGGCAGGATAACGTTCAAAAGCCGGATGCTAACGTTAGCTTCTGCACTAAACCTAGCTACACTTTAACACTTGAAAGATGTAATGATACTTAGCAGTTTACCTTGCAGACAAGAAATAATACAAAAATAAATAAACTTACCTGATATTTTACATCATTTGAAGTAACAAACTTCCTACAGTTGCTCCTCTGCTGAGTGGCTCTCTTCCCATGTGCGAAAAATAGTAATGGCGTCAGAAACGAAACTTAAGGATCCTGAGTGGGTGTGGTTATGCATTTTACTCCAGGAGAAATTCCTCTGAAAATTTACTCCCACTCTAGCGTCCAACAGTAGTGATTTCACTCCTGACTGATTAGAAATTACTCTTTTTGAGGAAAATATTTTTTACTCTGGAAAAAGTACTCTCCAATTTTTGCTGTGTACCTGTAATATCATGTACAGATTCAGGCAGTCAAAATGTTTGATGCTTCAGCACCGGGGCTGTTCATCTTTACTGCTCTCACGAGTCGATGAGGATTATCCTGTCAATGATTCTATTGAATTCAATATCACCATGCATCGCATTGGGTTGCATCCTCGATTTGCGTTATTTCTACACATGGCTATTTGTCCATCAATGAAGACAAGCTGTCAGATAAATATGATAGAACTACCTTTATAGAATAGGAAAGTTGCCTTTCAGTCAAAAACCACCCTTTCCATTAGTGTGTGAGTGTGCAGAGGTCCAGCTGATGCAAAATAAAAGAAAAAAGAAAAGAATAAAGAAAGCCCCAGTGACAGGAACATCATACCTGCATCATTTACTAGTTTTCACAACACGCCACGCACATATGTACAGGTTTTATGAATGGAAATTGTATATACCATCATATATCACATCTGTAATATAAGAAGGGGATGATTATTATAACATTATCTCTTTAAACATAGCCATAAGGAATTAAACAGACAGGTTCCTAATTACTGATTCCCTGTGGTGTCCTCTGTTCATATGCAGACTCTTGTTCTCGCTCTGTTTCTCCCTCTGTCTTCCAAGGGGAGAGCCATGTTTATTAAAATCCAATTATTGGATAAATATTCACCACCCTGACGTGTTTACTGTAACTTGATGACAATCAAACTTTAACACATCAGCGTTTGACTTTGTGATGAAAAAGCTCTTATTGTAAAATCTCTAGTAATAGATTTTGTGTTAGGCTTTTAAAAAACCCACATTGGACTTTTTTTCACCACTGAGGTTGTCAGTCTGTAAAATGTAAAGCGTGTTTTGCAAGCTCTCTGGAAGTTTTCTGGGGGATCAGGTAGCTGCAGGGTTGCTAGGGGATGGCTGTCTGTGTCAATCATTCAATCATTATCTGTATAGCACCAATTCATAAAGTGTTATGACAAGACTCTTTAAATGTGTGGATGTAGAAAAGCCAGTGAAAACAGCTCCAGCTATTAAAGAGGCTTGAAGCCTTGTGTTTAGCAAAAGGAGCCGTTTAGTGCACACTGCAGATTAGTAGCGTAGCCAGAAGTGAACCTGCAGCAGGGCCTGAATTGAAGTGGATGGGCCACACAGTTCATTTAATAAATAGTGTGATATAATTAAGCATTCAATATAAATATTACATTTTCCATTTTGCGTCTTATCTGTTGTTTGAAAACAGAATGCTCAGTTTCTCCGATCGATATGTCACACTGCTTGCTTGGGCTCCTTAGCAGCTCAAAATTACCAAATGTTGCAGATCGAGGCAGTAAGAAGGGCGGCAGCATACATGTTTCCCTACGTGTCATCCTGAAACCTGCAGTTCAGCTCTGTTATCTGCCCTGGAATGATCAATGTATTGAACAAAAAAAGCAGCTTGATTGGCCGGGCCAAGGCAAGAAGTAGGCAGGCCTAGGCCCATAGCTACGTGGCTGCTGCAGATTTATCCTGGGATTACGTTTACCTCACTCTGCTCATGTTAAATATTGTCATCCATTACTCGGAGGGAAGAGTGTCACACACTAAGAGGAGGCTTATTTGCCTTTGTGAGGTCATTCAGGGAAATCTCCAAGCGACCTGATTGAGCACACACTTTTTGAAAAGTGAAGGAGGCAAACAACAGAGAGGATGGATCTTTTTAATAAATGGTGGGTCTGGAGACAGTCTAGAGACACACATTAGAGTTAGAAATAATGCAGGTGTATTTTGCATAACGTGACCCTGGAATATGAACAACCAGCTCCAATGTGCTGACCCTGTTTGCTCTTTAGTGCAGTAAACGGTGCATTTAGCTTTCTGTTTGCGTTTGTTAGATGAAGGCCTTTTTGATTGCAAAGGTCCACATGCCAAAATATTACTGTTTTATGATATAGCACACTTCCAAGAGAAATCCCTTCAACATTACCTCGTATAACATTTTGCGTCAAGGTCATCTATACATTTAAATCAGATATGACTTCTGAGCTCACATAATAGCCACACAAATGAATGTGCGTGTTTTTGATCTGAATCTGTTTGGAAATGGTTCTGAGAGTTACCTGCATCCACTGCTCGCCTGGGTGGTGGTGACAAAAAGTCGCCAGGCAGGGGTGAAGGTCTTTGAAAGACAGAGACAGGGGACAGCGCCATGGCTTTGAACTGTGGAGTGATAGACATGAAGGACCTGATAATCTGGCTGTGAAGGGATTCTTTGGCTACTTTTTCCTTTCAATTTACTGCGACAATGTGCTGTCAGTCTTCTCTCAGAAGATGTTCCATCTGTGCTTTCGACTCCTTATCTGCTATCTTGTTTGCTGTCTACGGCTCAGAAGGACCACTTTTTTGTTGTATGTCTTTTAATCTTGAAGAGACGTTGCTTGGGAAACATTGTTTCTGTTGGTGAATGAGGCCTATTGTTTAACTGGGTCTCTGTAAATAACATAATAAAGAGTACGGAGCTGGAGCTGCTCCTTTAAGAGTCTGGAGAGAACATTTGTTGCAATTTGCCACTGCATAAATCAACATTCATTGAAAAAGGACGAAAGACTAATTTCTTAGGCTTCATTCAGACTGTCGCCCAAATCCAATATTTCCCCAAATCTGATCAGAATCCGATTTAACTGACTGACTGTCCACATTACAAATTGCAAATGACCAGATCTGATCTGCCCGTCTGTATTGACATGGTCTGATCCACGTTGATGTCTATAGTAACAGGTTACGCCCAGCAAATACAACTGCAAAATGGATAACAGAGAAGTGTCTATTTCTGATGCAATGAAACAATCTTGTGGAGAAGTCTGTCCACAGGCTTATTTTGCTACAATTGCTTTGATTCTTTCACTGACCTAAGTTAACTTCACGCTTGCCAGATCTACATCATTGTTATTATTGATGGTGTCGTGTTGCGAGTGATGCAGAAGACACATTGAAGTGACCGAGACGTTCAGATTGAGTCGGATCTGAAGAAATATGCGGTTTGAATCAGATTTGGCAAAATTGGATCTCATGTGGCTTTTTGTGTCCAGACTGGCGAAAAAAGAAACCACATACAATCTAAATGTGCTAAAAAATTGAGATTTGATCAGATTTGAAGGTGCAATGTGAACGAGGCCTTATTGTGTAATGCTGATAAATGGTTTTTGTTGAAGCTTGCCAGCCATAGAAATGGATGAAGTATCGTTATTGTTACTAAACTACTAATTTGTGACATTGTTGATTTTCTCACTGATTATAGATGCATTTTCATCGATCCAACTTTTTCAGGTTCGATACCTGAATGATGGATATCTTCTGACACTGATACAATTCCTATTCGATAACTGTATTCCTCACTTTGAAGATGACAGTGGGAATTTATTTTTGTTTAAGGTAGTGTCAAGTTTAAATACATTTGAACTGCCTAATTTACTGCCAAATCTAAACCCAGCTCAACATGTGCTGTTACAGTGAACTCTTGTTGAGCAGCTCAGTATTTGTAAAAGCAGCAGCAGATGTTCATTGTCCATGGACAGCACTGTCTCTGAAATATCATGGAGTGTTTCCCACTCATAGGCGATATCCCCCCCAGTATATTTCCAACCAGTTTTTATTAAATTTTTCATTCATTCATAAAATCTTGAGCGTGCACGACAGAGGGAGAGAACTCACCTTCACATGAGGACTTTACGGCTTTGTGCAACATGGCGAGAACATTTCAGAGGGAAAAACATTCTTGATATAAATAGAAGGATAATATTAAAATATACCCTAAGATAAGAATAAAACAAAAGTATGTTGATCATGATTTAAATTGACAAATCACCTGCTGATGTCAACAAGCACAATGTAAAACTGTTTTTAATGTGTTTGTCAGTGCATTAAAGCCTAGAAAAACTGTTTAGCTAAGAAAACACTTTTTGCTTTGAGTGCTTTTAATCATAGTATAACAATGTGTTAATCCAAAATAAAAAGCCTCTCAGACTTATGATATCCTCAGCCTGAGTGATATTACAAAGCCACCAGCTGGCACACCTTAGTTTTAAGTTAAAACTCAAAAGAAAAATGGGCCTTTGTCATTGTTCGAACTTCAAAGACGTATGCCAAAATCCTTTTACAGCTGCTTTGTCCCTGCACCTTATGTGTGTTCAGTCACGTACAGCACTGATGTCCAATCAATATCCATAGAGGGCAAAGAATATACAGGCTTTTCTTTCAGCCAATCAGCAAATCTCCTGCTCATGTCAATGAATGAAAAACGTTCACTAATGATGCTTCATGCACCCAGAACATTTTCTTCAGAATTTCTCACACGGCGTGATTGTAGAAAATATGAAGCCCAGTAAAGTACTTGGTTATTTGATTGATCCTGTACAAAATGAGTTAAAGAGTTTAAATCTCATAACAGCTTTCACATTTGTGCAAATTTGTTGGTACTTCAAGAAAAAGAAATCTCAACGGAAAAGAGATGTGTTTTATAGATTATTACTTAAGCTGTGTGAGCCACTTCTTTATTTTCACTGCTCTGATTCCCAGTGTCTTCCTGCATCAAACCACTGAGTATGATCATAGACTTTGGTTTATTCCCCTGTAGCCAAAGACTCTGTGAAGCACATAATTCTCCATTCACAATATTCCTGCTGGGTTCTCACCAAGGCATGGAGCTCATCAATCTTCTTTTTGCCAGTGATCTAACTTTTCTCATCCCGATAGATGGAGGGAAGGGTTTAAATCTCCTTTCGTTTACTCTAAACCCCTTTCACCCCAGCTCTTCTCTCCATCACGCAGGCAGCTCAGTCAGTATATTCTTCAGATGTGGCTGTCCGCCAATATCAGTGCAATCAGGTGCTGCCAAGTGTAAGGCTAAAGACTGGAAGACTTAGTTAGAATGCCCATTGTTCAAGTAAGTCCCCAATGAGTCTGTATATCAATCACTGTTCCAAACTTTCCTCCATTGAACTAGCTTGAAGTTTTTTTTGGGTTCAGGTTGAAGGATTACTAAAGTTCAAGATATTCTTGTTTTGAAACATAGTAAGTACATTTATTTGGAGTGAGGAACAGTCACAAAAACTTTTTTTTATTCCTTACATTAACGCTCACTGGACTTGAAATTTATTTTCTTACATGCACTCCCTTGCACCATTTGTACATGTTTGTGTTTTTTATCATTTTAATTTACTTGGGGTTTTTTTTTTGTTTTTTTTAAATGTAACTGTTTTTGCACCAATAAACAAAGACAAATTACTTGTATGTGTAAATGAACTTGAAAAAGTCTGATATGTTGGTGCACAACATCAATATAAAGTTTAGAGAATATAACATGTACCTTTATGTGTAGGGCACAGGTTTCTTTCTGAGAGTAATAGACTTACATAACACAAATTAATGTATTAAAGTTTTGAATATTCCCAAATAAAGTGAAGGAAATGACGCTCTCCTTTAAGGCAAAGTGAATTCAAAGAAAAGGGCATAAGCAAGCCCTCAATAGCAACCAAACCAATTACAATTGTATAATGAGCACCAAGTCTTAGAGCTGTTTAACCGCCAGCCAGATCAAGCTGCATAAAGAAGTGATAGTATGGGATCATTATTACTACAGTGTTTAGAAAACTTCTGCCTAAGGCATTTAATTATTCTCCAAACTAGACTCAAGTGCTTTAGCCTTATTTCACACCTGTTAGATCTCCTTTGCTCATGGAATGCATGCATGCTTTTTAAAAGCACCAACTCTGCAGCAGAATGCTAGCAGATTTATTAGACAGAAAAAAAAAAACAGGAAGAGTTGCAGTTGTTTTCTCCTGCAGCTTTTCCATTGAAATGGCCAATGAAGAGGGACTGTGGGTCGTGGTAGCAATGTGGGAAGGAAAAGCGTGTGTAGTGTACTTAAACTTTTATCAATTTATTTGTGTTTAGAGTGGCCAAGATGTTGGGTTGTGAGTGTCAGAAAGTGGCAAATACAGGCCACAGCTGACACTTCTTATCCTTTTGATGCCAGCAGTTCAAAGCTTTCATTCAGTCCTGTGCAGTATGTCTGAAGGAGCGGGTGCACATCAGAACACGATCTACTAACTGTCAGGTATTACAAGAAGAAGATTGTAACAGTGATCGAAATCCCAGCACGCTGTGTTTGTTGTAGTGTGAACAGTGCCACTGGAGGATTCATTGGAAGACCCATATGTTCTTAAAGGTTACAGATTAGAGGCAGAAAAAATGTAAAGCTGTAAAGGTAGGTTGTGTCCTGTGGTTGTGAGTTGCAGGACTGTTATTCCCTGTTGAGTGTGTTCATGGTAGTGTGGGTGTAGTTCAGTTATGTATAAGTCAAGGAAGACGCCCACTTGATAACAGCAGTGACTGAACCTTTCAGTCAGCCAACCATATAAAACCCAAGAGAAGTGACTTACAACCAGGTGCACATAGTAATGGAGGTACTTTTTCAGTTGTTGGCAGTATGTAGAGAGATTAAGCAGTTAATTTTATTTCAAAACATTTAAAAAACAATAGCAACTTCAAGGATGCATGACTAATGTAGCCTTCAATTAAAACTTGGTTTGATGCCATTAATAACCTTAATAGCCTTTTTATTCTACTCCCATTAACAGCTTTTTCAACTCCAAGCCATTTAAAGTTTATAAAGATCACACGGGAAGCTAGAATAAACAGTAAAAATCTTTGGCACAAATTCATGGATTTGTCGTTTGATCAAATGAAAAATTATTTAGAATAATATCTCATAAGGGTTAGGGATAAATACAGTATTTTTAAAACGAGAAAACAAATGTAAACAATGGATACCTAAGTATAAAGATATAATTAATCCACTGCATACAGTGCTACGAACAGCAACACAAACATGATTAAATCAGTTGTTACCATGGTCGATATGAAAAAAAATGTCATGATAAAAAGCCATGTCAGCTGAATTATGACTATTAATGTTGAATTATTTTTTCTTTCTATTGAAAGTCTGATTTTTGATCTTGCAGGTAACATCTTACTGTTTTTTGTTGGACTGTAATATCTCCAAATTCCTGAGGTTTAGTGGCCTTTATAGTCATCTTGTTGACAATGTTTTCTCCCTGCTTTGAGCTTGTACAGTCACTGTTTCTTCAGTGTAGCTATTGCACATTTTGGCTGTGTTTCCATTCCGTTCCAAACATCTGTAACCCTACCCACTCATATCCCTGCGACATGATTGGCTCTTTGTCGTCAACTAGCGGTTAAGGCACTTAAAGTGAACACCAATCTTCCCACTACGCCAGCTCAAAAATCTCTCTTGACTCTCAATTTTAATAGCAGATTTGTTTAGTATGGGTAATATGACAAGATGGATAAATAGAAGGCTGTTGTTCCTGTTCCTGAACAAGAATCTGTTTTTAAAGCAACACGATTTTTTGGAAAATGAATCCAATACTGCTGCTGTCAGTGGCAGTTTATGTAAACCCAGTCACCACTGTAGTCAAGTAAATTGAACATGTCGTCTTATTCCACAACCACAGCAGCTCGATTGGTTTAAAGCTTACATTTTTTATAATAGCTATTGGATGATGAGGGAGATAATCCCATCATACATATAGTAGATGAAAACACAATGTAGTCGGTCAGCACTAATCCTGGCCATACACAATGATTTTCAGTTTCATTCATTAAAATCAGATGTAACTCCAAATCTGACAGTTTGTACATGATGCTAGTAAATGAGTTTTAATTCCTTTTTTTTCATCTTTTTTTATCTGTTTTCTATTTGAAGTGGAAATACAGAAATAAGTAGTGACAGAACATTAGAGGAATACTTCTTCATTCATTCTTAACAACAACAACAACAACCATAACAATAACAACAACAACAACAAGGTGATACTGAGAATAAAGTTATCACCACAGACTCTATAACATATGGACGTCTTCTCAATGACCTCACACATGGGTTTCTGAGGAGGGGTTTTGAAGCCCAATAATGACAGTGACTATATTGAAAATTCTATCGCAATTTAAGTCCAGTCTAAAAACAGGCAAAAAGCTGGGGCTGAGGTGGGCCTTTAGACTCCTGGCAAAATTTAAAAAGCCCCCACCTGCCAGTGATTTCAGCCACACTCAAGCCTATGCCAATGTATGCACAACTTTGAGCCTTCATAAGATCAAAACAGGTGGGATATTTCCAATAGGATACTGAGACTTTTAACAGTAAATGCTGCTCAAAATGGAATGATCTATTGTTCAAGTATCTTTCCCTTGTGACAGTTCTGGCTAAATTGAATGTGCATGTATCAAAGCCACTTGACCTGGACTCCCACTTGACATGAATTTCCTCTCTTTTCACTTTTACTAAACTTGTACTCTAATATCTCTGAGGTTGTCTTGGTCTGTTGTATGTCTGATTTTCTGTGGGCAGATGTTTTAAGGGATAAGAGACCCTGAGGCACATGCTTCAGCTGTTATCTTCAAAGTGTGACATTTTCATATTTGCTGAAGACATAGTGCCAACAGCAGAGAGGGACCTCTGAGTTGAAGCAGTGGTTATTTTTGCCTTTTACAACATAAACACAGCAATACTGAAAATGGCTCAGACATCTTTGGCAGAGGCCATTCTCCTCTGTATGTAAATTGATGTACTGAAACCCATTTATTTATCTTGTCTGAGTGAGACATGAAACTTTGCAACCAAAACATAATCCCTGCCTTTTCAGGGGAGTGATGGACCCAAGCTTACTTACTGTTGACTTTGAGCTGCTCATCGGATCGTGTATGTGTTTGTTCTACAGGACCCCACCCCCCAAAAAAACCCCAAGAAGACTGAAAGCCAAATAAACTCAGCGAAGCTTCCTGACTCCTTGAAGGAACAAAGCATTGATGGACTGACTGTGAGCTGTTTAAGTGCTCTTTTAGCCATCTGTCTTTGAGCTGTGTGGTGGAGTAATGTCTGTTGGACTGTATTTAGGTTGGTTAAAGCTAAACGATGAAGAATTTGACGTGAAATTCCTCTCCCAAAAGACCTCAAAGGTTACAAGAACAGTATTGAATGTGGTCAGTATTTTAGCCGTTTCTCTGGCATCAATTATGGTTAAAAATGCACAAAATATATAAATGTATAAATATTTATTGTATGCCTTGGAGTAAAAGTCCATCCTCTCCGTCTATCCAATTTTCAGAAGATATTTGTTCAAACGGGTATCCCAAAAGAGAAATAACTCCTCCAATAGATGGGTGACACGCTCACAGTTAAGTCACTGTTCTGCCCTCTGAATCTGCCTTTCCACCAAAAACAACATGGCTTGGAGCGAGATACCCCAAGACCCATCCCCTTTCCGAGAGGGGCATCTCAAACAGCTCACTTGGATTTATGGTAAAGACACAAACAGCCTATTCTGAGCAGGGCTTAAATAGAGTGGTTCATAGACGTGCATAAATATATAAGACTCCAGACAAAGGTTTAATATCATTTGACCCCTACACACGTGCATAAGCACACACACACCCACGCACAAACGCACGCACACACACAAACACACAAACCTCACATACCTGTATCTAAGAAAAACTGAGCCCACTCGGAAAAAAAATGTAGTGTGTTGTTAAGAGTTAATACAAATTGTTGTTTTCTTGATAAAATCCCAACAGAATAGAGCCTCATTCTTTGTTTAAATTATCTATATCCAGTAAATGTGCCAACATGATTGTTTGGTTGATCAATGCAAATGTGTTTTTGACCTCCTCCCTTTGTACCCAGCATACAGTATTAAATAATTAGCACCCAGTTCCTAACCAGAGCCCCTGGTAAGGAACCAATGGTTTGGATAGAAAGTCAAAAGTTTCCACACCTTCAGCGTAATCATACCTTTCCCTATAAATGGTGTTTGCTTTTTGCTTATTACATTTTTTGGCATTCATAATTTTAATGTTTCAGATAGGGATCTTTTCTTTGCCCAAAAAAATCAAACCATTATTTGATGTCATAAAGCCAATTAAATATAAGTATGGTACAATTATTCAATTTATGATTTAAAACTGCAAAAACGTATTGAATGAGAAAATCTTTAAACAGTTGACTCAACAATTTGTATTGCATTACTTTACATGGACAGGGCACTATTACAGATTTGACTATGAATGTTTTGGAGAATATCAAACAAGCAGTCAGGAGGCACTGAATACAATTCTGCTGAAACAAAGTCACATCTCGGTGTCAATGATAGTGCAAGTGACAATGAAATATTTAATACCATTTAATGTTGAATAGAGTCCTGCGAGGGTTGGGAGTTGATGAGACTTCAAATGTAGCTCTCACAAGATGCTTTTGTGCACAAAAAAATTCCCAGGGTAGGGTAGAAGTAGTGGATGAAAGGATTGAAACACAAACACTGCATGTTTCCAAGGATGGCTCGATACATGAGAAAAACAGCTCCTATCTCAGGTGTCACTGTTAGATGCTGTCAAGCCTTAGAAACTGGCACAGGGAAATGTGTGGATATGCATAGGCTCTTCCATTTGATGCTAGATATAGTGCTGCCTGGTTGCTGAAAGCCTTGAACTGTTATGTATAAAATCTAAACTATGGCATTATATGCCTTTTAGAATTTGAGACACGAAGAGGATGTCAAAGCGTGAATTCTGTTCTTATGAGGTTTGTTGCTGTCTTGGAAATGTCACACTAGGCTCTGAACATATCAAACAAAGGACAAGTTGACAGTGAAAATAATAATAATAATAAGCTTGCATGAATCCATAATGTTTATTAAAATATTTGGATCATATGACTTTGAGTTGTGTCACACAGTTGTGAGAGAACAATCGATTCAAGTACAGATCTGGGATAGCATGGGCAATATGGCAAATCTGATGGTTCTTAAATTATGATTATGTCGTAATATGAGGCAAGACTTGTATTTGTGAATGATCAGCTGATCCTGATTGCCAATGAACGTACAACTGTGTAATTCACTGTAATGGCATCTAAGACACCGCTCCTTTTTGCCTTTTGGGGCAATCTCTTAAAAACTTCTGTCTCCACTTCCCCGCTCTCATCCTGATACACCAATCTGATGCTCTTATATAGAGAGATGGGAGTGTGGTTGTACACTGATTGTATGTTGCAGCCACAAACCTTATGATTTTGAAGGATTCTGATTCAATAACATAGTGGTGAGAACAAATTGGCTGGTACGCACATGTCATGAATCTGACGGTGATTTTGCAAATGTACTTATTTTATGCGCAGAGCAAGAATTTCTTTTGGCACATATTAGGGAATGAGGTGCATTACCCTTGTGAGAGGTAAAAGGTCAAAGTCTTGTGAGATTAAATATCCTTAAACACAGTGTTGCAGTATAGGAAGCAAAACCTCAGTCAGTTTTTGACTTTGAATCTGAGCCTTTGACCGATTAATTATATGTTTTTACTGATCCAGGCGTCCGTGGACCGATTCACTCCCATCTTTAATGTTAAGATCAGTTACTGATCTGATTTTTTTTTTTTTTTACTCCACTATAGACGTCTTGGTGTTTTCTGCCTAAGCTTAAGCACATGAAAGGGCAGAGAGATCCCTCAGAGCCATACCGCCAAAAGTTGCGTCAAAGTGTACATTTTTACAAAATGGTCCTAGCTGAATAGTTTAGTTTAGTTTTAGCTCTTAGAGAGATAGCCAGGGGCTCTATAGCAACATCGAAAAGAAAGGGGGTCAGAGGATAGGGAACAGTCCTGCCGGATTCCTCTGTATAGACGCAAGTACTTTATAATGATCCTGTTTGTAAAGATCACTTTAATCCAAGAGATGAATGATTGGCCAAATTCAAATGACTCCCACACTAAAAAGTAAATAATGATATTTTATATGTTTAAAAGGCTTTGTGGAAATCTAAAGTAATGATGGCTTCAGTGAACTTGGTTCCAACTAATTAGCTCGGGCTTTGGTGAGTATTCCTGAATTTCCCTCGGGATCAATAAAGTATCTATCTATCTATCTATCTATCTATCTATCTATTTATTTGATAGCCACATTCTGGAGGCTCACTGGACGATATGACTCACATTTAGTGGGTCTTTATCCTTTTTCAAGAAGAATACAGATATCGTGGCCTAGTACGAATGAGGGACCCCTGCTGGAGTGCCTCAGTATAGACACGACAAAGCAAAGGTGACAATTTTAATTTTTTATTAAAAAAATCACTGGGTAAGCCATCAGAGCTGGGAGCTTTACCAGTTTTTCTATATTTTATTGCCTGTGTAACCTCTGCCATCTCGAGGACTTTGTCAGGTTCTGCTCTCTGTTCCATCCATCTTTGGGGTCTCAAGGTCAGCCAACAATGAAGAAGTTATAGACTGATCTTTAGCCTCTGAAGAGTGGTTAGTTCACCTGTGGACGTTTTGACAGCAGCTATTAGGTTGGAGGTGGCTGATTGTCGCAGTTGGTGGTAGATAAGTTTATTTGCTCGTTTCACATATTCATAATATTTCTGTCTGGATTTTAAATGGATGTTCGCTGCATTGTCTGCAGTAATATTTTCTAATTCTGTTTGCAAGTAAAATCCTTTCCTCGTAGACATCTCCTGATGGTGAGCATTCATGTCTTCAATCAATATCATTAATAAGTTTCGATAAGCTTCATTAATAAGCTCTGTTAGACATGCTGATATTAAATTTTATGCCAGCAGCGTATGATATTATTTGGCTCCGTAGGTATGCTTTAAAGCTTCCCACAGTGTGCCTAATTTAATCTTAGGCCCCTGTTTAGTTACAAAAAAAAAGTATTTTTGTTCTGATATAAAATTCTTGTCTGACAAAAATTGTGAGTTAAACTGCCAAGTATAGTGATGCAAAGCCTTGTCTAAAAAGCTGAGGGACATAGTTACTGGGCTATGATCTGAAACGCTAGTGCCCTCATAGTTGGTAGATTACGTTTAGTTTTAGGGTTGGTGAATCTCCAAGGATCTGTTACCCCATAGGCCTGGATGGAATTATTGATGCCTAAGTTGATGGGTGTTCAAATCCGGAAGTTGGGCAGTATGCATCATCCCAATCAGGGCCATAGACACAAGCCAGGACCACCGGAGAGTTAAAAAGCACTTTTTTTAAGATTACAAAGTGTTTCTCTGATATTACTTTGGATTTGACAATCTGAGCATGTCTCTTTAAATCCAAGGAGCCCCACTTGAAACTTTTTCCAGTTGACATCCCTCCTCTAGTGAAAAATGGCAGACCTGCGAAAAAGTGTAGCTCTAGGCTGGGGTGGAGTCTAAGGGTGAAGAAACAGAGCATTTTTCTCTGTGTTGTCAGACTTATGCAGACCACAAACAAAGGACTGGATGGATTTATTTAACATTTTGTCGGTGGACAGACACTCAGGTTACTCAAATATGTTCAAAAACACTAAAATTGGATTTGTGTTCATTTTCAGTCATTTTTCAAGACTGGTATAGACTAGGCCTGAACTTTTGCTGTAAAGTTTGAAGTCAGTAGAAGTGTGACATGTTCTTAAATCAGTTTGAGTTGCTGTTAATAATCCTCCTGAGTTATGACGCAAACAGAAAACTCATAGTGATCACATGTAGACACTTTATGCACCGTGGAGCAGTAACAGCGTATATACGTCACTCTCCCATCCATTGGCTCGAGGTGAATTCTCCAGAGAATATGTTGCAGCATTCTCACATCAGCCAGCTTGGAGAAAATACTCGGGGTCTGGCAGGAGAAACTCAGGGTGCGGTCCAAGAAAAAATATGGCTGTTTGCATTCACATATAAAGCTCCTCTCCAGAGATTTCCTTGTGTGAGTGAAGGGTATATTTATATGGAGAAAAAAGTAAGCATTTAATGAAGATCTTGCCCCTCCTCTATTTAAACCATAGACTGTAAATATTAAAGGACAAAGCCTGAGTGACGTCAGCCATGTGTTACAGCAGGGGGCTCCAGAGGCTCATCGGCAGCAGCAGCCATGCTGGAAGCTCTGTCTCGACACGCTGAGAGCTGGACCTGAGGCGGCTTTCAAACTTCATGACGAAGTATTACATTGTGCCCTTCTGACCACCTCTCGTCCACCCTATGCACCAAACTATGGATAACACGTATCGTTTTACCCCCGTACAATGTGTGCCAGTGAGCACATAAAGAATCAAACCGATTTCATTTTTGAATCATGAAGTACCACAGGCAGCCGCTTGGTTTAAGCACTTGATTTTACGTTTTAGAACATGTGTGGTTATCAGTAAGCAGTAGTTTTCACTCTCAGACATTTTTGATAGAAAACTTCTGAATAGAACAGACATAAATGCCACTGAAACTTCAAATCCCTTAAATACAGAGTGAGAGCCTCTTCCTTGCAGGCAGACTCCCCAGGGCCATGTTGCAATACAGTCAAAGTTCTCTCCTGAATATGTTGCAGGACTTTAACTGCACCCTGTGTGTAGAGTAGTAGTAAAGGGATTGTCTTTGTGTAGTCGTCTTGTTTTTAAACTTGTAGTTTTACATCTATCTAATCTAATCTATCTAATATCTAATGTCTTTACTCATTTGATAGTGATATTTTCTACATGACATTTCTTTTCTAATGTGTGTCATGAAAGGATGAATCCACTCTACAATGTCTGCCTTGCCTGACTGCAAGTCCACACACGGGACAAAAAAAACCACTCAACTGAACTAAGATGGTTTAATCTACTCCAGTAGCGTCATGAGTCAGTAGGTTTAAGACTTATTTTTTAGAAATTGTGTCAGCTCAGTACAGGAGCACTGACTCTGCACAGCTGAATGTGTCAAATTAAGGTTTCTTGCTTATTAAATTACTTTGGTTCCTAGAATACTTGTTCCACTTCAGGGGACGGAGAGTTTTAAATAGCATCTAGGCAGTCTGCAAAAAATCATCTTGAGCAAGGTTTAGCACAGTCCAACAACACGTTTTCCAAATTGGTTTATGTTTTTCAAGCACTTAAAGCGAAACAATGCCTTTTAGTACCACTTACAAAGTGAAACAAACCAGCAAAGAACCTGCTTTACTTATCCACGAAGCAATGTTTTTTTTTTTCTTAAGGCAGCCTAATACTTCAACTCAAATCAGAACCTGGGTGAAGACTTTTTCATGTCTGTAGCACATTAGCACTGAATGAGCACAGGATCTCACAGCTGCTCACATAATAATGAAGCCTGAGTGCATTGTCTTGTTGTGCCTCTGGTAAATCGATGCTCTTTATCGTTCATTTGGAATAAATGTGGTCCCTTGATTGTTTCACTCATGCCACATTAACGACAACATTCACATGTTTACAGAATACACAACTCCGAGGCTACTACTTTACTTATGGGTCCGCATTTAATTCCCACACAGAGATTTGTCATTCATACTCTTCCTTCTGTCCTGGTCCCAAATCAAAGCCATTAACATAATTAAGTGATGAATAGAAACTTACAGTGAAATAATGGTGTTATGAAAAAGTTGGGTGTCTTGTATTCCAGTGGTGTCAAAACTATAGAGAAAATTTCAACAACAAAATGCACTCACTCTGTGATTGCCTCTTCATTAACTTGCTTCTCAATCCTGATTATAATTTCTTTGGCAGTGGAAGGGCCTTCAGAAAGCCGTAAATGTAAATGTGTAGAGCTCAACTTGAGCAGGAGCTGGAATACTCCTCCTGACGTCCTGTGAGATTGATTTCTGTAATTAGGGGAGGAAATGTGGTTTTCTAAATAGCTGTGAAAAACAACAACCCTCAAGCGCCTGAGTACATGAAAGACTCAATTCCAGGAGCAATGGAACTGAAATTGATTTTCACATTTGTATAGAAATAGAGATGCAACGATACCAGTTTTTTGAAAACAAAGTGCACATACATACATTGGGTACATATGGACACAACAAGAACTGATACAAATACTGAATAATGCCATTGCAGTTCTCACAATGATTTTGAAAGTAAGTTTTATTTTTCGACAATTGTACAATTCATTTAACAGATGCTTTTATCGAAAGTGACAAATGTCAGAGATTGATTACAAGAATCAGATTTTGTTCCTCATTTTCTGACTTTTACGATTGAAAAACAGAATCATGGTGTTACAACCAGCCGAGGGTAAATCAGTAATAACACAATAGTGACCCTCTCCTTTCTCACTCCCAATGATTAATCACAATTACAAGAAATTCTCAGTCCACAATAGGCTATTTGTTAGCAATAAACACAATATCAATTAAACTTCAGGAAGAGCACCGGCAAAAATAATCATAACATTGTAGCATAATAAATTGATTAAGATATAGCATTTCCTCGAGGCACCATCTTCTGGTTTAAGGGAAGAAAATTATTAATTGATCAGTTTCATATTTAAAAGGTTGAGCCCTTTTCAATCAGTAAACAACACAGACAACATTCTGAATGATTAAGTTTGAATTTATTGCAGGAATGGTGGGCAATAATGAAATAAATATTAGAGAATGAACTGATTATGATGATGATCTTAATAACTTTGGTTTTGATTTTAATTTTATGGTAGTGTTATAAAAGTACAAAGTAACAAATGGAATGACAAATGGTTAGTAATAATTTAAAGAAAAATGCGATTAGAACAATTACAGAATGTGATTAGAGAATTTTGTAACGAAATATCTACTCGGAGTGACTGTGTTGACAAGGACCCGTGTGGTCCAGCATTTAAAAGGCACCGTCGTGTGCTCCAGAAATGGTGCTAGCCTGACTGTCTCAACAGTCCGGTTGAAGTAAAGGCATACAGCAGTGTAAGAGTTTCGATCTTACAGTCTAAGGTGTCAACCGGCTGATGCAGGGTGTCCGCCTCACCGCCTCTGAGTGGATCAAAAATGAGTTAAACTCTTGCAAAAATGAACTCAAAATAAATAATACACTTGAATGCTGCCATAGTCCTGTCTGTAAGTTTTAGGTGTTTTTTTTAAAAGAGTAAGAGGCATGTTCTTTTTGATAAGAAGCAGTTATCAGCAGTGAGCCTGTTTTTGCCCTCATCGATAATTTGTGAAACTGAGACTCTTTCACTTTCCTGATCTTTGTACCAAAATTGTAAATGGATCTATATTTTTTTTTAAAAACAGAAATGGTGCACAGACAGACAGGACTTTGATTGTTTTTCTTTTCAGGGGTCATTGAAGCATCTCTTGACAACTGCAGTCCGAGGTTACCGTCATGGTTTTGATTTCCTGTTCTGCATCTGTTTCTTTGGTCAATTTTTTCCAGAAGTGTTCACTAGTGTTGGGGGAGTACATATTTAGAGCCACATATTCCCAGAGCCATCTTCTGCTTGAAGAGAGACTGTAGCATCCAGTATGTGCTGTTTCAACTCGTCTGCACTTCTTGATGACGTCTTTTTAGAGATGGTTAAACTGCACCTGAATGTGTGGAGTAGGCTAAATCTGAATGTTTGAGATAGATAGATAGATAGATAGATAGATAGATAGATAGATAGATAGATACTTTATTGATCCCGAGGGAAATTCAAGGCATCCAGTAGCAGTATACAGACAGGCAGGACACAAGACATTAGTTACAATACACACCCGCTGTCCCCCCCCCTCTGTATACAATAATCCCCCAAACAAGATTTAGGAGCCCCTATGTGACTAAGAGTAAACATAATTACAAGTTAAACCTGTGCAGTTAGCATTAGCATTAGACTTAAACTTATATAGTATAATGTACATAACCTGTGAAGGAGAGAAAAACATGTGCTGATTAATTGTCTGACAATACAATACAGGACGTGGTTTATCCCGTATTTCCAAGTTGCCGTGAACTCAGCATCATTCCACCCGCGTTCAGCCTCTTATGGCTAGTTCCCGCCTACTCACAGCACCTGTTGGTTTGATTGGTCTGTTTTCGGCATGAACAAACAGAGCTCATCAGCGATTGAGTAAGAGTCAGTAGGAAACATGTCTGCGGCTTACTCTGATCCCTCACACATTGTAAACAGATTCAGAGATAGAGATATGAGTGGGAAGATTTCAATTTATATTTTTTTCATTTTTTTATTTTATACATTTTAATTAATCCCCTAGGGGGAAATTCGGGTTCGCACTCTGTTATTTTAGAGACATGCTTCTCACACACACAGGCCTGAATCCCACACGTGTGACCTGTGAACATGCATTAATGGAGAGCTTGCTGGTGGGGGTTTGGCACCTCAGCAGTCACCGAGAAGTGGTCTGGCACCTTTCCAGCTACCAGGCCAACTTCCATGTTTTGGTCTCGCTTTAGGACTTGAACTGATGACCCTCTGGTTCCCAACCTACCGAAATGTTCTGCTGCAGTCCGTGGAAGCCTTTTACAAAGTCATGCAGCTTGGGTAACACAGTGCAGTGTTTCTTCTCAGGAGGTAAAGTGGAACAATTTTTAACTTGCGTACAAGTTAAAAATATGTATTTCTTTAAAATAATTATAAACATTTATTGGACAGAATAGTCAACCTACAACCATCCACTACAGTAAAATTAGATAACCAACTCAGTAAAATCCTAAAGATCTGTTCTTCTGACCCATGCAGCTTTCCACAAGTAGCCCGTTCAGGTGTCTGTGGGTATATCTCTTTATAACAACCGGGAACATCATACTTCCATCACACTTAGAGGGGAAGTATAATCCTTTATTATCGACATTCAACAACAGCTGCTCATCAGGAGCAATGAACTAACTAAAAGCTTCTGTTTTAAATATCTATTTTTAGACGTTATGAATCTATTTCAAATCTCAGAAGATAAGTATCTATTGTTTTTTTCATTAATCAATTTTTTCAACCACTGCAGCAGTGCGCAGATGTTAAATCAAATTAATCGTAGTACCAGTAGCGCAAAGTTTGCAGCTCTTCTTTTGTCATCATCAGCTGAAAAATCTCCACACTGCTTACATTAGTTTTTAAGACTACGAGTATGAGTACTCGACCAGCAGCATCGACCTGCTGCTGGCTGCTGGATGCTGGTCTGGGTAGCAGGTCATCTCTAATAGAAATAATCAACAATTTTAAGACACTTGTTTGAGGAACACCATGTGCAAATTATGAATTGGCCTCTGGCTCTCACCTCATCAGACTGCTGCCTTGGGCAAAGATTAGGCAGCAGCTTGCATAAGCTTTTTTTCCCCATTCTACTGTATGTAAAGCCCATTAAAAAAAACTGACAATAAAGATAATATTGAAATGTTCTCACACACACACACACAAACACACGCACACACACACACACACACACACACACACACTCATACTAGAAAGCACAACTCTATCAGTAGAAAAATAGTTTTTACGTTTGTGGGGAGTTTGCACATTATGAATCGGCCTCTGGCTGTCATCTCATCAGCCTGCTGTCTTGAGCACAGAGCAGGCTGCAGCTTGCAGGGGCCGTAGTTTTATTTGATGCTGGTCTTGTATAAACGCTAGGCTTGCTAACCTGCTCTTCAGAGGTTGCTCCTCAGCTTTTTCAGACCATTAAACAAAGCAGAAAGCTTTTTGGCAATCAGAGAGCACTTTTGTTTTTGTAAAAAAACCTCGCCGACAGTAAAAGAGATGTACACATTGATTTGAGAGGGTACAAATACCTGCATTTACACAAAGCACATGTGCATACCTACAGTCTGCTTGCACTGTGCACTTTTTTATGGTAACTAGGGGGAAAGAAAAACTCCTGGACGCCTGGAGGGGGTGAGCAGTAACACAGTGGATTTCTTGGCTGAGAAAGACGGCCTCCTGCTAAAATAACAATGTATTTCAAGCTGTGGGACACCACAGGATGCATTTCATGTTTGATGTGTCTTTTCTTGTAATTCACCTATATAGGAAATGCTGAAGCCAAACCTTTTTTTTTTTTTTTGCCGTTGTGAATACATAATACAACATTTTTTTTTAATATTAAGAGACACAGGTTTCATCACAAGCTCATACATTTGGAAAACCTCCTTAGAATACATAATTACCTCCATCAGTCCGTTTTATAATATCAGTCAGTGTTGCTTTCACTTGCAAAGCTGCTTTAAAAAAATGTGCATAATGTTTTTGAGGTTCCTCCTCATAGATCCGAGGTTGGACTAACGGCCGGCTCCTCCTCTCCCGTACCCTGAAATAGACTTTCCCAGGGAGGCTGAGAAGTGTGATTTTCCTGTAAGTGGAGAACACCCTCCGATCCCCCTAATCAAAGGAACAATGCGTTTTTCCTCCCGACTGTGGAACACTGGAGTTCGCCCAACCAGTCTACATGTGCTTTGTGGACATGGAGAAAGGTGTTCACCCTTGTCCCCTGTGGCATCCTGTGGCTGATGCTCCAGGGACCGGACTGCCTTTAGCAAAGGGCCCCAGACCCCATATGACCAGAGCAGGAGTCTGGTTTGCATTGCCGGACCTGTTCCTGGTAAGTGTTGGCCTCTGGCAGGGCTACCCTTTGTCACCGGTTCTGTTCAGAACTTTTATGGACAGAATTCTAGGTGCAGCCAGGGTCCGCTTTTGGGGACCACAGAATCTCGTCTCTGCTTTTTGCGGATGATGTGGTCCTGTTGGCTCCTTCGAACCCGGACCTCCAGCACGCGCTGGGGCTGTTCACTGCCAAGTGTGAGGCATCTGGGATGAAGCTGAATCTTAGGCCAATGGTTCTTGACTGGAAAAAGGTTGCTTGCCCTCTCTAGGTCAGTGGGGGAGTCCTGAAGCGTGAGATTGACAGACGGAGGAGGAAAACAGAGAAAGAAACCAGTTTTAAGAGACATGAGACATTAGTCTCCTGTTAAGGAAGTTTTACCTTTGTTAGATTCTTCTGTCTTTCAATGACATCATTTAAGAATTGTATTTATATTTTTTTATTTCTATATATTTTAGACTTTTATTACATTCTTTTAATTGTTTTTATTAAGAATAATGATTGAGCATTCCTACATGCAAAGCCATAAGCACATAAAAAGACTTTTTTGCTTTGATTTAAGGAAAATTCAAAGGTGCTGAAAATCCCCTCAAAGCAGCTTTTAAGAAAAAACAAACAACGCAAAAGGGAGTGAAGAAAACATTTCCATCAGCCTTTTAGTTTTGCACTCATGCTCCTTTTGTTAAGAAGCATTAGTACAGGACAAGAAATACATTTTTGTGTAATGTTCTTATTATCCTACTGTCCTCCTACTGCTGCTCCAGTGTAATCATTTTGAGCACTTATGGCTTCCTTATGCAGTACGCTTTAGCTGCACTGTGGCTGAGAATAAAGCTCTGCAAAGAGTCAGCGACTCAGTACAAAAGATAAACAACTTTACTATACTATAATCCCTTGAAAAAAACAATCTGATTTCAGTGGGACTAACCTGGATAAATAAAGGTTGAATATATGTAAATTAGAATTGTGTGTGTATTCATGTTTAGGAATGGTATTAATAACTTCTGATGTTCACTTTACATAGCAACCTCTGCCATCAGTGTGTGAATGGGAACCATCTTACCCTGTTGCCCTCTGGAAGGAGATACCGTTGTATTGGGACTGTTTCTATCCCCATGACAACAGAGAACTGAATTCTCTGTTGGAGACATACATGGAGACTGTGCACATGTTTCAGTGAAGTGCAATAACCACTAACATTATAGACTGGTGAACAGTCCATGTGACCCACAACATCTGCCTTTAGCTATCAGTTTGGTGTGCTTTGTTTTCATGTTAACAGCAGCAGTATAGACACTGGAAGTCAGAGTAAATCAGTTTTCCTCAATAGTGTTGTTGCTTAATGTTGTACTGACAACCTTCAACCAGTGCTTTAAACAGGGCAAGCATGTTCCAACAGAAAAGGCCAACAAAAAAAACCCTGAATGGTTTTCTTGAATTTAGATTTTTTTTCATGTGTATAAGAGTTCATTGAAAGGCTTTCCTTCCACACCAGCTGCATTTATTTTGACTAAGACAACGCTCATGTCACCTGTTAGCATGCTGCACAACTACCCATGCATGCGTATTGGTTAAAAAGAATTTGAAGAAAGTTCTGCTCTAACCTTATATAAATATTTTAATGTTAGCATTAACAGATATCGGGCACTGGTAGAGCTCAGTTTGACCAGGTGTTCAATACAGAGAGCTGGGTCATCATCACAGAGGTTGTAGGTTTGACTTCATGTCCTGACGTTATTTGTGGGCATGCCATCCCCCACTCCCTCTCCCCATATTTCCTGTCTTTCTAAAAACTGTCCTGTGACAAAGGCTAAAAATCCCAAATGAATGATCAAACACCCAAATCCATTCCATCTTCAGATGTTGACAAAAATTACATCAGTGTAACACCTCAATATCTGCCTTCTTCAGACACAGCATTTTCTATGCTTTTCTGTAATGTATTTACTGCCAAAATGTGGGCAGTTAATGGGTGTTTATCAGTGGTCATTGTGGCAGACTAGAAATATCTGTCATTTGGTGGAGAGAAAGCAGCCATGTGGTTGGTTCAATAAGCGATACAGCTTCTGAAAAAAGTGCTGCTAAAAAACAGAATTTAAAGACAGACAGTTTTTTATACAACTTTTGACAAACCAGTGGCACTACTTCATCTCCTGTGTGTTTACTGACATTTACACCATTATTTGATAGAAAAGCTAAAGTGAGAAAGAAACTGGGAGGAGTGAGTGTAGATGACATGCAGCAAAGGGCTGAGATTGGATTCAAATGCAGGGCCAATAGGACTATAGCCTCTGTACATGGGACATGTGACATAACCGCTATGCCAGTGGTTCCCAAAGTAGGGGGTCGGGACCCCTTGGGGGGGTTGCAAGACACTGTAGGGGGGGGTCGCGAGATTCCTTAAAAATTGCATATTTGGTCTATTATTCTGAAAATACATACCAAACAAGTAGTTTCTTTTCATGCCAATGTTTTGAAAGGCCAAATCGTTAAATGTTTTAACCATCTCCAGGGACAATGGGGGTCCCCATATCGCGAGCATTGTTATATTGGAGTTTACAGGTTAAAAAGTTGGAACCCCTGCGATAGGCTATCCGGGAACCCCACAGCCTGTTACTTTAACCAGTCCCTCCAGGAAGTCTCGATGTTGCGATCGCAACAATTCACGCAAACTCAACCAATCCCCGCGATTTCTGGGCGACCTTGCAATTTTGTCCAATCACCGCAACTTTTCTGCAAATCAATCAAAATCAAAATAGTTTTCCCCGCTACTTTCACCAATCAGAGTAGTCCCCCGCGAAAACAGCGAGCTATATGTCACCAAAGTTTGGTGACCACGGACCAAACTCACTTCCCTGTTAACATGCACATTGCACAGGAGAGTGAGCATGAAGCGTTTGTGCACTGAAAAGAAAAGCGCTGCAGGTCCGTCCTGTCTCCATGACAACAGTTTGTTGACAAAGTGCTGCTGTGTAGCTGATACTGCTCAGTCACTTCTTACTGCATGTTTAATATTTTTGATCATTTTTTGACCCAGCAGCTACGGAGCATGGACAATCTGGGTACAAGATACCATCTGTAGGAAGATATAAAATACAGAGAATATCAGACATACTGATGTGCACGTATGTGAGAGGGAGACATCACAGCATGAGGCAGCGGAATATGCTTCACAAATCGCTATGCTCAGGTTAAAATATGTGTGTGCAAGAAAATAGTTGACATGAAAGAGAAATCCCAACTATTTTGCAATTTTTGCTTCCTGCCACAATTTAATCGCAAAAAACAGCTACAATCATTGCATCATGCATTGCAATTCTTTGTAAAAGCTGCCACGAATTCAGCCATTTTAGGCCGCAGCAATCTCCCAAAAAGTCTGTGGAGGCCTGGCCTACACTAACTTCCCTCAATCTGAAATAAGAGGAACAGAGTTTCACACCTACTGATTTATAATAGCATAACTATTGTTTTAGCATATAGAATACAAATATTTTTCACTATTTTACCTTTTACTGTATTTTGCGAAATTAATTTACTTGTGACAAAGGAAGAAAGAATGAAATCAAGATTACATCCCTGAAGAAAATACATAGTGACAACAAACATGTAGTAGCAGAACAAGCTTTCATCTTTAAGGACTTACCACTCCGCTGCCACACTGATTGGACCTCATTTTAAACCTGCTCGACTATTTAACATAAATCCCATACTGAAATAATATATTTAACTGTGCTTTAATCTTGTTGTATATTCTTCATTAGTCTGCAGTGCTGCCTGGTTCACGTTTCTGTAAGTTCTACCTGTCAGTCAGACATCCTATACACTAGACGGACAATTCTTCTCCAGAAGATTTTCCCTCCTTTTATTCTGTCTTTAAGTGTCAAATATGTTTGTACTCTGTTCTTTCCCTCATGCTTTACACGTGCTATATTCTGTTCTTTTCAAATCACACTCAGAACACTAAAGTCTTCAATTTTTACTTGGCAATTATTTAATTTGAAGAACTCGCAGCACAGGTGTTAACAACATCTCTCACTCGTCACCACAAAACAGGTCTGTGTAGTATCAAAGCACAACTTTGTGACATAAAAAAAGAAAGGTGGCTCTAAAATAGTGAGGCAATTTTTCGCTTTTTGCAAGGCAAGGCAAAACAGTAATATCACTGTATTAGAAGGGAATACGCATATGAAGCAAGCAGCAACCTCTGGTCTTGAAAGATGAAGCTAATCTAGAAGTGCAAGATCCTGCAGTTTAGTCGAGTGTCTGCTAAAGACTGGCTCAAGGAATACTGGAAGTCTCATACACACCATAAGAAAGCTTTTTTTTTCTCTTTTTTTTTACAGCATACATAACCATGTTTAAAGCCGGGAACAAAAAAACAAAATAAGTCTGATTAGTTATTGTCATCGCTTGCACACACTGTGCCGGGGGTGAATTAAAAGAAAAAAGGCTTCTCTTTGATTTTATGAATGATGCATGTTGTCCATACTTAGGAGTGTAGCTAACATGATTGACAGGTGGGTGTGATGTAATGTCAAGAGACTTAAACCTCGCCTTCAGCTGTTTAACTGAGAACAAGGTTGATTGAAAGGCTGAGACAGGATTTCCAACACGGCAACTGCTTCCGATGAGCCTCCACAGCCTCCTGCAGTAACAGATGGCTGAAATGAATCCAGCTTCGTCCATTTATACATAGAACCTGTGATATGGACGAACACACTACACAGTATGACCCCCTTTCTCAAACCAACCAGTTTGATGGATACATAACTCATGTGTGTGTGAGACCAGAGAAGGAGGGTTCTATAAGTCACTGTTGGTTTCAATCTCAGAAATGTGTAACTGAATCTGTTTTAAGTTGTGTTTATTAAAAGTGGCTTAAAAGGCAGCTGAACAAGTGGGGACTGTCATTGTGGAAAGATTTGTTCAGTGATAGAATGTGTTTGTCATCATAACTTTAATGGAGCTATTAATGGAGTTCACCTCCCTCCCCATTATTTGTGCTCAAATGCAGGAGATACAGTAGATGTTAAGCTGTCCAAAATGTTACCTGAAGTTAAAGCTATCTGAATGTTAGCTTAGTAGAGGAACATATTAATTTAATTTCTTAACAATTTAAATTCACCAATGAACCTAACGTGCTTGTCTTTAAACTTTGGGAGGGAGCTGTGCCTGCAGTGAAAACCACACACCAAGCAGTCCAGTTTGGTTCAGTTTGGTAAACTCTGATGTTGCTTGTATTTCCACAGCCGACTGTACCCTGATATAATTCTTATACAAAGTAATAAGCTGTTGGGGTTTTCAGGAGCGAATACCTGACCAACGGTTAGGTTGGGTTTTATGACGTAAAATTTGATTGTCAAAATAAATGTAATAATTAAGTTTATTTAATTATTCATATAAATCAATAATTATTATTAAAGAGTTTAATAAACCTTGGGGCACCATCCTGTAAACAGGGAACAACCAAAATATTACAAATATCAGTCTCAAAATTAGTTAATTAAATACCAATATCATTAATAATTAATAATCTGTATTTAATTGAAGGTGTGAAATCCGAACACAAAGCCCTTTCACCCAGCCTAAGTCACAATGCAAATACACATCAATCACAAACAACTGCTCTTTAAATTACAACAGAATTTATTTAACAAAGCAACATCAAGTTAATCAATGAAACTCAATCAAACAAACCACTATTATAAACCAAACTACAGGTAACAAACAAAAACAAACAAGCGTGGCACATGTGTGTGTGTGTTTCTGTGAGAGTGAGTGAGAGAGAGAGGGGGGGGGGGGGGCGAGATCAAGATGGCCGTGTGACCGCGTGGTCACATGATGGCGGACACAGAACCCAGGTCTCCGAACCTGGTCTATTGTCTACCTGATCTACATTTCTGCAGCGTCTGGAAAGCCACAGATCTCTATGTGTGTGCGTCAGCCGAAAGGTGCGTGTGTGCATAACGGGAGAGAGCGAGGGAGAGAAAACAACGCACCTCAGAAGCTCAATCTCAGCCTGGAACTCACGCACAACTCAGAGCATAGTTTACTTCACTACCAGAAGCCAGCGGCCGGATTTGTATCAGACGGCATTCACACTAGTCTTTCTGATAATGAGTCTATTACCCGGTTATGACGCGAGAGTTCACAGAGAAACACACGGGATGCAGCGGCACAAATAAAGAAAACAAAAGAGGTTTTCCTCTCATAAAACCTAAGACACAGTGGTCAAACACCAAGTAAATATTATCACCGTTTCACAATAATAACTCAGTTATTAAACACACTCTCTATATCTAACTGCCCAGACCTAGCTAAGCCTCACTTGTAACCGTTTTGTCCACGGTTGATGAAAGGAGCAACAAAGAGGGTCCTTCGCTGTGGCGGTCTCTAGCGTCTTCCTGCAGTTATATGGTGATGGCGGCGCGTCCCAGAGGGTGAGCAGAGCCGTGGTGTCCTCCGTCGAGCGAGGTGATCTCCGTGGATGTCCTTTCTTTAAAGGACGGAACGAGACGTAATCCTTACAATCTCTCTCAATACCGTTTTACTACGGGAGAATTAAGACGCTCTTCTTAGAGATGCGTTCAAATGGATGATCTAAGCTCGGAATTCAGGGCGTCGGTATGCTTCAAGGCCTTTGGATTAGCTGCGCGCCAAAACTTTTAAACAAAGAGAAGCGTGTTGAAACAGGAAGCAGAGTTGGTATCCTCGAACGTCACCAGACGACGTATGAAAGAGGCTGAACAATGGGGCATGGCCGGTTTTATACCTCCCAAACTTCACACCTATGTGTTAGGTGTGGCAAAGCATTCTGGGAGTACCTGCAAGGCATGCTGGGATAAAGAGTCTTTTGTCCTGGTTCTCCAAAGGACCTTGTCATCCTGGCTGGACCCAACAAAGCCAAGTCTTGTATGACTGCTGTGTGCCACTGTTATATTTAAGAGCATACAACAATACCAGGCAGAGAAGGAAGAATAATAAAAGAAAAAGCTGTAAAAAAGAGCCACAGACTTTCATAGGTGAGACCAATTATTCAAAGTCAACAGAAGCAGAAGGTCCAAGTCTGAGGTAGGACTCAGAGCTCTGATTCTAATTGCTGCAATAGTCGCAAAACGCCTCCCATAGTCTTTTTGACTCGATAAAACCAACATAAAATGTTTACGGAGGGAAAGGTGCTGTAAGGAGGATTTTTTTACTCCATTATTTATTCATACAGAGTACAATCCTCCTCCTCCTCCACATTTGTAAAGATTCACAATTTTTATTTTTTTTATGTTTAAGTGCTTTAAATGTGAAGCCCCTGTTCACAGGGTCTCTCAACATCTGTGAAACAACTGGCAAAACCAAAAAAAGGTTTATGCCATTCTGACATGACAAGGTGAGAAAACACATTTTCTGAAAAGCTCATAGGACATTCTCCACCAGGATTGAGAAGCGTAAGTTTTTCTTTTGCCCTCTTGACCTCAAGAAATAAAAGGAAGGGAGAAAAACATGCAAAGAGCAGAGTCAGCAGATCCTGAAGTGGGTGACGGTGAGACGAGGCCCAACTTTGAGTTCATTGTCATGAGCAAAACATGAACACTCATTCATCCACCAATGATATACTGCAAAGATCCATCTATGTTCACACTTTTACGACAGCAGGCCAAGCAGAAAATATTGAAATGAATTCTATGTTATTGACAAACTGAATAGTTGAATGTCAGCACAGGTGTCGAGACTATCAGTAAATGTCTGCACCTCAAGTCAAAGGTAGTGACATATAAATGGTAAAGAAAAAGGACTCTAGAGGGCATTTCAAAGACATCAATCTATTTCCTTTGTTAAATGACCAAGGCGGGGTGGGAGTCAATCTCTGAATCCCCTTGATGGAAGCATGCAATCATTTTGCAGAGTGATTTCACTTTCCGGCTCGCAAATAGACATCATATGCAAATGTAACAAGGATTACATAAATGTTTCTTTTTTCCCAATTTGAAACGCTTCCCTAAAAAAAAAACAATTTTACAGTATCGCCCCTCAACACAGCGCCTGACAGCTTGCAATAATGAGCTGCAGGACACAGGAGCTGTTGTTTCAGCTTTTGCCTATCTAAGGGCCTGCTAATTTAATTTTAATGCCTCCATCTGTGCATTAATGAGAAATAATGAAGCAAAACAAAGGACAAACAAATAGAGTATGGACAATCACAGAATTTATGCTTGCATGGTAATGGAAATGTGTTTTTTTTTTCAATGTAAGGTATTGTTTAAGTGAATGCAAAACAGGAATACAATAACAGGAATGTATTTTTCCAAAAGTACAACCAGAAGGAGAAGCTAAACAAAAATAAAGTATTTTTCTTTAAATAGGGCATCTTGCAACTATTCTATTTGATCCACTCTGCGTTAGGCACTGAACATTTGTTTGTTTCTACACTCTATTTACTGTTATAAACACAAAAACAAGTTCCTTTTAGCAGTATTTTTATGGTAAACCTGTCAGCCTGGCAAGGATTAAAGGGAGTAAACAAGAAAGCGCTCAGGGAAGTTCAAGTGAGGCTAAAGCATCACTTCTCACATTTGTAAGAAAAAAAAAAAAACTTCCAAAAATCACCACTTGAAGGTGAACTGATTGCTGCTTTGATGCCTCTTTTGGTAGAGGCTGTGAATCTATCACGTCCAAGTGAAAAACCTGTTCACGAGAGGGTTTTTCAAACGGATGTGCAAATGGCAAGCAGGAACAATTAGTGCACATAATGTGTCCTCATGATTTGTCATAAATGCTGTGAATAAATGTTAAAACCTGATAAAAATTTGCATTACTTAAAAGGCCACAAACACAGCCACCAACCTTCAACTTGCTGAGTTGACTCAAAATGAAATCAAATGGAAAGCAAAATATGTGCAGATCAGCATTTTATTATCTATTTCTTTATTTTTTTGTGTTGATCAAAAACTCTGATCACAACTGATGGCAATTTTTGGTATATATTGAGCAAATGTAGTTTTTGTACAACCCTGTTTACATATAAAGCTTGTAAATAAAAACAAGTGGACAAGCTCTGGCTTGCAGCACAGTTAACAGAGCACGCTACTCTGTTTTTTGTTCGACTTTATAAATACCCAAAAAATGTCCTAACTCCTTAGTTGAGTGGCCTTTCTTGTAGACAATGTGTTGACCCTGCTTTGAGTTCGTAGGCTCAGCGTTTTCTTTATTTTCACTGTTGCTCATTTCAGCTGGTTACATTACGCTTTAAAATCATGCCCATATCCCTGCAACACGATTGCCACTTTCCTTCCCAGTGTTTGTGTGGTGTAAGAACAGGCCTGATTTTCTAAAGGTTTGCGTGTATTAAAACATGTGCAAACTTGATACCACCCGCAAAAAATGTGCTCTCTGATCTACTAACAGCGTGGAGTGAGGATTGCGTCTTTCATATGAGCAAAACGACACGTATTGTCCAAATAGTACGTTTGCCTTAATGAATATGCAAAACGAGGCGTTTCTGCCTTAGCGTGCAAAATGCTGGGAGGAGAAAATGCAAAGAAGTTAAGTTAGTCCGTGTAATGCGATTTAACTAGCCAGGCAAAAATTTCAGTGATTGTGACGGTGTCTGAATTTAACACCTTTGAAAAGAATGTGCTAATCCAAGAGCCCCAGTGTTAAGCACTGCAGGCTGCAGTTAGGAGGAGACATAGGCACAATAAAAGACGTGTTAACATGTTTAAATGACAGAAAAATAAATGGTTTGCGTCAATATACAAGCGTCCCACTTGAATGGGGGGCTCACCATGCTTGTTACCCCAACTTCAGTTCCTGTTTCCATGGCATTTATGTCCGATCAGACACAGCGCTGACCAGCTTCTGGTGCGCAACAACGGCACGAGTGGCACACACACTGAGCACCAGTGCCACGTAGGACTCGCTGCTCCTGCACAATGTGTGACAATTTATTAAAAAGGGAGGGAAGAAAAGAGAGGCTGTGTTTAATACCGAGCTTTTCTTATAAGCCACTTTTTTCTTTTGTTATATTCATATTTATCTGTATATTACAGATTACATATAGTACATATTTATTACTTGAAAATACTGGACGTTCATTTGCCTCTCACTAACACGTATTTTGCGCTTGCAGTCGTCCAGCTTTCCGTCCAAACTCTCCATGACGTAAACCAGTAGAACACGCAAAAGCCTGACAGAAATACTACCGCCTCTACAAGGTTTGCACCTGACGTCATTCACGCAAATGTTCTGAGTAAATCACCCGTAAAACGCTCACAAGCCAAACGTGTTAACTTCTGCAATGAGCACGCAATTTAGTACTCTTTAATTGAGATCTCAGTAAATCAGGCCCTAAATGTATTAAAAATCTATTAAGGAATTTGTTGTATTTACGAATTTTATGTGCCTTCACAAATGTGCCAAGTTACCCATGCCACATGTTTAGGTCCCTCTCTTCTCGACCCCACCTTTTTTAAACATCGTCAGCACAAAAATGTGGCTTAAAATTGTCCATGAAACAACATTCCACATTTTTAACATTTGACATTTTGCCTTTGTGTTATTTTCAACACAGTCACAGTCTGTGTCATTTACATTTCACACAGTATCAGAACTTTTCAATAAAGTAGATGTACATACATGTTTTGGAGTTAAATAGATATTTACAATATGACAGCTTGCATAAATCGATATAAAATGACAAACAATGAACACAACTTGGGTACATGATTTGAATAACAGACAATAAGAACAGACAAAGGAACAACTGACATGACAATCAGATTTTTAAAGAGCATTTTCAAAGCTCACTGTGAAGTTCCAACCTACAATAACCACACAGTACACACAGTTACTCACTTTGCTGAGCCTGGCCATAAAGAAAGATGGGTATTATGTGCAGTCAGGGGTATCAAACACAAAGGACCATAAACAAACAAGACTGTTCACCCATCATGGCTCAGATCTTCTAAATCAACTTCTTGCTCACCAAGCACCCTTGTTGCCAACTTAGCAACTTTTGCAGAATCCTTGTGGTAACTTAAAATTGAGAGAGATATTTTCACTCTGCATCAGCTACTTTCTTACCTTTGCTCAGTTCTCTAGCATAACACTGCTGGCTCTTGTCTTTGGTTTGTTATGCAAGTCCAGACGGCAGATTTGGTTAACCAAGGAGCATAACCACTAAAATATGAATGAGATCTTCCTGCTAAAGCAAAGAGGGGGAAACAGTATACTGTGGGCTTGTGGGTAAATAATAACACTGCCCATGTCAAACTAAGCTGCCACTATGAGGTTGTTATACTGTATGTATCTCTAGCTCGGGGTTAGTGCAATATGCAGTATGTTTATCTTGTTTACAACCTTTGGCTTGTCATCACAAGCATCAGCATATGTTCTACTGATACAAAACTGGATGTAACTACTCAAGTATTATACTACAACACTCAATGGAGGCAAGGGTGTAACTTTGGGTGTAACACTGGGGGGTTAAACTCTTTGCCTGTTTCCTTAACTTTTTTTAAAGGAGTCAGGGTGATTTGGCGTCCCTGCATTAGAAATACACTGTGATCCTTTTACTGTGATTTACTTGAAGTTGTTGCAGCTGTGTACTTGACTATTTATGCCACAATGAGACAGTAGTTAATTCCTATTGTGTTTAAGCACTCACGAGCAAGACTGTGGCAGCTTCTACTCAATTGATTTTGTGTTTGTGTCAACTATCTCTGAAAACAAATTGAGATTAATCAATTGCATCACTACATTGACACCAATAAGCTACACAAAGCAAATGTCTTATGCACAATTCATGACAACACTCAATACATCACACATTGGAGTGCAGCTTGCGCCTCTATTCTGAACATGGTAAACTGATTTCACATTCAGATCAACAAAGTCTAAACAAAAGCATGAAAATACAACATTATCTTTAAAGTACATATTAAGGTATGTTTCAACATATTAGATAGATAGATAGATAGATAGATAGATAGATAGATACTTTATTGATCCCGAGGGAAATTCAAGGCATCCAGTAGCAGTATACAGACAGGCAGGACACAAGACATTAGTTACATGATCTCAAGACTACAACTTAACACATACCATGCCAAGTATTTGACAGATAAACATCATATCTTATTCATGTCTTTCACACGACCTTATTGTATACAAATATTACATCGTGGTAAAAAAGGCAATAATTAGCATCTTTCAGTGAGATACAGTAACATCTCTGACATCAACAGATTCATTGTAAACTGTTCATTCGTATCATATCAATTTTGTCACGCCAGCATTAAAATTGATTCCGCTTTGTGTGCCGAAACAAACCCAACGCTGTGTTTTGGAGTAAAGTGAGCAAAACTGACACCCTGTCCTACACAGTACATCCCAGACACCCTCTGTCTTTACTCACAGGACACTCACTTACTCCAGTCACAAATCATTACCTGACTTAACAATACGGGCATTTACCTCTTTTTGGTCAGGATTTTTATTTATTTATCTTTAATCAGGGGTTGGTGTCGACCAACAATTAAAAATTGTTATCCGTCCGTCTTTCCTTGCTCATTGGGTAAGACTAAGTATTCGGCGGGGGGGGGGGGGGGGTTACATTACTGGATGATTAAATATGCTACTGTTTTCCTGTCGGGGTCATGACCCATGTATGCCCTGTGCAAATTACGCACTTGAGTGGAAGTACATGTTTGACCTGAGAATACTTTCATAATTTGATTTATCTTTCAGTATTTTTTTACTAATATCACTGTTAGTATTTTACCTGTTCAGATTTTGTAAACAAAACATACACCATTTTGGTACACATTAAACTAATGCACTTTGCAAAATCCACCACACATTTATGGAGGCCCATACACAATGAGTTATCTGCTTTCATTTTGCATGAGTCTATATTTTATTTTTTTAGGAGAGACTTACTATCTTTAAAGACAAAACTACCGCTCTCCCCAAAAAGCTTGGGTATAATCCAAAACCCCTGCTGTCTCTCTGTTCAGTTTTCTTCAGGTGGATAAACTGATCCTCACTGTGTTGCATCAGAGCTGGACAGAACTGCACTTGAGCACGGAACCTTATCAGAACTGTCTTAGGATGATGTGAATCTCCGCTGAGCTCTGGAAATCCTTTTATCACTTGGCCCTTGGCAGATGGGTCAGTGCTGCTGGAGCCTGGAAGGATTCACTGAGCTGAAGGACAGTAATGCTTTCCTGCCCCAGACTCCCACTCTTAAATATCAGGTATGCTTTAAGCCTTACTTTTTGCCACTCACTGTGTGTTTTGCATGATGATCTGTAATAAGATACAAATAATGTGCAGTTTTAGGGGTTTCAAACATATCGGGAAAAACTGTCCTCAGATGAATACTTATGTCACTGATAGTTTGTGTAAATCGTTAAACTCACACTGTAATATTTTCGCCACCTTTGGGGAGTAATGTAGACATGTTGTACACAAAAGATGGAAGCCAATCTAACCTGTCAAGAGCAACATGAGCAGTAATCTTTTTGTTTCTTTTTATTTATTTATCTATTTTTGGCAAAAAAAAAAGAACAAAAACACCACCACCCAAACAAAAAGAAAAGAAAACAAGCAAACAATATGGCAGTTGGATAGACCGAACAGAACAGAACAAACACACACAAAACAAAATAAATGAAATTATTTGGATCCCTTCAGTATACATAAATTCAACAAAACATTTTCAGTCCCAGTACACTTTACAAATCTGCATGACCTGCTGAACTTGCCCCCAGCATAGCTGGCTCCGCCTACACAAAAACCATCAGCCCCCTTGTCGATCCACTACCACACCCTCGGTCACAGGACCCCCCCTCTCCCTCTTTAGCTAGATTAATCTGTTTTTTTTTCGTTTAGTTTATTGGTTTGCACAACACGGACAATGAGTTAGCTATGAAGCTTATTTACATTTATTATTATATTATGGTATATCACAAAGTATACCAAACAATAATAACAACTTACTAACAAGAGTTAAGTTAGAGTTAGAGTTAAGAGTCAGTTTGGCCGCTGATGAGTGTGTGGTGTGTGCTGCATGTTGTGTGGTGTGAAACTAAAAAAACAAAGCAAACTACTAAACAAAAGCATTAGGCGATGTGAAGTGGTGATGATGAGCGGCTGAGAGAGCAGGAGTGATTCAAGTGAGGGATATATCAATATTATTTGGGGCAGCAGTAGCTCAGTCCGTAGGGACAAAAATGGAAGTTGGTCTGTCTGTTAGCTGGACAGGTGGCACACTTCTTGAGCACTGCCGAGGTGCCCGTGAGCAAGGCACATAACCCCAATCAGCTGCCACCGAGCTCTCTCGATTGATGCATGTTCAAAGGTTGTGTTTATGCATGGGTGGGATTCAGGCCTCTGTGTGTGAGAAGCACGTCTCTAAGATAACCAAGTGCAAACCAGAATTTCCCCCCTAGGGATTAATGAAGTATATAAAACTAAAAAAAATTAAATGGAAAAAAAATGTGTACACATGTGTACACTTAAATTGCCCCCCGGGGACAAATAAAGTTTTGAACTCTGTTTTAGTATTCACCAACTCCACCAGGAACAGGATAATTACAGAATATGTGTAAACTCAAGCTTGCAGTACATTTCGTCTGTCTGTTGTTGTTTGTCATAGACTGTAAATACTTATGGCCGAAGCCTGACTGATGTCAACCATCTGTTACAGCAGTTCTGGAGGCTCATCGGCAGCAGCTGCCATGCTGGAAATGCTGTCTCTGTCTATCGTTCAGTCAAACTAACCACAGGTTTAGAGTTGGAGCTCAGGCAGGGTTTAAGCCTCTTGAATTGTTACACCGCGGCCATCTTTCATTTAGTTTAGTTTAGTTTATTAGTTCATTTGAGCAGCAGACAAAATAATAGAACAGATTTACTCACAGGTAATAAAAGAAACAGGGAGAAAAATGCTCTCAAAAGGAGTAGGGTGAAGTTCCCAGAACTTATGTAACCCCTACCCCTGACTTATCAAACATGAAAGAGTAGTTTGTGACAATTAACTAGTGATCATTTAAATTATAAAGAAGAGAGGAATACAACATTTTTTACCATCAATTAATCCTTTGATAGGTCCTTAATAACACCTATTTGATCATTTATGATCGTTCAAGTTTTAGAAAATGAAAAACAGAAATACAAAAACATTTACCAAGTCTTTCTTAGACCTTTGATAGGTCCATAATAACACACATCTTGTCTTTTTTGAATGTACAAATTCTTAAAGTAGGAAGAGAGATACCAAAATTTTACCATAGATTCTAGCAGCATCTAGACTCATGATTCATGTTTTACTCGTTTTGTTCATATTTGAAAAAAATAAACTCTTTGTAAACCTTTTTAAAATGTGCCAGGTTTTTGCAAAGTCTGATGTTTTCATCTAGATTATTCCACAGTTCTACACCACGTCTCGTGGCACACATGCTTTTCATGGTCGTTCTGGAGAACTGTCTATCAAAACTCTTTTGACCTCTCAGGTTGTACTTGACTTCTCGTTTGAAGAACATATTTTGTATACTTTCAGGCAGCGACTTTTTTGAGATTTTAAACATCATTTGAGCCATCTTGTATTCAATTAGGTCCGCAAATTTCATCGTTTTGGATTTGAGGAATAATGGATTTGTGTGTTCACGGTATCCAGCTACATGGATTGTTCTTATTGCCTTCTTTTGAATTTTGAACAGTGGGTCAAGATTACTTTTATATGCATTTCCCCAGATCTCCACACAATATGTTAAGTGTGGAAGAATAAGGGAACAGTATATAGTATATAAAGCTTTGTTGTCAATGATATATTTTGATTTATTCATTAGGGCTGAGATCTTTGCAACCTTATTTTTAATCTTTGTAATGTGAGGTTTCCAGCTGATTTTGTGATCGAGTGTTACACCAAGAAATGTATGCTCATAGACTCTTTCAATTTCTTCGTTGTTAATTTTGACTGGTATTTGTGCATTAACTAGTCGATTTCCAAAGAACATTGCCTTGGTTTTTGTAGTGTTTAGAGACAATTTGTTGTGGCAGAACCAATCTTGTAGTTTATCCATTTCTTTTGTAATCTCGGTCACCAATTGCTGTAAGTCTGATCCTGAAAGTATGATTGTTGTATCGTCAGCAAAAAGAACTAATTTGAGCTTTTGGTTTGGAAACCAGGTACAAATCGTTGATGTATAATAAGAATAGCTTCGGTCCCAGCACCGATCCTTGGGGGACACCACATAGTAGAGTGTCACACATGGATCTGTGCTGCCCCATTGTAACATACTGTTTACGGTTTGTTAAGTAGGATTTGATCCAGTTAAAAGCAATACCTCTTATCCCATATTTTTGTAACTTGTTCAGGAGAATGTTATGGTCCGCTTTCTTAAGGTCGACAAAAATGCCTATTGAATATTTTTTTTTGTCGATATTGTTTGTGATTTTCTCAATAACTTCCATTAACGCTAGAGCTGGAGATCTGTTTTTACGAAAGCCATGTTGGCTATCATTTAAAATATTGTGTTTATCTATGAATGAATCTAGTCGGACTGTGTAGAGCTTTTCTAATATTTTTGAAAATTGAGGTAGTATTGAGATCGGTCTGTAGTTTGAGAATTGAGTTTTGTCGCCATTTTTATAGATGGGAGTAACTTTAGCCATTTTCATTCAATCTGGAAATTTGCCAGTTTCAAAGGACAAGTTAAAAATATGGGACAGAGGTATGTCTATGTGTTCAATGACTTGCTTAATTATGCTCATATCTATTTCGTCACAATCAGTGGACTTCTTATTTGTGAAGTTTCTGACGATATCAATTACTTCTTTTCCTATTGTTGGCGCTAGAAACATTGTATTTGGGTTTTCCTGGACACATTCATAACCATACCTTGTGCATGGTGGAGTTAAAATAACTAATCAAACCTATTTTGTTTTTTAACTAGGCGGTAAACATGTATTAAAATGTGTGCAAACTTGATACCACCAGTGTGAGGGAGCGGCTCCGTCACTGACTGCGGGCGCACACACCAACAGACACTGACACGTACACTGACACACACACGCACCAAACTTTTCCCTCTGCCAGTGCTCCTAATCACACTATTAAATACATCATCATCTTCCTCCTTCCCCTTCTCGTTCCATAGCGCGACCAAGGGTGCACACTTGTAAGCTCTATTTGTTTGATTTTTCATACATTTATATCAACTCTCAGCGCACTTACCATTCAGGGCGTTGGATATGCGCTCCGCAGCGTCCCGTTCTGAACCAAACAGAGGCGGTACATTTCCGCCAGGTAAATAGGCAAACGTGGCGCGCAATGACAATCACGAGATGTCATTAATTGGTGAAATGTTTGTTTTTAAAATATATCGACAGAAATGTTGCTGTCCTATGAATACAATTTCCATTTAAAAGGGTAAGTCAGTGGTGAGGCCTCCACAATGATGTACGCGGTTAAAAACCCATTCATTTGTGATAAAATGCCTGTGTTAAGATATACTATGTAAATCATAATAACTGGTGAGAGGGGCTTTTTCTTTAAAACGAAGGCTGCTTGAGTCAAGTTACAAAGAAGGTAACAGCTTCAGGAGAAAGTTCTTTGTGTGTTCGATACTCATGTGGGAGTTTTGTTTTCTTGTAAATATTTCTTGTAAATAATATTTCTTGTAAATAATATTTTTTCTATTTTTTTTGTTTTGGGTTTTTCCCTTTTTTTTTGTAAATATTGTGCACCGCTGAAAAATAAATCCACCAATCACAGTCTGTGACTACGCCTGAGTGTGTTTTTCAAACTTTTTGGGTGTTTCAGAAGAGAACCCCGCCACAACCAGCAAAAAATGTGCTCTCTGATCTACTAACAGCGTGCAGTGAGGATTCCGTCTTTCATTTGAGCAAAACAAGTCGTATTGTCCAAATAGTACGTTTGCCTAAATGAATATGCAACATGAGGTGTTTCTGCCCTAGTGTGCAATATACTGGGAGGAGAAAATGCAAAGAAGTTAAGTTAGTACACGCAATACAATTTAACAAGCCAGGCAAAAATTGCGGTAATTGTGACGGTGTCTGAATTTAACACCTTTAAAAGGAACGTGCTAATCCAAAAGACCATTGTTACACACAACAGGCTGCAGTTAGGATCAGACATTCGCACAATAAAAGACTTGTTAAAGTGTTTAAATGACAGAATTTTTGTTTAATTTTTTATCTTGCTTAAATAATAGTTAAAAGAAACGCCATGATTAAACTGTAACTGAACATTCACAGCCTCTGCATTCTAAAGAATTTCAACTTTGACACTTTCCCTCTTTTCGCCAACATTACATTTTAAACTGGGCATTTCATTTTCTCGGGTTGCATGTCTCTGGTGCGCTCCAGAGCGCGCTCGTCTCTTCACTCTACAGCCCCCTCCCCTGCTGCTGCGCTGGATTGGGAGGCCTTACCATGCTTGTACCCCTAACTTCATTAACTGTTGCCATGGCATTTATGTCCGATCAGACACAGCGCTGACCAGCTTCTGGTGCACAACGATGGCACGAGTGGCACACACACACTGCACACCAGTGCCACAGAAGACTCGCACCTCCTGCGCAATGTGTGACAATTTATTAAAAAGGGAGGGAAGAAAAGAGAGGCCGTGTTTAATACCGAGGTTTTCTTATAAGCCACTTTTTCCTTTTGTTATATTCATATTTAGCTGCTATTACTTGAAAATACTGGACGTGCATTTGCCTCTCACTAACACTTATTTTGCGCTTGCAGTCGTCCAGCTTTCCGTCCAAACTCTCCATGACGTAAACCAGTAGAACACGCAAAAGCCTGACAGAAATACTACCGCCTCTACAAGGTTTGCACCTGATGTCATTCACGCAAATGTTCTTAGTAAATCACCCGCAAAACGCCCACAAGCCAAACGTGCAAACTTTTGCAATGAGCACGCAATTTAGTACTCTTTAATTGAGATCTCAGTAAATCAGGCCCAAAGTCTTGGTTCATCGCACCATGCTGTACCATAAACGAACATCCATATGCAAAACAAAAAATCAAATGAATTTTGAAAGGGTTTCTCTTAGTACCTGGAAACTGGATTTTGTCTGACAATATTACGGAAAGGTCTCTTCCAGACAGAGAGCTTTTTCTGTAGGATCCATTCTGGAACCTTGCACTTGCACAGTGGTGGGCAAAACTCTGTCTGCTGAGGTGGAAACAAAACAAACACTGAGTCTGTTTTTTTCACGTTGACAGAAAATTGTGCTGATGCATGTTGTGATTACTTTCTCTTCAGTTGCCTTAAAGCTTGCTGCGCGTTGCACACTGAGCTGAATCAAGCTGTTATTTGTGAGAAGTGGTTGCACGCCAGCCAGAGTTTTGCTATTTCCCAGAGGACTTTTAGGACATTCAACTGTTGCATGGTAATGAATTAACAATCATTGTTTATGTTGTTGGTTTCTTTGTGTCCGGTAGTTGCTCTTTGGGCTAATTTGGGATATTGCCGGCCAGCATGTACAACATAACGTACAACTTGATGAGTAATTGCTAATGCATGGCCTTAGAGTTTGCTGGGGGGTTTTTTATATTCTTGCCCTTCAATGCAGAGAATGGAGGACATTTAAGAGGCACTCACACCTGCAGAGGAATAAAACTAATTCCAGATATTTGAAACAGCTTTGGCAAGATCAGATAGAACAAAACAAAACTCTCTAATCTTTGTTAAGCAAATTTGCCTTCTCTTTCTTAAGATGGATTGGCCTTGGCTTTCCAAGGTTGCAGTTTGATTGACATCCATTGGCACACACCTTGTACCATGTCTTACTGGAAAGAAGGCTGATTTCCTCTCCACTAGCTGCTTAAAGCTGTAAAGCTTCCATGAAGAAATGTACATTATATCCTATTATAGCATGTTGTACTTATTGAATCACAGCTGTACTTTAGCTATGCAGAGAAAGCCATTGATTCAGAATAGTCATCTTTAAAGTACCACAAACGATTAGGTACAGATTATATCTCTCTCAGTGACGCACAGCGTTATAGCCAGAAGTAGCAGAGCCCTTATTAGCAAATGGGGGTTGAGTGTCTTGCTCCAGGACACTTTAACAAGGATATATGGACAGATTAATTGTTGTGTGAATCAAACCTGTGACTTGCCAGGGAACGATTCCTTGCCACTAATTCCTGCAGCTGTGAGGCAGATAAAGTCCAAAGATAACACTTGTTTCAACATAATTAACATTATTGACCTCTACAGTGGAGCTCATTTACATGAATCTTGCACTGATTTGTTTTGATGAACACTTGCTATAGCAGAGTGCTGTGTCTTATAAATGCTTTCTTCAGACTGTTGTGTAAACAACGGGTTAGAAGTCAGCGGTCAGATGCCAGCTTGTATTCAAAGTTCATCTCTCTCTGCAGCAGATAGACACACAGCACAGAACTTTATCTGTGAACAGATACAGTATTCAGGCTGTTTGAAAAAAGTTTCACTGGGGACCAAGAGCCTGCAGAGCAAAAAATCACTTTCCACCAAAAAAGACAAAATACCATTTACTCTTTTCTGTTATTGTGAGTTTTCCTTTGGGGTGTATACAGTAGAAGAGTACCTAGAAAGAATAAAGTGTCAGTCAGACAATAGGTATATAATACGGTACATGAGTGTACTATAGCAGTAGGTTCTCATTTATAACTCACTGTGGAGGATTTTAAACGGAAGTTCTTGAAGATAACAACCATTTTTGCATGATATAATCTGAAACAAACTCAACAATATTTCAAATCAGTAATGCATGAACAAGCACAATTAAATGACTACTGTATTCTTCTGACTTCATAGCACTCACTTTAAAAGCATTTTCAAATTAAGACGAACCAGCATGCTTTATGGGTAATGTGAAGGCAAATATACCTACTGTTATCTCCCGCTGAAAGCGCTTCTCGCAAAGATTTCCTTGGACTGCAATGTGCTTTGTCTGCATTTTTCTTGATTTAGACCCAGCTTATCTTAAGCTTATAGAGATGTCAGCAAAACCCCTTTTAATAGCGCAAGGCTCTTAATTCATTACCAAATGTAAACTTTGCTGCAGAGCGAGCGGGATGGGCTGAGGGTAAATTAGAGGGTGTATTCTACTCAACTAATTACTCAGTAAATTCAAGCTCCCCTTGGGATGAGAAAAAAATCAAAACACTTAGACGCTTCTGTGTGCATTTATTAAAGCCATCTACCCAAGGGGTGTAAGTTTACATATTTTAATGCCATTAAATGAGGCTCTTTTCTTTTTTAGACATTGGAAGCATACCTTTTTTTTGTTTTGTCTGTGTCAAAATGTTTCTGTAAGGCAGAAAAAATATGATTTTTAATGAAAGTCTTGAAACACAATTGCCTGCTTCTTAAACCGAATAATCCAACCATGAGACAGAAAAAGACTTCAATGTGACTAGATGTGCGACATTGTTCATATGCATCCAGCTGAACATCAACTACCAAGAGCTGATGCTTGCTGACAGGTTTATTGCTTAACGATGCTGCAACCATGAAAGGGGAAATATTCGGCTACCTGACTGCAACAACTGAGATGATTAAACCCTTTGATGCAGAGCTGTCACCATGTCAGGGGGAAGGCTGATGTAGGCGAGGACAAAAAATCCTTGCAAACTGGTCATTTAACAGCAGACATCACACAGCAGAGGAAACGGCAGACCAAGTACTTCTCCTGTCTGCAGCTCCCATCAGCGCTCTTATCTTGTCTGAAGAGACGGACTTCAAGGTGAGCCAGTGACCCCTCAACTGTCCAAGCTGTCACACTGCACACCTCACAGCACACACACAAAAACGTACAAATTCACCTAACAAGGACACGTTTTGTTCTCTGTGCCACAGTTTGTGGTGGATGACTTTGGAGTGGGACTTAAAGAAACAAGGAAATGGACACTTTTTTAAAAAACGGTTACTCTCCTTGCTAACTTTTTGTATTTTTAGTATCAATTATTCACCTATCTAAAGCTCCATGAAGCATTTATATTATCTTTTTTGGGATGGAAATTAAATCTAATCAGCTTCCAATTACAGTTGTTACAGTATTCCCATATAAGACCAGGACAAATGGCAGGAAATATAAATACAAACATTTATTGCAAATGTGTTAAAACCATCATAATGTTTAGTGTTTCCCCTCTTGATGTTAGTGTTAAATATGTTCCAAATATTCAGCTTTTTTTCCGTAAATAAGCCAATTTAAACCTGGTTCACACGGCAGAATAATTACGCCGATTTTGGCCCCAATTCTCCCCTTCCAATAATCTTAAGGATGCCCCGACCATCATGAGACAATCTTATAAGATCATCCTGCTGTGTGTGGTGTGCTAAGACTGCTCTCGTCTGGTCGGAAGAATGTCGGGACCGCTCCGATCTCAAATCGGGGATATTCAACATGTTGGATTGTTTTGGCCGATCTCTCATCATGTGTGGTGTCCCCCGAGGAGAAAACGAACACGAGCCTGTTGAATGTGACGCGTAGCCAATCAGAAAGCGAGGTGACATAGTAGCGAAAACACCGGTAGCAAAACAACAACAACTCACCTCCATATCAACATGTAGCAAGTCTAGTTCATGCTCCCGTTGTCTCCACTCCTTTGACTGACGCCTCTTTTTAAAACGTGTTTTCTTTTTTTTTCAGATAAAAACAGCACAAATGATCCCTATTACATCTTCTTCGTCCATTTGTTGACTCTGGAATCACGTTTGATCTCGAGAGGTTCTGCGAGATTTCCCGTCTGATCGGGAGACGTTTCCGAGTGAAGTCGGTTCGTGTGTGGTGTGTTGATGTTACCGTGTGGCCGCACACCACACGCAGTACGAACAAAACTGTAAACCCTCTGATTATTTATCGCCATGTGTGTGGTCTCTCAAGTTTGGGAAATCGGCCGACAATTTTAAAAGCCTGCCGTGTGAACCAGCCTTTAGTGTTCTGCTGGATGTAAAGAAATCCATTCTGGAAGCAACTTTTTTTTTTTCTTTTTTTTTGGGGGGGCATTTCTGCCCACATTAGACAGAAGAGCTGAAGATATGCAGATAGAAGAGAAGGGGGGATGACAAGGAGCAAAGAGCAGGGGTTGAACTTGATCCCATTGCCACTACAATGACTCACTCTATGATTCTCTCTTCTATCGCTTAGTGTCTGGTATGCCCTAAAAGCACTTAAATCATTATATAAACAAGCACTCGAACTATTATAGACCAACAAACATTCAGTTTTTGTCATATCCTAAAAGCATACTGTCTGATAGTCTGAAAAACCATATTAGATTCAAAAATGTCAGCCCAATTGGCAGGATTTGTCAAAACGAAAGCTCGCCCTCCTCTGTCTGGCTTTATTCATTTCAAACCTGCCACAAACAGGACTATTAGAGGTGCAGCAAGGGGGATAGCACAATCCCACTCAGGGAAACCATATCTAGCCAGAGTTTTCCTTCAGAGTATCACATCAGTGGAATTAGGGAGTCACTGTCCTATCACTCCTTCAAATATAATCTTAAGAAACGATTCACAACAACGAATAATGTTGACACATATGCCATACATACCTACGGTAACATTTATGATATCATGTGCCATGTTGGATATTATCTTCTTGTTAACCAAATTGTCACATTTAATTGTAAAACACAAAAGAACTTCTGAACTGCAGAAAATTTCACTTGGGTACATTTACGATTTTCTGAATATCGATTTATGTACACTGTCCCTTTTCAAATAAATAAATAAACCAGAACAGCATCCTACGTACATGGTGCCACCAGGCCCTCCAACGACCCCAGTTTAAACCTGCCTTTTTGAGGGCTAATTTGCAAATCGATTGCATAAATGACATGCTAAACTGAGATGGTGGGCAAATGATACTACTTAAGTGCTGTATAGGGCTTAACCATAAGTTTGTTGGACAAGTGCAAGTGGGGCCTTTTGCCTATTAAAGTGCAAAGTGGATGTATTAGGTGTCTTTATCAGTCATAGGTTTATTTAAGGAGAGGTACATCAAACAAATCAGTGTAATTTCCCATTCTCTCTTGTGTTATTTGCAGATGCACCTAACACATTGTTCTGTTTTGCCATTTAGCAATTATTAAATAGCTGGGGTTCAGGTCAGACTCACTCATGAATATTCTCCCCATCCATTAGATTATTTTACAGTCTGTAAGCCACTGTATTAAATATTTTAGTGCTGGGATTACAGTTGCATCTGTTGCAGCAATCCAACTGCAGCTGAAATTATCTTTGAGGCTCCACATTGAGAGAGATGCTGTTCCCACTTGCGTGTGACATATCTTCGTTGATTATTTAAATCTGGAGACACGCTGACAGGATGAGTAAGGATCAAACATTAAATAAAGTTATGAATACTTAATATCAAAGGAAGGTGGGCTAAAAATTAAGTAAAGTAACTAAAACTGTATTTATATATCACTTTTTAAAAAGTGAGCTACAAAGAACTTTTCAAAGAAAAGCAAAAAAACATGCTGTTGTTCAACTGCTTTAAAAAAAAAAAATCTTGACCCCTCTCTTCATGAGAACTACAGGCCTATATCCAAACTGCCTTTATTTGCTCCTAGAAAAAACCAGCTTACAGCTGTCTTGGATGAGCACGACATTTTAGATCAATTTCAGTCCGGATTCCAGTCTCCAATAGAAACTGCTCCTCTAAGGGTCAGTCATGATCTGCTGATGCAGACTGATGCTGGAGAATGCTCAGTCCTGGAGCTCCGGGATCTCAGTCTCACTACTGACACTGTGGAGCACGGTATGTTGATCGAGAGACTCCAGCAGAGGGTGTCTCTAAAACAGCCTTAGACTGGTGCTCTTCAGATTTATCTGACAGAACATTTTCAGTTACTGAGTTACTTCAGGCGTGAGAGAAGGCTTTCTGAAGGCCTTTAGTAAACTGTAAGAATCCGAAAATTGCAATTCCAGCATCTGCGCACCAAACAACCAAACCGACACTCAGCCAAAAAGGTGGTCTCAGTTTGCTTCCAAACAAACCCTGGTAGGGTTTGTTTGAGATGTGAAAGCGACTGGACCTCAGTCTGACCCAGTTTTAAAAATCATACACCACTTTGGACAACAGTCTCCTGTTGCCACACCAAGGGATTAATAAGGGAATTATTATTAATATATTATTATTATTAAGGGCACATTAAGGCAAATAATTGTTAGCTGAGCAGAACAGTGCTGTTGTTTGCTTCTATTGCCTACTTCTTTGATATTAACCAAAAATCTATTTATTTTTTTGTAACCCTTGGCTATATTCTCAAACGTATTTATGCCACATGGTGCAATTGAAAAAATTAATTACCAAAATATCCTATTAATTAACCCCTTTTTCAATTCAAAATAAACTAAAAGTTGAAATATGCAATATGATTTACGAAAATTTAGTTTAAATCCTCAAAACAAACTCAGTTTTTTTAAAGAAGTAACAAAAGTAATCCAACATATGTAGTGGATCGATCACTGCCATAGCAGAATAAAAGAAAAAAGAAGTGATCTCACCGGGATTGGACGATGAATAGTCTGGTCAGTCGGACCGTTTTTGTCTCAGCCCTGACATGCGCGAGAAGACACAAAGGTTTTCTTCGGTCTATCTTTCAGACACTTTCACAGGCTTTTCAGAGCTCTTTTCTTTCATGACCCAACACTTTTAAACCAAACAGAGTGAACACAACAGCAGCTGCAGCAGCAATGTTTTTCTGGCGCTTCACTTTTTGTTATTTTTCGCCGCTGCACTCTAATTCTCCTCCTTTCCCCTGCGCCATATCCTGCATTTATAACCTCAACCATCAAAACCCTGGTTGATTGCCCACACATAGGCCTGCATTTTTTACACACTATACTTAACGGATGCAAATGTTTCACAAACAATGGGCCTACCTTTGGTTTTTCTTTGAAACATTCTAGCCATTATAATTATTTTTACAGACACTAAAATATGATGTGGCACTCTCACAGTATCAAACGCTCTCAAAATGTTCAGTACAAGGACAAGAAGTGCAGCACGCAAGATCTCTGTGATTGTTTACTTTCATTTTACAATTACAGCTTTACCCCACCTCACACCTTTCTGTACATTGATTGAACGATCTTTGCACACAGTTTACAAATTCTTGTCGTCTTGCGATAAGTGCAGTGTGAAAAAGGACCGCACCAAACCAAAAAAGAAACTATGTATCCGGTCTGGACCAAAGACAGCGAACTAAATGACTTTCCTGGTGTGAATAAAACCTTAGTTTTTATTGAAGTGTATTGTTAGTTGTTTAGTCATTCATGGAGATAAAATTACTCGGTTTGACTTCCACAGAAATCCTCTACATATATGTTTGTAATGTTTATATAAAATAATACGGAACTGGTGTACTTTTTCTTTTTTTGCTCACCATTCAAAAACATCTTTAAATAATATATTATAACTTTGGTGACAAAATCTTATTCAGAAATACAATTTCAAAATGATCCCTACACAAATCTTGTGTATTCAAAATAAAAAAAATCAAATGTTCTGAAGTTTGAATGTCATAATCACATATCACATAATTATAATATTAACTTGAAGAACTTCATTGCAGTTGTTAATATCATTATCTTCCAAAAAGGTGTGTCATGGCTAAATGAGGGCAGTGCGGTATCTAGTGTTAATTCTTATAACATTTTGATTAGAGTCTTCTTTTCTTTAATGACTCATCTGAGATGAGCACTCATCTCCCTTTATTGTTAATCAGTGAAGTGATTTGCAAAGTAATATAACCTGGTTTGCATAAACTTCCCAGAACTTCAGGCAGTAATGGAAACTTTTAGTTCCTTGAAGAAAAGTCTCTGAACCTTTTAGTATGGTCATAGCTACTCAGAAGCTACACAGATTATTGTCTGCTGACAACAAGATCATTTCTACATAGTGTACCCAAACTGAAGGAATACACAGAAATTTGAACTATCACTTACCTTACTGAGTGTCACTTCTGTCAACTGCCTATTAGTGGTCCAGAATACTGCTGCTAAGCTGTTGAGGAGATCATCCACGGTCTCATGTGACACCTACTTGTTTAGAGCCTTGCATGGTGATGCTCCGGCTTGTGTTACTGAGCTGCTGAGGCTTCATAAAACCGACAGGTCCCTGAGGTCCTCTGATCAGGGTCTGTTGGTTGTTCCTCACAGAAGATTAAAAACCAAAACCACTGTCTTTCCCCGAACTGGGTGCCTTGACAAAGCAGCTGAAGACCTATCTGTTCAGACTTGCCTTTGTTTGAGCTGTCTGTATTTGATTTTAAACGACTATATTATCTCTGTTTTGTTTGATTGTGAAGCACTTTCTGACATCTGCCTTTGAAAGGTGCGATATAAATAAACTTTACTCACTTACTAGTCTGCACAGGTGAGTTTTTAAATGCTTTTAGAACCACTCCAGAGATTCTGCAGATCTGATGGATTGTAGGAGTTGATTCCAAAGGATGGGGGATAAAAACAGAAGAAGCCAGATCACCATTAGTTTTATAATTTGAGCGTGGGATAGAAAGGAGGCTGAGTTTAGACGATTTGAGTAGATGAGAGGCAGAATATGAAATGGGGAGGTCAATGATGTATATGTCACAAACTTTAGGAGCTGGTCATAAACACGCTTTTGAAGTATTTGAGACAGCAATGGTAGCTTTGATATTACCCTCTACTTTTCAAACCGCCTTGTTGAGTGACATTTTTTAATAAGTAGTAGTAGCATTTTTAAAATGGGGTTTAGAGCCAAATGTAAGTGAGTAGTTGATGGAGTGGAGGGTTGGGCCTATATCAATATGGATGGATGATGAAAACTTTGAGGGGATCATGTTGCAGAAACTGGAGGCAGAATGAACGTGTGCTGTGGTGATGGAGAAGGTCTTGAGAGAGATGGGATCAAATGCAGACAGTTGAGCAGGAGTGTCTGACATTCATCGTGAATTTTGACGTTAGACCATTGATCTTACACTCAAGAGACGGTACAGGAAGAGTAATAGGATAATGGTTAATAGTGTGAAAAAAGAACCTTGGATTGTGTTCATTATTATTAATTTAATTTTAGCTGACATGTATTGAAAAGAACTACTAAATAATAGGAGATAGTTCTGTGAAGCCCTTGGCCAGATCTCTACAGCTCATTTTCGTTTAGGATGCACAAAATGACTCTGGATTACTACTGGTTTACTTGTAATGTCATTTGTAGAAAGAGTGCATATTCTCACCTTGCTCTGCTCATCTGTAGTTGAGGATTTGAACAGGGACCCAACCACGGTGTATTTTTGGTCTGCTCATCGTGGGCGGCATGAGGAGTTGTTTTCACTCTACTGTGCCCTGAAATTTTCATCGCATACTGGGTAAAGTAGGTAGAGACACAATAGCTGCTCACTTGACAGAAGGACAGACAAATGGATGGGGAGTGGATAGTTTGAGTGTTGCAGTCTGTCTCCTTTTATAATTATGCAATATGATGCATGTTTGTTTAGCTGATCTGCTTCTTTGCTGATTTACATCACCCTCGTGTAAGCTATGTGTGACGACCCAGTGATCAGGTCACTGGCAGCCTTATTTCTGGCTGCTATTTGTCTCTGCCTGTAATTGCTGCAGGAGGTGTGTTGTCGTAAATTACATCCTGTCGTCTTCATTATTCAAGATCATATACTGTGGGTTCTGGTGACAACATGAGTCACATGCATATGTCAAGAACAAAATCATTATACTACATGCATTTTAACTGTGGTCTCACATTTTATTGTGGAGGTAAATGGAATGTATTAACCTCTTTGATACTGCTTATAATATGTTTATCTTAAAGGTCAATGATGTCGCCCTTGAACAACAGCATGAAACCAAAACAAACTACATTTGGCGACACCTATACTGAAGCTTTTTAGCCATAACTGCAGTTGTTTGAATGTTTAGCAATGTGAAGTTTCTCACATCTGAGTTGGAGGGTCAATAACAAGAGGCAGACTCATGACACCACTTCCACGCTGGATGAATCAGAAGAAGTAGGAACAAATATCACCTACAAATAGCACCTACTGACCAGTTGGTCTTAACAGTATCGAGCACAGATAGAAGGAGCTGCCTACTAACAGATGTGTCGGCAAGGTGACACATATCTGTTGGTCCTGTTGTTGCTACTGTATCGTGTGTGTGTGTGTGTGTGTGTGTGTGTGTGTGTGTGATTTCCCCTTAGGTAAGCTAGTTCAGGTTAAATGGGACCATCATTGTAAATTCAAGTCTTTTTTTAAAATGTCACCACATGAAGTCCTGCATTCAATGTTAATTATTCAGCAACATTGCAAATAGTATAAACTTGTTTTAATGTGTTAAAACAGTTAAATCAACTGTGCTAGTCTCCCAAAATAAGTAAGTAATAAATAATGTGATCACCATGATGCGCCTCAAAAGCTCTACAAACCCTGCAGACGTAATGACTCCTTAATATTACTGCAAATTAATGGATGTGACTGCCCCTTGGTTACTTTGAATAATTAAGAGTTTCTTAGCCTCGGGCTGTGTCCCAGAATACTTAGGGACTGCCTTTGTGTAATCTTGAATCAAAAGACGTCTTGCCTTGAGCCATCTGAATGCAGCAACTGTGGCAACGTATTTCTAAATGATCTTTAATTGAAAAATTAAAGTGTGTGTGTGTGTGTGTATATATATATATATATATATATATATATATATATATATAATCCACTAATAATAAAAATTAATAAATGATAATAATAGAGTTAACAACTCAGTAGCCCAGTGTTTTTCAGCTTCAATGTGCAAGGTATCTATCTGAAGTAGAAAGGGCTGCCAGATTTTCTGAAAGGCCTGTAGTGAACCGTTCAAGGAGAATCTAATCTTAAATCTAACACATTGCAAAATCTCCTGAATCCATCTGTTGTGTGTCGGTGGGGACGAATGCGTCCATTTGAGGAGAATGAGCCTCCTCGCCAGCAAGCTAGTGAAAGCAGTAACGCGTTGTGAGGTTTTGGACCAACCAAATCATGAGGGCATTCCAAAAAGAGCGGCTGGGTGTCAAGGTACACTGTATGACCTTCCCTAACGTACCTGGCATGCTAAAATTCAAAAACTTTGGGGAAAAATTAGTTGCCCTTCCATGTTTGTGTCCAGTTAGGTTAGATTAGAGTGAAATACCATCAGCTCAGATCTAGACGTGCTTGCAGTCTGTGTTTGACTCCTGTTGTATAAAAAAAAGACTGAAATGAGATGAATAGAAAAAATTTATTTTATTTGACAAAACAGTATTTATGCTGTTTAAAACTTCCATCGCCAATTGTATTACAATTCTCAGCAAATCGCAAATTGTTTAAAATTGGGATGATATCTATCATGACTCAACTATTGGGATAATATCGTACCGTGGGTCCTCTGGTGATTTTCACCCCTATTGTTTGTACCCAATATCAGGGAAGCTAAAAGAAACTAAAGAGCCAATATTTTGAACATTTTTTTACAAGCTATTTATTGTCAATTATACCATAAGTTCCATAGTTAAACTAATATTTATTTGGGTTTCAACTTTCACCTATTTCTTCCATAACCTCTGATCTGTTGTCCTATAAATTAGCAAACAGGTTCTTATCTTCATGAAGAAACTTGAGGACTGTAGCAGCCTGAAGAATAAGACTAAGGGCCAAATTTACTCAGGTTTGCGTGTATTAAAACGTGTGCAAACTTGATACCACCAGCAAAAAATGTGCTATCTGATTTACTAGCAGCGTGCAGTGAGGATTGCGTCTTTCACATGAGCAAAATAACACGTACTGTTCATTTAGTACGTTTGCCTTAATGAATATGCAAAACGAGGCGTTTCTGCCTTAGCGTGCAAAATACTGGGAGGAGAAAATGCAAAGAAGTTAAGTTAGTACACGCAATGCGATTTACCAAGCCAGGCAAAAATTGCGGTGATGGTGACGGTGTCTGAATTTAACACCTTTGAAAAGAATGTGCTAATCCAAAAGCCCCAGTGTTATGCACTGCAGGCTGCAGTTAGGAGGAGACATAGGCACAATAAAAGACGTGTTAACATGTTTAAATGACAGAAAAATAAATGGTATGCATTTATTTTGTATCTTGCTTCAATAATAGTTTCAAAGAAACGCCATGATTAAACTGTAACAGAACATTCACAGCCTCTGCATTCTAAAGAATTTCAACATTGACACTGTCGTCCTATTTTCCTCTTCTCGCCAACATTACATTTTAAACTGGGCATTTCCTTTTCTCGGGTTACGCGTCTTTGGTGCGCTCCGGAGTGCTTCTCCAGAGCACGCTCGTCTCTTCACTCTACAGCCCCCTCCCCTGCTGCTGCGCTGTGGGACGCTTGAATGGGGGGCTCACCATGCTTCTACCCCCAACTTCAGTACCTGTTGCCAGACACAGCGCTGACCAGCTTCTGGTGTGCAACGATGGCACGAGTGGCACACACACACTGCGCACCAGTGCCACAGAGGACCATGTTTAATACCGAGGTTTTCTTATAAGCCACTTTTTCCTTTTGATATATTCAGATTTAGCTGCTATTACTTGAAAATACTGGACGTTCATCTGCCTCTAGCTAATACCTATTTTGCGCTTGCAGTCGTCCTGCTTTCCGTCCAAACTGTCCGTGACGTAAACCAGTAGAACATGCAAAAGCCTGACAGAAATACTACCGTCTCAACAAGGTTTGCACCTGACGTCATTCACGCAAATGTTCTGAGTAAATCACCCGCAAAACGCCCACAAGCCAAACGTGCAAACTTTTGCAATGAGCACGCAATTTAGTTCTCTTTAATTGAGATCTCAGTAAATCAGGCCCTAAGAGGGCAAAGTTTTTGCTTTTAGGGTTCCACTGCTTTGCAAAACCTGCCTGATGAGCTCTATCTTAGCTCAAGCTTGCTGCATTGTTAACCTTTTTTCTTTAAGGGCTTTCCTTCTGCCCTTGGTTACACCTCTTTGTCCTTGGTCCTTTAGATATATACATTTGGCTAGAGGAAGCATGCGTACCTTCAGGTTGTGCTTGCATGGTCATTGAAGCAGTTAGTGGATTAGAGTGACTATTTGCATTGATGATCCGCATGAAGCAACACAACGTGAGAGCTTAGTAATCCAATATGCAGTGCAACTTAAAGTAACCTACATACAATTAGCATTCACAACCATTTGTATAGATCGGGTTGCTCCTCCTTGAATAACAAAGACCTCTACGCTTTCGCCATGACAGCCCAAGGAATCCATTTAATTGCCTTCCTTATGGCACTATTTCTCAATACATGTAGAGACTGATAACAAAGAAGACTAAAGAATACTGTCTGCGTTACATTTGGTGCCACAAGAGACACAAGTTGACTCTGAACGACAAGGCAGGGCAATTTTTTTTTTATATAGCACATTTCAACAACAAGTCTATTCAAAGTGCTTTACGTCACCTGGTTTATTTTAATTTTAATTTTTTCAGTTCAATTTTATGGAAGAATAGTTTCTCCTCCAAAGATTGTACTGATGAGTGTGTCTTTTGTAGAAGGAAATTCTACCTGTCAGCAATTTTAATTGCTTTTCAATGTCAGTATGAAGTCAAACAACCCGGGAGGGAGGGAAGCTTTCATTTCTTTGAACAAGTAATCATGATTGTAGTAAAAGTATTGCTGTTTTAAACGTGAGGACTTTTTTGGTACTGACCTAAATGTTTCAATCAAAAGTAGGCAAATATTCAAAGTTGTCTTTGGATACACCATGACATGTTTCAAAATGGTAACACATTTGAAAGCTTGTGGTCTAGAGGTTAGTTTACAAACCAATTTTCAAAAGTATCAACTAGCTAGGCCTGAGCAACATCACGTCAAATGTAATCAGCTGATATCAATAATGAAAAATCATAATTTCTTTAAAATTGATTGCTGATCTTTGCTCCTGAGTGAAAGAAAGCAGATGGTTAATTGTGGTTTAAACTTGTTTATTCACTTCCTCCAGGATGTTGCGATTGCAACAATTCAATCAAACTTAACCAATCCCCGTGAATTGTGGGCAACCTTGCCATTTTGTCCAGTTAAAAAAATGTGAACAATTAAAATAGTTTCCCCCAATCATAGCAGTCCCCCACGAAAACAGCAAGACATATGTCACCAAAGTTTAGTAACCACTGACCAAACTTACATACTTCCTCTTTTTTATGAACTCAGGAGTGTGTGCGTGAAGCATTTGTGAAAAACGCTGCAGATCTGTCCTGTCTCCATGACAACAGTTTGTGGACGGCCCGCTGTGTGGCAGACACTGCTCTGTTACTTTTTACTGCATGTTTTATATTTGAGATCGTTTTTTCACCCAGGAGACATGAAGCACACACAATGTGGGTACAAGATACGATCTGTAGGAGGCTAAAATACGGGGAATATCGAACATGTGAAGTCAACAGCGCCTTTCTGAAAAGATAAAAGAGCTCGGAGCAGCTGCACAAAAATGGCCGAGCACTTTTTATCCAGACGGCCGCTTTCTGCTGCGAATGCTCTTTACCCATAATAGACAACTGAAAAAAAGAAGCTGGCTTCGAGAAAAAAACATTAGGTGACACAGAGCCTTAGGCAAAATATTAATAAGGATGTGTAATGAAATAAGATGAAGAGTGTGAATGTGTGTGAGAGAGAGAGACATCACTGAGTGAGGCAGAGGAATATGTAACTTTACAAAGTTAATGGCTCTGCTCAGGTTTAAATATAGGCTTAATCACATCCAAGTGTGCAAGAAAATAGTTGACGTAAAAAAAAATCGAAACTAGTTTTGTAATTTTCACTTACTGACACAATTTAATTGCAAAAAAACCATCTAAAAACATTGCAACATTCATTGCAACCTTTTTGAAAAGCTGCTGCGAAATCAGGCAATTTAGGCCATAACTATCCCCCCAAAAATCTGTGAAATCCTGGAGGGACTGTTTATTGTCAGAACGTGACAAACCTAGAACCTTTCCGTATCATAAGCACAGTGCACACTGCTGGAAAAAGCTGATATGACAGTTTGCTGCTGGCCTGCTGCTTGCTGAAAGTCCACCAACACTCGTTTTGGGTGTTAGGGCATTTCTGGCTTTCGCTGTGTTCCATCAAGTGATGTTGTTCCACAGGATGAAAGGGTTTGTGGTGTTGACTGTTTCAGCCACACACATCTTGTGGTGAAATTATAGATTTAAATCTATCAAATATTGTTTATATTTCTATTCACAAGAATTACATGATATATCAGAATGATAAGATTTTACCTTATAATAGAGATGCTTTTCGGCTTTTACAAACAATATCTTTAAACTGTCAAATCATGTAGTGATTAATAACAGTAAAATGATTTTTACGTTGATTGAAAACATTTTCCACATGTTCAGATCAGATTTGAGTTGGTACGATTTCCGGTGTGCTTTGTCTCATAGTTTGACATGTTTGACATACAGTACTGCTTTCATTGATCTGCCAAGTGTTGAAATCTTCGAGTTGAAATCTTGAACATCCTTAAATGAAAGCTCTGTATGACTTTTCCTGAATAATTTTGCCTGTAATCTGCCTGCTCCTCTCTCTCTCTCTCTCTCTCTCTCTCTCTCTCTCTCTCTCTCTCTCTCTCTCTCTCTCTCTCTCTCTCTCTCTCTCTCTGTGTGTTGCGTGCGTTTCTCACAGTTGATCCTAGAAGAGGATTTACTGATAAGTGTCACGTGTGCTGATTTACTGAGAAATTTACTGGTCTGTGGATTTTTAGGCCACTAAACTCAATCAAAAACACAATAAAAACTGAGACAGTTAAATAGAATACCGCTTAAAAAAGCTGCACAAGTCAATATAGAAATATTATATACAGTTGTGCTCATAAGTATTCATACCCATACTAAAATTAACTAATTCTCAATTCTTTTCCACAATTAAGCTTGGATATTGCGGATACACCTATACTAAGGGAGACACAGTTGTTACACAACAATCCAGAACACATTTTAATTGGGCTGATGAGGATTATGTCATTTGTTATAGTATTTCTATTTTCACCCCTGTTCAAATGTATTCATACCCTTGTCCTTCTGAAGTACAAAGGTAAATATTTTTCCTGGTTCAGGTACTTTTTCACTCCATAGATGTGTCCAATTAATTAATTAACAATTGAAAGTGAAGATTGGTTGCCAGAAAGTTCACTGGCCCTATAAATTAAGGAGTATTGGTGAGACCACTGTCAGTTCCTCATCAATGCCAGACTCGACACCATGGTCAAGCAGAAAGAACTGAGTAAGGACCTAAGATCCTGTATTGTGGAGGCGCACAAGGAAGGTTTGGGTTACAAAGCAATATCCAAGTGTTTTCAAATCCATGCAGCCACAGTTCAGAGTATTGTTAAGAAGTTTAAGGCATTCCACACAGTGAAGAACCTTAAAAGACCTGGAAGGAAGCCCAAAGTGTCAGACAGACTTGCCAGAAAATTGGTTCGGGCCGCCACCATCAACCCACGAATCACCACCAAGGAGATGTTGCAGGGTGTCAGTGACAAAGGAACCAGTTTCTCCAGACAAACACTCCAGAGAACATTGAACAGGGCAGGACTCCATGGACGCCGACCATGGAAGACTCCATTGCTCAAGCCTAACCACACAAGATCGCATCTTGACTTCGCCAAAGGTCACCTGAATGAAGGAGAGGCCTTTTGGTTGTCGGTTCTATGGTCAGATGAGGTAAAGATAGAGGTCTTTGGGCACAGAGATGTTTGGCGAAAGAAGGGAGCTTTCAAACCAAAGAACACAGTGCCAACTGTCAAGCATGGAGGAGGAAGCATAATGCTGTGGGGCTGTTTCTCAGCGAGTGGGACCGGTAACCTTGTTAAGGTGGATGGCATCATGAGGAAGGAACAGTACATCAGTACCCTCCAAGAGAACATCCGACAGTCAGCGGCAAAGCTTGGTCTGGGGCCACAGTGGATCTTCCAACTGGATAATGACCCCAAGCATATTGCCAAAATGGTCAAGAAATGGCTTGAGGACAACACAATCAATGTTTTGAAATGGCCAAGCCAAAGCCCCGACCTCAACCCTATCGAAAATCTGTGGAGGCAACTCAAGATGAAGGTCAAAGCAAGAAAACCAACCAATTTGCAGGACCTGGAGAGAATTTCAAAGGAGGAGTGGGCCAAAATCCCAGTGGAAACATGCCGGAACCTCGTAGTAAACTACAGGAGATGTCTTGAATCTGTAATAGCAAATAAAGGCTATGCCATTGATTATTAAATCATGTTAGAAATAGGGGTATGAATACTTCTGAACATGACATTTTTTGCCAATTTGTTAAATAAAGCTGAAATAAGAATGAAATTTGTCATCAAGACATATGTTATATTTGTGAAAGCCTATTTCAACCTTTTTATGTAATTAGTTGGAGAATTAAGGAATTTTGCAAAGAAATACACAAGCAATAGCAAAACGATGCAAGGGGTATGAATACTTATGAGCACAACTGTACATATTTTTCAAAGGTGTTTGCGGGTTCGGATAGGCCAGTCTGTGAGGCGGGATCCGGACTGCAGTCTGCCTGACTGAGGATTTAAAGTGAGGTTTAGGATGAATCCTACAATCTTAACTGTAAGTTTTAGTTCCGACAGTTCAGCTGACCAGCCATACTTATATCCACCCTATGAAATCAAACATTTTACTTTTAATGGTAAATGGACTTGAGCTAGCAAAGCTTTTTTTTTTTTTGTCTTCTGACTACTCAAGGTGCTTTTACATCGCATGTTACATCTACCCATTCACACCCATTCATACACTGATGGCAGAGATTGCTATGTATCAGAAGTAGCTAATCACATTCATATGCTGCTGACAAAGCCAAAGGCCCCTCGGACATGTTGCTGGGGATCAAACCCTCAGCCTTCTGGTTAAGAGATAATGACTCTACCACAGCTGCCCCTTGGTTCCCTTTAGTTATTTTCATCTTGTGTTTGTTCTGTAACTACTAACTCTTTCTGTGGTTAAACGCCCTCTGTAGCTGTTGTAAGCCTGTAAAAACCTAAACTGCTGTCTGCCACAAGGTACCAACCTGATGAACCAATGCCACACTCCCAAAGCATGAGTTAAGGTCTGCTGCTGGACCAACGACTCTTGTGCATATAAGTTAGGGGTGTGACTTTTGAGGGCGCACAGAAGGGGAGGGTGGGCACCTTTCATGACACTCAAGGTCACCTTTCAGAAAAAAAGAAAAGAAAAACACAATAAAACATGAACACAATCAACTAAAAAACAGCAACAGGAGGAGCATGCTAATACTAATATGTAATAATATAAAAAGGTGAGTGAACTGAGATTTGAAGGTGGGGAGAGAGTTGATGTCACGGATGGATTGTGGGAGAGAGTTCCAGAGACGGGGGGAGAGGCTGCATGGCTGAATGCTTGAGACCGCATTGACGAAAGGCGGAAAGGAGGTGTGGTGAGGAGCATGGAGGAGGCAGAACGGAGGGTATGAAGGAAATTGGAAAAGTACAGAGGTGCGAGATTATGGAGAGCCTTGAAGGTGAGAAGGAGAATTTTAAAGTCAATAGGGTATTTGACGGGGAGCCAGTGGAGTGTTTGAAGGACTAGAGTGATGTGTTCGATGGAGGGGGTTCTCGTGATGATCTGGGCAGCTGAGTTTTGGACCAGTTGGAGTTTATGGAGTAACTTGAGAGGTAGACCGGAGAGGATAGAGTTGCAGTAATCTAAACGGGAGGTAACCAGGGTACTGATAAAGACGAAGACGGTCGATGTTGCGCAGGTGGAAATATGCTGACCGAGTGATGTTATTGATGTGTGCTTCAAAGGAGAGAGTATTGTCGAGGATGACACCCAGGCTCTTTACTTGGGGTGAGGGATGAACTGTGGAGTTGTCGATAGTTATTGCAGAGTTGTCTGACTTGGTCAGAGTGGATTTGGGTCCTACAGGAAGAACTAAGGTTGTGTTGCTGTTGAGTTTGAGAAAATCGTGAGAGAACCAGGATTTAACTTCACGGAGACAGTTTGAGAGGGATGAAGGTGGAAGGGCGGAGTTGGACTTGGAAGAGAGGTAGAGCTGGGTGTCATCAGCGCAAGTCTCTGGGGCTGGATCCAGTGTGGGTGCATATGGACCACTGAGGGAATGCTGCTTTCAACAATTATTAAACCTGCCTTGAAGTTAATGACGCAACCTTTGGTACGCCAAAAGATCCTTACTGTGTTTCAAAATAAAGGCAGGTTGAAGTTCAAGTGAAGTACTCTCAGCTTAAGACAATTAAAAAAAAAAACCTTTACAAAGGAACTCCTAACATGCAATTAAAATAACTATTGGAATTCAGTGATAGATCGTGGATATGATATGTAATCATTTGACACTTTTTATGCCATTAATACTTAAAAACGTTTATCTTAGCTGAACTAGAGATAAAGCAACAAGATCATTTCAATTGGTTTTTCTTTGTGTCATTATCACATAACGCCTAATTTGCTTACGCACAATAACGTCCTAACATCCGCAAAGTGACCCCGACTTAGTTTTGTGGTGGATTTCCATTTAGAGAACATGTTGAAAATAGCATTATGAAAATAAATATTGAGAGAAAGGGGTAACTATGACACTTTTGTATGGCAGCTCAAAAATTATTTTTGTTTTTTTTTGTGCCACCAAGGATGCAGCCTGTATGTGGGGCAGACTATACTGTATGGGGTCTGGAAATTAACCACCTATGGTCACCGATGGCAGCTACTGAATTAGTTGGCTGGTTTATTCTCTCAAAAATTTGTTAATTTGTTTTGCAAGTCAACATTCTTTGCTTCTCTGCAATTGTTTAAAGCAAATTGAATTGTTGCAAGGAGTCAGTTAAAAAAGACATGATGTGATAAGCTTTTTTTGTTTTTGCATTATGGGTAGGAAATCTGGGCTGACGACAGAACAGGAGGAATCGGAGAGCAGCAGAGTGAAGATGAAGTTTATTTGTTGAAGTGCGTCACTGACGGCACATGTTCAAGGTCTCAGTTTGTCCTTGTGTTACCATTTTATTGCTTCCTTAATTCTGCTCCTTGTATCTGTTGCATTTGCATGAAGCCTAACAGTGAGCGATATCAGGCCTACTTATCTCTGTATTGCATAGTTGGTTGTATTTATGTTTTGTGTAGTAGAACTGTGATTGATCTTAGATTGAGTGAATGAGTGAAGAAGTCAACAAGCAAATCATAATGCCTAATTTTGGCCTTTAATCATGTGCTTCCTGAAAAACATACAAAGATCACACACTGGAGTCGTTAAAGGTGGCTATATATGTTGCAGTTTTATCAGCAACAACACCTTGCTTGGTGAGACACACTGCATGCAGAGCATGTAAAGCAGCTGCAGAGAGGAACGACATAAGAACAGAGGTGGGGTTGGGAAGGAAGAATAAAACCGCATCTCACTGATAGGAGCAGAGATGGCTGTCTCGAGTAAATTACCAGCTGCTACGATGGGAAGCAGCCTGTGTAGACGAGGCTTGTGATGTGAAATCACTCCAGAGGTTTGTTGCCTGCAGGGAGCCGTGTGGGGACAGTAGCAGGGCGGTGAGCGATGAGTAGCAAACAAACAGTTCACTGAGTGACATGCATCGTACGCAGCATGGACACCCTGGGTTGAAGGTTAAAACAGCAAGAGCAGTGAACTCTCAAGGGTGGCTGGAGCGAAACAGACTGAGAGAGAGTGCGTGTATGTGTCGGACATGTGTGAATGTGTCAGACGTGGGCGTTTGTGTGTGTGTGCACCATGTGTTTGTGGAGGGGAGGCTGAGTCACTCCAGGGAGAAGGAAAAAGATAAATTGAGGGAGGCCAAATTGTTTGCTTTTTGTGAAGTAAATTACAAGCCAAATGAATTTCCTAAAAAAAAAGAGAGTTTTTGGCGTTTTGTGGATGACTGTAAATGTGCACTTTAAGGTGAAGCTTTAGTTTTGTTGTACAATTGTTTAATGACAATAAAGATATTCTATTCTATTCTCTATTGTTGCTTCCTCCAGCAGCTTTTTTGTTTTTAAAGGGACCCTGTGACGGCAAATAAAGCTAACAGAAGAGGGCCATTTTCAGAAAATTCTTGCTAAGTTGAGCCTTTATGGCTTTATAGAAATCTGCTTCACAACACACAAAAGATTGAAGTGTTACGTGGAGAGCTCACAAAGACGGTTATGTACTGTATGTAAGTCTTACATTATCGCACAGTCATTTCATGAAAAAAGGTTGTATATTCCCTCTTTGTTGTTTTTCTTCTTTTCTCTTGCGAATAGGAAGATAAGATAAGATAATCTTATATAAGATAATAAGAGAAATTTACAGTGTTACAGCAGCAAAGCAGGATAGCAGAAGAAAATCACACAGTGCAAAAAAATTAAAATATAAGTGTTGAAAAAAACATGCATCAAAAACAGTAATCAAGGGCTAGTATGAAAAATAAATCAATTAAAGAGCTATTAAAAAACATGCCTCACAAAGGAACAGTTGAAATGCCAGTAACCTAAAGATGTAAGTCTGTATAAGAAAATAGGGTAGATTAAGGTAGATTTGTCCCCCTCAATTTTTTTTTTAAGGCACGTTACTTTCACTTACTCTTAGTCTATAACTCTTAGGCTATAGACTGGCACAGGAATGAGTCCTAAAACCCAGAAGTGAGTTATCATTTTAGCACCATGGGTTCCTAACTCTAAAAGTCAATGGGGGGTTTTGAGTGGGTTTGAGGTTAGACGCCTGAAATAAGGTCTGTGGTAAACAAAGGCTTAAGAGATGTTGACATTTTGTTGAATTGATTTTATGAGTTTGTAACATAACAATTTAAATTCATAAAACCTTTTTATTTTCTTATTTACTCTTCTTTAGATGGTGAACTATACCACAGGCATTTGCTATGTCTGTGCTAATTAAATGTATATCTCCAATTACAATTAATTCAGTACCTTAACCCAATAGTTTGAAATAAATGGAAGTGATAGCCTCTCTCGAGACAATGTGTTCACATTTTACACTTGCACATTTGTACATGGATGGATAGCACACTCAAAACTCAATCATCAGTGAAAAAATTGGAGTGCTTCTTTTTCCACAGTAACATGGCTGACACTGACTGTCATATTTATCCTGACTTCAAAGTAAGAAATGCTACATGACTTAACTGACTAAATTTAGCAATTTACTCCAACACATTACACTCTTAATTATGTTTCAGTTTAATTGAATCCTCTTATGAGAAAATCAATTGATCAATCAATCGCGATCAATCTTCGATTAGTGCCAATCCATAAATATCCTCTTGAAACACGAGTGGATCTAGGTCATACCCACTGTTGTATACTTTATACAGACAAAAAAAAGTATCCCTCATGAGCACAACACTGAAATGGCAACATTTAGGAAAGTAACAGTGGTATGGCCCAGATAGAAATCCTCCACATAGCTGCAACTGTTTTTGTAAAGAGACAAACAGGGAAACAACAGCAGCACAAACCACAATAAATAAAACAGGCTTATGGCTACAATGTTAATGACAAAACTAGATGTGGTATTAGCAGTAATAACAACTTATGACAATCAACTGATCAGTCAAATAACATTGAAAACCATAACAAGGATTAAATGTGGAGGAATGATTATGTTTATCAAGCAGCTGGAGTAAAGCAGCTCTAAGATTCCCATTAACATTTTGAAGAATGATAATACACTTAAAGGCAGGGGTTCATTTTTGAAAACGAGCATAATTTTAAAAGTAGCATCCTCTTCAGCATTTTAAAAAAATGATCAAACATTGGTCGAAGTTTTTACAGGCATACAGCTACACATGACTGATTTTCTTTGTTCCTTTTTCAGAGCACATACGATCTTAATTACCGTCAAAACATGAGACAATTTCAACCAAAACTTTTAAAAGTGTATCTGGAAGAAATTAGGAAATCTGGAGGAATCTGCCTTTAAGGCTGATATTTATAGTTGTGTTCGTTGAAGTCCAGCAGATCGACAGATAAAGGGGCATTATATGGCAAGGCACGTTTATTTATATTGCGCTGTTCAGTCACAAGGCAATTCACAGTGCTTTACAGACATAAAAACAGAAATACATTAAAACAAAGCTTGACGAAAGAATGCAAGAGAAATTAAGAACACAGTGAAACATAAAGATGGACATCATTAAAAGACAGAAAAGAATGTATAAGTACTTGATAAAGTAACAACTATTAAAAGCTATTAAGAAAGGAAGAATTAGTTGCAGTAATCCAGAAAGCATATTTCTAATAGAAAGCCTGAGTGTGTAATATAGTTTTAAGGCCTGATTTAAAGGAGCTGAGTGTGCCAGCAGTCCTCAGGTGTGCAGGGAGTTTGTTCCACAGGTGAGGAGCGTATTAACTAAAAGCTGCTTCACCTTGTTTGGAGCACTGAGTAAACCTCTTCCTGAGGGCCTGAGTGGTCTGAATGTTTCTTATAGATCTGACCAATGCTTTATAGAGCAGTAGTAAGATTTTAAAGTTGATCCTCTGACACACATGCAGCCAGTGCAATGATTAAAGCACACGTGTATTGTGCTCCACCCTCTTTGTGTAGGTCAGTCTTCTATCTAACTAGTTTAAATATCCTGAGTCCATATCTCAGGTTCGGTGTCGGATACATTCATTCACAGCACAGTTTAAGATTTTTTTTTTTTTTTTTTTTTTTTTTTTTAAAGATTTGTTTTGGGCCTTTTTGCCTTTAATGATAGAGGGAGGACAGTGGATAGAGTCGGAAATCAGGGAGAGAGAGTGGGGAGAGACATGCGGGAAATGGGCCACAGGCCAGACGCGAACCCGGGCCGCCCGCGCGTGAGGACTGAGCCTCAATACATGGGGTCGCGCGCACTGCCGCTGCGCCACCGGCGACCCCCAGTTTAAGATTTTCTGAGTGAAACATTTGACTGTTAAATGGCAACAATCCTTGTTTTGACAAAGAACACTACTCCTCAAAAAAAACAAAATATTCCTTTCTACACTAGGTTTAAGAATATTTATTCTTGTAAAACTCCCTCCATAGCCATAGAAGAAGCAGTACAGCTGTTTTCACAGGCTCCTTCATAACCTGCATGACAATTAAGTTGTCTTTTATTTGTCAAATCAATTACATTTGTCCTAAAAACACATTATTACATTGCAATGCACAATCCCTCCAACAAAAATGCCTCCATTAAAATTGCAGAGGTCAATCAATATCTATCCAACATGACCTCAATAAAAAGATAATATCAGAGGCTTTTTGAGGTTTTGTTGTATTCTTTAAAGGCGACTCCACTTAATAGAATCTCTTTGTAAAAGTTAAATGTGTCTTGTCATTGAATGTTTTGTGTTTTAGATGCATAGAACTGAATATGACACTTAGCTTCTTTTTCTAGACATTCACAAGAAGAAAAGATTCTTTAAAAGTATAACAATAACCAGTTTCGCTATAGATGTAAATATCAGGACATCAAAGTCGTGTTTAAACTCTGAAAAGATGCTTGGGTAAGTGTCACTGAACAAAGTTTTTTTTGTGGTGATAGATAGCCTCGGTGTGGACTCGACTCAAATGACTTGGACTCGAGTCAGACTCGAGTCATGGATTTAATGAATTTGGACTCGACAAAATCATGTTGTTGTAATTTTAGGTCCCTAAATGCCATGTGTAAAACACTGACGGAATCAAGTAGTTTGGCACAGAAAATATAATCAACGGTACTCAGAATATTGTGGGATTTGTCTCAACATGGGTGTGGTTTATGAAAAAACCCTACGTGTTTTATAGGAAGTGTTTTTACAAATATTATTTACTATTACGAATGTTTGGTGCGCCTCCTCTGCTGTCTGGATGTTTTCGGTGCAATCATGTACACTTATTTACTTTTAGTGCAACACAGTCCGTGATCTGTATGGAATTTAATATTTACGGTCTATGCATGGTAAGGAACCAGTCTTTATGTTCGGGAATGGACGCAATATGGTCAAACGGTCATTTAGACTTTTCTCTTACAGCGTGCTGTAGTCTGGGAACATCTGCATAAACTGTTAAAACAGTGACATACTAACTTTAAATTTAATCTATTACCTGACTTGATCTAAAATTATCCAAATCAGTGATCTGATTCAGGGGAACCAATTGTTCAACACAGATTTCAGACAAATAAAAACAGAAGAAACGGAATTCAGAACAAATAAATAGATAAAAAAGAGTCACTAACAGTTACCGTTATTCTATTTTAAGAAGTAGGCTAAATAAATTATATAAAGAGCAATCATAATTTGTGTAACTGTAACAGATTATTACTCTGTTGAAATGGCATTTCATTTGGTGAAGAGAGCTAATGACTTGTTTTAGACCTGAAATTGACTTTTGACTCGATTTGGGACTTGCCTGTCTTCACGTGTGACTTGACTCTAGACTTGCCCTTCTATACGGACTTGACTGGGGACTTGGGACCAAAGACTGAAGACTTACGTGTGACTTGTTAACCAATGACTTTGTCCCACCTCTTGTGAATAGTGAAGAAAAAGCATCTCTTGAATCATGTGAGGTCTGTTGCAAACTGAGGGAGGAGGTGAATGTCATCTTTAAGCTCCAAATTACATCGATATCTAGCAATGTGAAGGCCTTTGTTTGGCACAGAGGGTTGAGAGATGTGTATGAAGTCAATTATTCAAGCCAGACACAGCTTATCAAAAAGAAGGTCAAATAAATCCCTCTCCTTCCTCTCTGGGAGGCCCCTCACATCCTCCCTCAGCATCAACAGTATGCCTATGACCTTCCTGCTAAATAACCACTTGAGTATACAGTAGAACAACAGTTGATCATTCTCCATCTCACATTGCTCTGCATCACTGTCAGAAAAGCTATTTTGTGAAAGATCTTAAAGAGATGCAATTGTTACCTTCTCTGTAACAGAAGCCCTCGTAAACTAGCGTTTGATGTACTTCAAACACAAAGAGGATATTCAGCCCCTGCTAAAAACCCAAGCAACTATCTGCATTCAGGTTACAGTTCCTATTAAAATACAACATTACATTTGCCTGATAAGTCATCAGGAATCCAATTGAATCTCTGGAGTCCCACAGGGTTCAAGTTTTGGGCCTCTGGAATTTAGTCCTTAATGCAATAAAAGTAGACCAGCCAATTGAAAATTAAATCACCAGGCTTTCTCAAACATTGTTATGGTCAAAAGTTATAAACTAATGCACTGGTAAATCATTGCAATCGTATTTTGTAATTGTGTAACACTATAAAGTTTTTGCTTGGACCATGGAAATATGAAACATCAAGAGACCTAAACTCCAACTGCTTTAAAAATAATATTAATACATTTTATTGAAAGGCACATGTCAAAATACTTAAGTTTACCTTACAAAGCAGAGATAACAAAGTAACAATACATTGATGAGATTAAAGTAAAAAATACAAATGTACAGTGTATGAAATCATTGTGTAGAGGATTGCTAAGGCAGAATGGATAATGATCAGACTAAAAATGCCAGTTTAAAAATAAGTGTTTTGAGATGAGATTTAAAAATGGAGAGAGAGTCAATACTCTGAATGTCTGGTGGGTGGGAGTTCCAGAGGCAGGGGACAGAGCTGCTGGGCTCTGGACTCCATGGTGGACAGGCAGACAGGTGGTGTTGTGCGTTGAATGGACGAAGAAGACCTGAGAGTGCAAATGAGTGTGTTGATACGCAGGACTTCAGAGAGGTATGAAGGAGCAAGGTTATAGATTTCCTTAAAGGTCAGCTCAGCCCAGATTCAGTTGGAAATGCACTGTAAAACTTCCATTAACAGGCAACAAGTTAACTCTACAAGGTAAAAACAGCCGTACTTTTATAGGTTAAAAGGCTCAGAAGGAGAAATTGGCTTCTTCACTAAATTAACTCGCACTAAAGGTGTTTTTATTGATTCTGAAATTTTTCAAAGTGTGGCCGTTTCTCCATCTGAGCAACACAGAGATACTGACGTGCACTTTTATTGCTAGCAGGCTAGGCTACTGGAATGCTCTCTGCTTTCTGGTTTACCAAAGAAAAAAGTCAAACAGTTTAAACTAATTGAAAATGCAACAGCACAGGAAAAGAAAGACCAGAAGAGCACATTACACCAATTTAATATCTTTACATTGGCTGAATGAGAGTTTTTATTTTTGATTAAGAAATAATAATAATTTCGCTTTGGTGATAGGTGCTTCAAGATTATTCCTCAATTCTTGAGAAATGGATGGTATGTCCAAATTACTAAAGAAGTTGCCCTTGATATCTGTATCTGCTGTACAGTCTGGACTATGCACATTTGAGTAAAAAACTCTAAACCTTTCGTTGATTGCTTTCTAATCAGATGTTGCACACTTGTTGTTTGTCCATACCCCAGCACTAAGCTGCTTTGCCCTCAGCCCCACAGTTGATTGGCTAGCAATTTGCCCGACTTCTCACTGTGTTCATGAAAGCATTCCTGGTCATTTATTGGTGCTTTGAAATGTTTTGATGTGGTTTGAGATGTGTGTCAGTATCCAGTGCTTCCTTGCTATATCAAGGTCTTGAAAGGCCAGGGTAAGAACAATGGGTGCATGATCAGAAATAAAAATGCTCTCCTAGCTACAGGATTTGAGGTTTGAAATAGAGTTATTTACAAAAAACATAATCAATCCAATTGTTAGTGTGGTGGACATAGGAAAAGAAAGAATGTTCTCTTCCAGTGGAATACGAAAACCGCCAGGGGTCAGAAAGAAACGATTTAATACAACTGGAAAATTTTCTTCCAGCAGTGAGTTTGGGGGAGGAGTGGTCTAGCACTGCCTCCAATAAACAGTTAGAATCCCCCCCAAGGATTAAAGAATGAGTTTTTAGATCAGGAAATTGGGAGAATTGTGCATTAAGAGTGTAAGGATGAGGTTCAACTTGATAACTAAATTTAGTTCTTACAGCAGCTCAAAAAAATGGAAACAGCAAATATAAGCAGTGTCAATAGCAAAAAAGAAACACTATGTACACTTTCACTTGTGGAAAGACGATGAGATATGATTAAAAACACACAGTGTGCAGCATTATTGATATTTTTGATTATTATACATAAAAGTTTGACTGCGGATGGAATAAAGTGCCTGCGGTAGTGCTCAGTCTTGCAGGGGGGGTGTCTCAGTCTGCTGCTGAAGGAGCTGCTCAGAGCCCCCACAGAATCATGCAGGAGGTGAAAGGAGTTGTCCATAATGGATGTCAGATCACTAACATCCTCCTGTCACCCACCTCCTCTACAGAGTCCAGAGGACAGTCCAAGACAGAACCGGCCCTCCTGACCAGTCTGTCCAGTCTCTTCCTGTCTCTCTGTGCTCCCTCCTCCCCAGTAGACCACTGCGTAGAAAAGTGCAGATCCCACCACAGTGTCATTTATTACCCATAACAGAGTACTGCACGCTCCAGAGGACCTCAGTCGCATCAGCAGGTGCAGTCGACTTTGACCGCACCTGTACAGGATGTCGGTGTTGTGTGAACAGTCCAGTTTATTGTTTAGGTGAACACCCAGGTATTTGAACATCTCCACAATCTCAATATCCAAACCCTGGAAGTTCACCGGTCCAGTCTGAGGTGACATCCTGCGGAAGTCTATCACCACCTCCTTGTCTTGCTGGCATTGAGCTGAAAGTGGTTGTAGTGGTTTTCTGCAGGTGGCAGCTCCCAGAATTGTTACAGAAGTCAGAGATGTACGGAGTGAACAGAAAGGGGGAGAACACTGTCTTCTGTGGGGCCCCTGTGTTGCAGACTACTATGTTGGACTCACAGTCTTGAAGCGTCACGTCTGTTGGACAGGTAGTCTGTTGTCCATGCAGCCAGGTGGCAGTCTACTCCTGCTCCTTCAAGCTTACCCCTGAGCAGTTCAGGCTGGATGGTGTTTAAGGCATGGGAGAAGTCAAAGAACATGACCCTCACTGTGCTGCCTGTGTTCTCCAGGTGAGTCCAGGATCTGTGCAGCAGGTAGATGACAGCGTCATCCACCCCAATGTCCGGTTGGTAGGTGATGATCCTCCGTATGGTCTTCATCAGGTCAGAGGTGAGGGCAACACGTCTAAAGTGGTTAGCATCCCTGGGGTGCACCACGCAAGATGTCTTCCACAGAGTACGGACCGTCTTCAGACTCAGGTTGAAGATATGCAGAACAACTTCACAGAGCTGGTCTGCACAGTCCTTCAGAAGTCTGGAGCTGATGCCTCGCGACCTGTGGCCTTCCTCACCTTGATCTTTCTCAGCTGACTTCTCACTTGATCAGCTGTTATGGAGAGGCTCTTGATGGAGGAGGAGGAGGAGAAGAGGGTTGTTAAATAGGGTGAAAAGTTTCCACAGGTGGAGTGTTTGAGAAGCAGGCTGGTCAGAGGTCTGCTGGTTGGGGTGGGAGCAGAATCCTATCTATTGAAAAACAAATATATTGCATTTACCCACTAATTGTCTCCTGCTTTAGGGCCCCTCCCAAGGCCTCTGGTGTGACCTGTGATGCTATTCAGGCCTCTCCAGACTTCCCCTGCAATTTCTCCTCCATCTTTGTCCTGTAGCTGGCTTTCCCCTTCTTGATTTTTTTCTTTAGCTCCGTCTGCACCCTCCTTAGCTCCTCTCTGTTTCTAGACCTAAAAAACCTGTTCTTTTCAAGCAGCAGGGTTTTCAGCTCAGGAGTCACCCAGGGTTTGTTTTTGGAGAAAAGCCACACTTTTTTGGTGGGTACAGTGTTCTTAACACACAAGTTTATGAAGTCTGTGATCAATTGGGTTAGGCTCTCGATGTCTTCTTTGTGCAGGCTGCACAGCACATCCCAGTCGGTGGTGTCCAAGCAGTCCTTCAGCGCCTCAGTGACCTCCTCAGACCACTTCTTGTTCTAGGAGTTGTTTTTTCACCATAGGTCTGTAAATGGTCAGCCATCTCACCAGGATGTGGTCTGAGCACCCCAGTGGGGGGAGGGGTGATGAGCTGTATGCATCCTTGGTGTTTGCACACAGTGAGTCCAAAGTTTTATTTTCCCTGGTGTGGCAGTCAGCATACTGACTGAAGGTAGGGAGAGTGGCAGACAGGGAAGCGTGATTGAAGTCTCCTGAGATGAGAATAAGAGAGACACCACACTGTGGATAAGTTCAGAGGCTGCAGCAGCGTCAGCCGAGCGGGGAATGTAAACAGTCACAGCAATAACGTGTGACAATTCCCTCAGCAGGTAATATGGCCGCATGCTTACAGCCAGCAGCTCCTCATCCTTAGTGCAGCGCTGTTCTTTAACGGTGATGTGCCCAGGGTTACACTTTTCTCATTCACAAACATTGCTATTTCCCCGCCTTTCCTCGTTCCACTGTCATTCATGCTCCAGTCTTCTCTGACCAGGTGAAAGCCGTCCGGAGTGAGTTCATTCAGCCTAGTCTCCGAAAACTGCATGATGCTGCACTCGTGGTATTCCCTCTGAAGCCGGGTGAGCACCCTCAGCTTTTCCATCTTAATAGGGAGAGCTCTTAAATTCCCCATAATAAAAGAAGGCACGGAGCCTTGACTGAATGGGTCTCCGAAGGAAGTTTTAGAAAGTCCACAGAAAAGAAAAACGGCACCAAAACTCCAAAAAGATGTATGTCCATGTTTGTTGTTTGAAGTAGGAAATACTTTTAAAGTTTCAACAACAAAAAAAGTAAACATTAACAATATGGACTTTAAAACAATAACGAGGTTGGTCGTAGCTGCTGTAACAAGCAGCCACCCAGAGTGGCGCCGGATAATATTTGGAGCATACATATTAACCAGTGTCACTGACTTAGACAGACAGACGGATGGATGGATGGATGGATGGATGGATGGACGGATGGACGGATGGACGGACTTTATTGATCCCAAGCTGGGAAATTGTGGAATTGTGGACTTATTATCGAGTTTCCCTGAGACAATAATAAAGTTTCCATTTTTGTGTGATGAAATATTTATAGGCTCAGACGGAATATTATAGGATAGCTGCACCTCTGACCTTCCCCTTAAAGTTTGAGTGACAAAAACTGCTGGTCAGGCCCATCCCTAATTGCCATTGGCCAGAATACTTTAGTTTCTTGGAGAACCGCTACCCCAGCTATTACCTGTTTTAGGCAAGTTAAGGCTTTGGTCCTCTTCACTGGATGGTTTAACATACACTGTGTCCAAGGATAATTTACATGACTTAGCACAGCAGCACATACAGCAACAGTACGGCAGCTTTCAGAAGCAATTCTTGCTTCCTTATGTAGTGGTTTCCATGGCATGACATTTCTTGTACAACTACAAATTTATGGATGTCTTAGGCTTGATTACTGTTGGAAATATTTGAGGTAATGTATGTACCCACAAAAAAAATGTAACATGGGTTTGGGCCATTTTTGATTAATTTAGTTATTTTGATGTAAACATTGTCATAAAATTCTGCATATTGTGTGTTTAATCAACTTTGAAATTAGTCACTAGGAAAATCCCTGATTGTGAAAGCAAAAAAGAGAATAAAGGGGATGCCAACAACATTTAATTAATTACTTAATGCTTTACAATTTCACGAAAGCGCAACACACAAACATTTTGTTGTTTACGTCCAAAAGAGACACTACTTCATGTGATTAATTCAGTATGGAAGTGGTGTCATTAGCCTGCCTCTTGTTATTGACACTCCAACTCAAATGTGACATGCACGATGGCTCAGTAAATAATAGAAAACTTCAAATTGCATGAAAACAATTCACCAACTTAACATTTGAACAACCCGTTACCCAAACTGGCCTCATCTATCCTTTTTTTTTTCTTTTTTTTTTTCATCTTTGCTTGTTTTGATTTGGAGGCGCACGTGAAGTGATGTTTTACATTCAATTTCACATAACATTGTGGGTGTTAAAATACTATTTATTTACTGAAAAGATGCATCCAAACCATACTGCACAAAACTGGAAAGTTACTAGCCAAATAATGTCTATGGAATGACCACAGGGGATCAGTTGCCTGACACCCCCTACTGAGTCTGCACTCCATACTGAACTGTGGAAAAGGAATGGTATGCAGCAAGGAGGAGTCGGGTGGGGAGGCTTGACCAGGTAATGAGGAGGCAGGACTGGAGAGTGATGAACCAAGTCTTCCACACAGACAGGGTGGAACAGACCGACACTTGGGGGGTGGGGAAACACAAGAAAACACAGTGAATGCTGAGGTTGCGACCAAAGCCATAACAAAATGTTCTTTTGTATTTTCTTACGAAATATTGTTGTGATTGATGGCCTGTTGGAATATTCTTATTATATTTGGATGGCTTTCTTTCAACAGCGTATGAAGATGGATGATGAAACTTAATGCAAAAGACATTTTCCATCCCTGTGATGATTTGATTGTGGTGGTGATGGTTTTCTGTTAACACCTTTATGCAGGTGTGATTTTGACTTGTTTTACAGAGCTTGAGGGGGTGATACATTTGCTACACTGACATGACTAATGCTGCCTTAAAGCTATAATCGTGTTTTGTTGTAGAAATCAAGAAGTAAAACGTGTCGACGTAAAACAGGAGGCCTAAACTCTGGCCTAAACCAGAGTCACTGCAGATTTATTTTCTTCAGCATTTCTTATTTTCTGTCAGTATTTAAAATAACAATGGCAATTGGAAAGTGTCTTTGAAAAAAACATTGATGCACCCACAGACTCAGCTCTCTCTGCATCACGTCATAATTGAGACTATGATTACTCAAGGACATTCTTGAAAATAGCCTTGAAGAAGTCGTACTCAATTTCATTAGTGGTTCCTGCTTTAATCCTGTAGCACTACACCTTATGAATTATCTGTCAGCTGTGCCAAATGGCTTTTGTCCCTGTTTCAGCCAGTAGAGCAGTGCCAGCTACAGGGCAGACAAGGACAACCACGACAAAACTTAGACTATTAGACATTTTATAGAGTTCTGAAGACAAATTCCACCTGTTTCTTTCAGAAGACGCAGTAATCTTCTTTTAGCATTTCCTTTTTGTCCCAAAAATGATGATGATGTAATCTGATATAAAACTTAATGGCGTGTTCACTTCTCTCTGACATTCTCAACTATGATGTAATGTCGGCTGGTATCTGCAGTCTTTTCTGTTAATACAGTTAATACACAAGTACAAATCTGTAATCTGAAATGATGGACCATCTCAGACAATTTGACAGATGAACAGCTGGAAGTGACAGACCACATCAGGGAATGCTGAAAAAACTGAAAGCTACTTTTAAAAATAGCATTCGCAAAGTACACCCACCACTTCCCCCCTGTGCCGCCTAAAAAGCCATGTACCTCACTTACATGCACGAGCAACGTTGCTCGTGAGGCGGACCACAGCTCATCGCTGGCCTTGTGTAGAAACTTTCTCGTCTCATGTCTCATTTAGGGAGCAGTACACACGATACCTTTATTATAAATAATTATAATAATTTTTACTTTATTAATCCTAGCAGGGGAAATTCAGTTTACACTCCGTTTATTGAACATGATCACACACATAGGCCAAAATACACACTCATGCACAAACAGGTAACTAGTGACATGCATTGATGAAGAGGTCTCAGAGTGAGGGGGCTGCCCACAGTGAGCGCTCCAGAGCGCTCAGGAAGTGGACTAGCATCTCTCCAGCTACAAACCAATTTCCGGACTTGGTCCCTGCCAGGACTTGAACCGGCGACCCTCCAATTCCCAACCTAAGTCCCTAAAGACTGAGCTACTGTTGCCAAATAATGTAATTCATATTACATGTAAAAAGAAAACGGGACTATTTTACGTCTCACAACGACCAACGACAAAGTCACAGTATGAACTCTTTCATCGGTGACCAATTTTTTGTGTGGCCTAGTGCACACAAGGGTTAGAGAACGAGCAGGGAGAGAGGGAGGCATGATTGGTTCATCAGATTGGTACCTCGTGGCAGACATGGGTTGAAGTTTTTACAGGTGTACTACTGCTACAAAGGATGGATTTACTTTGTTCCTTTTTCACAGAACATGAATTATTATTTTTGGTCAGGACCTAAAGACAATTTCAACCAAAATCTTTGGAAAAAATGTTCAACCCTGCCTTTAACAAGACTGAAACTTTAACCTTTTGATAAATTAGCAATATATTGTAAACAAATTTTAAATAGACATGCACCCTTCAGGAGATACAGATTAAGGGGCGTGATAACCCCTGATTTTTCTCATGAATCTGCAGAGACTATTCATGCACGAAATCTGGCCTGGGCAAGGGCAAGGGCAACAGGTCGTTATACTGATTGGAGTGCTTTTAGAGAACTAAGAAACAAATGTTCTTCTATTAAGAAAGCTAACTCTGAGTATTATTTGTCTTTCACTACAAAAGAAATTAAATTATCCAAGAAGATTTTGGAAAGTTATAAAATCACTTACTGTCAGCTACAATTCTCCAGCTTTGCCCACTTTTGTTATGAAGGATTCTGTTGCTATTTATGACAAAATGGAATTAATGAATTCTTTTAACAAGCATTTTGTTTCTTCTGGATCCATATTTAATTAATCTATGAAACAAAGTACTGATGTGTCAGTGTATACTGGTCAGTCTTTCAATGTTGTGCCCTTCTCTGTGCAGGATATTCGTAATTCCTTAAAAAATCTTGATCCTCGAGAACCTTCAGGACCAGACTTGTTGGATCCTTATTTCTTGAGGCTAGCTGCTGATTTTGTAGCAGAACCACTTGCATATCTTTTTAACCTCACAGTGATTTCCAAGGAAATTCCATGGATTTGGCCTTTGTCCTCCCTTTACTGAAAGGGGGTGACCCGAGTATTTTAAACAACCATAGTCAGTACTGGTTAAAATCCTTGAATCTCTTGAGTGATCAGCTTAAGGAGTTTTTATATACCAATGACATTTTATCACCCTTTCAATCAGGTTTCAGAAAAAGGCATAGCGCCGTCACAGCTGCGCTGAAAGTAGTAAACAGCTTTTCTGTAGCACTTGACAGGATGGACTTTTTATGGATTTGTCCAAAGCTTTTGACACTGTTGACCGTGACATTTTAAAACTCAGACTTCTGAGCTCAGGTCTATCAGAAGAAGTGGTTGCTTGGTTCTCCAGTTATCTTAGCAGTCGGTCGCAGTGCATAAGATATGGCAGGGTATGCTCAGATTTTATACCCGTCCACAAGGGTGTGCCGCTGGGCTCTGTATTAGGTCCACTTTTATTTACAATTTATGCAAATAATCTCGATCAAAATGTGACATTTTTTATGATGATGACACTATTGTGTACTGTTGTGCTACATCTCTTACACAAGCAGTAGAAAATTTGCAAAATACTTTTGTTGTCATTCAGAATACGCTGCTTGAATTGAAACTTGTTTTAAACGCAGATAAGTCGAAGCTTATGTTTATTAGCAGGTCAAAGAGTGCTTCACAAAATGTTCCTATGTTGTTTTCTGGTGATGGAAAGGAGATTGAGGTTCTTTACTGTTACAAATACCTGGGCTAATTGATTGATGACTCCCTCAATTTTAAACTACATGTTCTGTTGCTGGTAAAAAAAAAAAAAAGCTGAGGCTTAAACTGGGTTTCTATTTTAGAAACAAATTGTGTTTTTCTTTTAATGTAAAAAAGCGACTTGTTGCTGCAACTTTTGTACCTGTTTTAGACTATGGGGATCTTTTTTTTATATGAATGCCTCTGCTCAGTGTCTTCATATGTTTGATACATGCTTACCATGCATCCTTGATGTTCATCACTGGTTGTAGAGCTCTGACTCACCATTGTGAGCTGTACTCCTGGGTTGGATGGCCCGCTTTGGCGACCCGTTGGCTCTTGCACTGGTACACCTTTATTTTTAAGGCAATTCTTGGTCTGCTTCCCTGTTATCTATGTGTTTTTATCATGCAGAGAAGTACCGGACAGTATTCTTTGCATTCTCAGGAGCTTCTTATGCTCTCTGTCCCAAACGCTCAGACTGAAATTGGGAAAAGTTCCTTTGGGTATTCTGCACCTTAGGCCTGGAATCTGTTGCAGAACGACTTAAAGCTCAAGGAGCTGGTGTGTAAATGTTTTTAAATCTAAAATGAAAGACTTGGAAGCGGACTCGATAAGTTGTCTTTGTTTTAGCTCGGCTGTCTGAACACCTGAAAACGTTTGATTTTTAGATGGCACTATTTTAATCCATGGTGTAATGCTTTTGTGAACTGTACTTTTGAATCTCTTTGTGTCTCCATCTGCAACTTTGTGGTGGGGTTTTGCTACTGCCTGTCTTGGCCAGGTCTCCCTTGGAAAAGAGGTTTTTAATCTCAATGGAACCAACCTGGTTAAATAAAGGTTAAATAAAAAATAAAGAGCAAGTCCAGTGTACAAAATCCAGAAAATGTAAATATGACTACCAGTAAACAGTTAATAATAGTTTGAAGTATAGAAACACTAGACAGAACACTATAGTGTCACAAATTAAACTCAAAAGCCCTCAGACTGATTGCATTCACTTTTCTTATCGAATTTGTTGTTTGGCCTACCGCCGACCTCACTAACCCATTCGTAATCAATTTAACTTATGTAATCTATTTGCTTTAAACAGATCATTCATTGTGTGAAACAGTCCATTGACAGCTGTATTTAGAGGTGAAAACAGACAATTTACAGTTATAATGATCATAATATATACTTTGGGCCTTAGGCTATGCTCTTGTTGCATAGAAATCCTAGAAAATTTTGAAAATGATGCCTTTTCATTCCCAGACTAGTAATTATAAAGTACATGGCAGCAAACAAACAGTGCTTTGTGCATTCCTACTAGACATTTAGCTTAATGGTAGTGCCTATATGACAGCTCGCTCTAACAGCACTGCACTATAATTTGTCACATTTTGCAAAAGTTTTTTTGTTTTTGTTTTTTCACTACTGGAACAAGTACAGGTATGCTGCTGCATGAAGCCGCTGTCAACCAACACTTTCCATTTCATTTCACGGAATAGCGAGGTCATGGCAAGGTCATACTTCACATCAAGGACAACCTCAACGTGCTCGGTCCCCGTCTGCTGTCTAAGGCATTTTGACGAATCTCTGAGATGGAGCGAATCGTCAGGTGTAATATGGAGATTGTGTGAGTGTGTGATGTTGTGCAGGTGCTCTGAATGAAATGAACAGCTGAAGGCAGCATCCATCTAATCTGATTGAGGGCAAAATGTCATGGGAGTGACAAGTGACTGGGGATCACAGTAACACCATGAGCTGGAAATGGACCTGGGGATTTTTGAAACCTGTGGATACTAAAAACACTTACACATGACAGCATATTTCTATTCAACAGATTTATTTATTTATGACAGTCAGAGTAGAGCTCCTATTGATTGAACAAGGCATTTGTTCAGAAATAGCTTTCCTTGTTGATTTAGTCTGAAGTTTGATCTTAAATATAAAAAAGGGAAAATCATTGTGTTTGTTAATTCATAGTTTGTGGCCTACAGCATAGTTTAAGACCTACCAGGGGGGTAGGAGGTGGACATGTCCTTTGTTCTGTTTGTTGCCACAAAACTGCAGGAGGCATTGAACCTTTTTGAATGGAAATGCTATGTCAAAGGTTGTTCCCAAAAGTTGTAATGCTAAGCCAAGTGTATTTTACCTTTTTTTAAAAACCTTTAAAAAACCCTGAAAGGTGAAAGTTGTATTTTGCAAGACATGAAAAATCCTCAAAGTAAAGGTCAGCCGAGAGGCAGGATTAGATAGGATTTGTTGTTCATTTTGACAAAAAAGAGTGAACTTAGATCAATATTGCATTCACATTGTTTATTCATATTCCGAAACGTCTATCCAAAGCCCCATTGTGATGTTTATTTACAACTGCCAGATAGTCTTTGGAGAGACACAACAGAAATCTGGTAAAAAAATAAATAAATAAAATAAAATAAAAAACCAGCCTGTCAGCTGCAGCCCTCATCATGATTAAAACAATAACACTTGCACAGTGAGGCTACCTTTACAGTAAAGTTGCTGTAATGCAAGTTGGCATCACCTCCTAGTCCATTAAAGTGGCTTTGACCGTGTAATTTTAGAACAGCAAAGTTTGAGCTAAGGAGATCAAGAGCATAATAGTCAAATGAAATCAAGACCAAAGAGCATAGTAAGATAAAATCACATGTCAGCAATAAGGACTGAAAAAGTGGACTCAATTATTCAGAGAGAAAGGACAAAAAAGATTCTCAAGGATAGCACATCCAAATAGTTACAAATAAATTACACAGTGCAAAATTAAATTACATCAAAATATTAGAATGTAAAAAATATGGATCAAAAATAATTTAAAGAGACAAACTTACTTAAAGCTATAAGTCTGTACAAACTGTATAAACAGTATCATGGACACAGTACATATAAGGATGCAAATGTTATTGCACAATTTGTCCCATAAATTATTATTGCAATGCAAATCAAAATCAAAATACAGATAAGATCAGGTGACATCTTATAATATTGTTATTGGTGGTGAAGCCTGTCAGTGAAGGAGCTGACCAGTGCTGTTATAGTACCATGCAGGGGATGGGAGACGTTCTCCATCAGGGATGATAGCTTTTTCATCACCCTCCTGTCGCATCCTGATTGCACATTTAATTTTCGAAAGGAACACAGTTGTTGTTAATAATTCCAGATGGACAAAACACCCATCTACAGTAGCACTCCTCAGGCACCAAATGTAGAGGAGTAGGAAAAAGTAACATTACATTACAACAAGCGAGCAGCAGCAGGTTCACTGCCAAAGACAAGGAACACAACATCTCTGAGCAGGTGCTACCTGTTGTAGCAGTGGAAGGCTAGGTCAGACCTGAGGAGTAAACATGGCATTTTTGTGTGTTTGATAATTCGCCATTTTGTCACCATGCTTTACTTGAATGTACCTGCACTGTCTTTAACTGTTATGGAAATTATGTTTAGAGGCAGGTGAATGTAATGTATGCCTTACTGGAAGTTTCACCCCAGAGCTGAGTCGGGTCGAGCTTCAAAAAGCTATGAACACACGTGTCTAACTGATCATAGCATAATACAGAGAGGGAACGAATAATTAATTTGTCAATTTCAAAACATGATGTACAGACTCATAATTGTTTATCCCATTGCTTTATCAACATTAAGTCAAAACAGCACATCAACTTCAGAAAGACAAAGTAACCTGTTGTTAGCTCGTTGATCTCTTAATCTTTTGTGATCTTGTAACCCTGTAGTCTAGCTGCTCCACTGTGTTTATGCATTAGAAATTGACTCATTAGGATAGTGCATTCATTATCAGATGGAGTAAAACCACTGCAGAGATTTAACACTGTGAATATACATTAAGAACAATAATACAGCCAGTGCAAACCTCAATGCCATCTACTGTTACCTTGAGTTCCTTGGAGTCTCTGTCTGTGTTCTTGTATATCAATACAAATTGAAGGCCACTGAAGGGGAGTTCCATGTGGTACCACTCACTCTAGAGGTCAGTTCATGTACAAGCCCATCTGCATTCATAGAACACCAGCTTTTCGACAAAAGCAGTTGCCATTAAGTTCTGACAATAATTAGCAAGCTTAAATTCAAACCTTTAAATGTCCTACAAAAACCGACATGTGAACCTTTGTAACTCAGATATGTCAACAATGTATCTATTGGGTGGAGAAAAGTGTTTATGTGTTAACAGCATAACAGCAACAACAGAGCTCAAAGCAGTCAGCTATAAATCAAAATAGCAATCTGCTGCAAACAACAACAATGTCACTATCAGACCCGCTCCCCAGAACATATATTGTGCATAGGAAAAAATCATCTTTAGGGGGGACTCATTGTCTGAAGGGGGGCATCATAATTTTTTTTAGGTGGCCGCATGTTTGCCCAAAGTTATTTTTCACATCAAGCTGATGTCTGCCGTGGTGGAACTACAGTTTTCAGAAGATGGACTACAAAAAGCTCATCTAAAAATGTTTCCCCTGTGCCTTCTTATCAGTGAAATAATCCTAAAAACTGCGGGGTGTGAATAAAAACAAAAGGTAGGCTTTATTAGATGGTTCACTTTGATGGTTTTCTAACATCACGTTCAGAGTTTTCCTTAATAAAAAAAATGAAATAAATACAAAGGCTGTAACTGATTATAAGTCAAATCAATATACAAATCAATATTGTCTCCACATTTCTCCTCTGACAGATCGTTAATTTTCCTGAACACTCAGATATGGGTGGGAATGCGCGAGTCGCTTTAAAAGTTGCGGCCGCAATGAATTGTGGGGCAGCACTTTCTTTCGTAAAGGATGGTCCGGTGTTTCCTATGCTAAAGGAGGTCATAAAGGAAGCATTGAGCCACCTTTCCATAACTTTTAGAGAATTCGAACGGCTCTTATCATGGCCGCCACTTAACTGCTTCCGGGGTTAAGGAAAAAATGCTAGTGAAAGTGGATAGTAGGGACAATCCGAACACACCCATAGACTTTACCTGGGCGTCACAAAGTGTTCAAGTGTTGAAAAATTAAAGTTAAGTTGTGACAGCATTTCCAGAACGGTGACAGCCATCGACGGCCCTCGAGAGCCCCCTACAGCAGCAGATGGCCGATGTCACTCAGTCTTCCATTCATATTTACAGTCTATGGTTACAACCAGGAATTACAAAATAGGCCCTAAATACATTTATTTATGTTCAGAGGGAAGGCAGGATCATCTGTAAAATGTTAACCATCTGTTGTGGCAGGGAGTTGCGGAGACTCATCGTCTGCAGCCACCATGCTGGAAATTCTGTCTCAGCCGTATATTTTGAGTCAACCTAACGACAGGCTTCCTGACGAAACCTTTACTTCAGGCCCACCTGTCAACCATGTCAGCTATGTGCCTAACAATGGATAAATCGTATTGTTCTTAAAATCGAAGCAAATTTGTTTTTTAGAAAATTACCCCTCATACAGTTTGTGTCTATGATGACAATAACTAATCAGACCTATTTAGTTCTTGTACTAGGCTGTAAACAAAAACTGTGGTGTGCATGTGACTTCTAGAGCGCATGGAGCCGACTTCAAGCAGACCCTCTTCAAATCAGGATTTTGCCACCAAGTTTGCCACTTGATGATCACTTAATTAGTGCACTCTCTGCTTGCTCTGCTCTGCCCCTCTCTCTCCTGTTCACTGTCATTGTGCTTAAAATCACTCGATTTATGTCCCTCCTTTAAATACCTCTTCAATTAAATGTCCATTTATTCCATTGTTTAGAGAATAAAGCTTTCTGTACCCGACGTAATCCGAACATTACCACATTATTACCACGTGGAAGTCCACTTAGGGTCCCACTTTGGTCAGAGGCTTTTCATTTTCAGTGGTCTTCTGTCACTTCTAAGCAGCCAACAATCAAGATGGATTGAGTTAAAATGGTGTGTTCTTAAATAGGAGTAGTTACCTTGACTTTACTATTTTATTTCAGCTTGGGAGAACCAGCTACCATTCCCCCTCATTGCCCTTATCTGAAAGTGCTATTTATGTATAATTATGTAGAAACACTTTCTGTGTTAACTGCTGAGGACTATTGAGGAAGTATATTCCCTCCATGCACAGCAGACACAAGTGGCTTTCCTGCAACAGTTTTATTCAAAGCTTTCCTCAAATCCACCGTGAAAACTAAACAGTATAAAATGTGACAATTATTAAACAATATAGACAAACATAAACAAGAAGTACAGCATGTAATCAATGCAGTAACAGTCAACTCAAAGTAGAATGCAAATGAAATAAATTACTTCATTGGCTGCATGCTAATAAGAGAGAATTGTGAAGTCCAACTTTTAATCAGTGACTCTGTACCTGCCTGCTGTCGATACCCACTGAATGGCTGTATAAAATCTCGAGAGCAGCCCAACGTGACATAAAAGTCAACTTCAAAATAAAAGTCACTTGCATCCAATAAAATGATCAACTTAAATGTACAAATATTCTTCCAAAACCAAACTTAAATACAACCTAATCCTTAGTTTCTACATAATAAAAGTAAACAAAAATTGCAACTATTACAGGTGGTGTGGAAGATGCCCGCTCAACTTCCCTGTAGGTGTAGTTCACTATGATCTATTTTGTTTTCTCTGTTTTATTTATTTATTACATGTGTGGCTGACTGTTTGATGGGGGTTCAGCGAAGAAACTTGTAACTTCAGTTCTCTGCTGTGAAAATTATAGGCTACACAATCCTTTTTGATAATTTGACTTTTCAGTTCTTGAAGCACTGAAAGAGGTTCACAGTCGTTCTAGAACAACAAAGAGGTTTTGTCAAGCAGTAAGTGCTAAGGTTGGCATATGAAGGATTATTATTATTATCACTTTGATATAAAAAGTATAATCATGTCAAGGGTTCATATAAATCGTCACTTGGAGCATTTTCAATATTTTGCTCTTAATTTGGTTTGAAACTGTAAAATACATAATATGATATCTTGGCTGAGACTTGTGGAAAACAATCCATTTCACTAAAGCCTTGTCCTCTGAAATTCAGTTCAATTTCTCACTGAATGGTGAGTAAAACAATTAAAATATGCATGCGATGTGAGGTGCCTCATTTTCTACTTTAGTCTGTGTTTTCAATGTTAACTGATGGGCCTGAAGTGTTTGCTAGTGCTGTATTATTAAGGAACTACATTCTGAAATGTGATGGAGACTGAAGAGAAGCTTCTGAATCTAAAAACTTGAATAATTGGGCCAATTGTTTGAATTCAGATCACATCATTTGAATTTGTTTTTTGAAACTGAATCTAAAGTAGTAACATTTGAAATTGAATTTATTGGTGAGGAACTGATTTCCAATAAACTTGAAGCTTTATTTAACATTCTTAAATCGGATACGCTTATTTTAATCTACTCAAATTCAAGATTAATGTTAGCACTTCCAGGTGATAAGGAAGAGCATTCAAGTGCAGATTTCCAGCACTCCTTTTTGACAAATCAACACTTCTGTTCTGACAGTGCGACTACATGGATCCATCGGATTTATGCATCCATTGTGGACAATCAGTTCACCATAGATGTAATGATTTTATGTTTCTGTTGTCATGTTAAGCTAAAGGAGCCTACTGGCTTGTGATGATAATTTGACATTCAAACATAAGCTCATATTGCTTAAGTTACCAACTTAGTATTTGTTTAGTAACTTTAGTTCACAGTAATGTCAGCACTCACTCTGTGTGACATTAAGCAGATCACAATTACTGTGTATGTGGTGCTGGGCCGCAAACCTGGGTCAGGACTGCTGCTGATTTTATCATCTGCCACAGTGTTGATTTTTGCAATGTCATCCTTTATGTTGCAGGTGTACACATGCATTTGACTGTAGTTCATACACAATGCAACATTGATACCACCGATAGCTAAACCTATAAGTCGTGGTGGGTCAAAAGAAGGTGTTACCAAACAATTTGTGACAGACGACATCTCAGATTGATTGATCTGCAGGTTAACTCTGGTGCTCAGTCAGGCAGCTCTATACGTTCACTGACCAAACAGCACACAAATATTCAGGTTGAACAATTACAATACAAACGTACAACATTTTTTTGCCCATAGAAAGACTGCAAAGTATTTCACAGTGTACATCTATTTGTGACAGCAATGAAAATAATTTCGATGAATAATTTCGATGCCAGTAAGCGCCTACATTCTCCTTAAATAGCCTAATTCTTTTCCAAAGGTTTGGGTCAGCAAACTCTTGGATTCATTTCTATTGAAGTAATTTCAATGCAAGAGATTAGGACTAGCTAAAGAATCCAGATAACAGAAAAAGCATAAAAAGATGCTGAATTATTGAAAACTGTTTACTGTAGCTTCAAAAGTGATTCAAAACAAGTGTCTATTTCATAATAAAATAATTTACGAGACACAGTGTAACCCTCAGATGATTCAGAGTACATATGAAATATAGGAGACATTTAAAGAAGCAGTAAAAATGGAGGATCAGGAAAACTTATAAATATATTGTTTTAAGCAGCCTTTATAAATACGCTAAATATCACTATATAAGTTTTTTCTCTTATTTTCAATATTTCTTTCTAATATATCTTTTTATTTTAAACACAAAATCTGATGGAGAATAAGCTTCAAAGAATGATTAACTCAAGAAATCGAACTGTATATACGAAATCCACTTGCATCAACAAACGTTTACAGATAATTGCAAAATCTGAACTTTTATCAGATCATCTCAAAACTTTTATTCCTTATCCAAATACAAGCAAACGTGACTCCTCACAAAAATCTGACATATTTCTCCATTATGACAATCATATTGTTATCTGTAAAGTAGTGTATCAAGACATCTGTCGGAACATCATGAAGAATAAATGCAGAAAAAAGGACAATTCAAAATTTCAATAATTTACAAAAGCAATCAGTCAACACAAATACATAAAATCTTTGATTTAATCATACCACGTTAAGTGAAAGTAAGTCTCTATAACCAAGAATGATGGGTCCAAATGAAAAAAGTTTTACATCTCTTTCAATGACTAAAAGACAGTCATATGATGATGTTTAAAGGAAAAATCTCAGAGGTGTTTACAATGTCAACAGGTTTAGTGAGAAAATGGTTCAATTATCTTATTTGTACTACTTAATGATCTCGGACACCGAAAAAAGCACCAGATATAATAAGGTCAGCATTTCTGGATGAACACGTTTGGTAATCAATGAAAGCGTAAGAAACACTTACAGAAGGTTATTGCCCCTGGGATAACAAGAACACAGATGTTAAAAAAAAACTAAGTCTCCCAGGCTAGCGCCTAATTGAAGTGAAATAGAGGTTAAGAAAAGACTCAGCTGTAGTATAAAAGCAACACAGCAGAAAAAAGTCTTTCTCTCCCCTGATGCTTTTACCCCACACTCTGCTGGGAGGCATTTGCTGAGGTAATTAACTTGGCTGACATGTTGTGAATTCTTGTCTCTCTGACTCAATGCTGGGTGTGCAGATAGACTGATTGAAAAACTCTCATTTGGCTTTCAATCTTTAAATTATCCACGTCCGACCGTATTTCTGGTCATGTTGCCGGTAATTGTGATAATTTTACACTTGGCAGGAGATAATAGTTGCAGCTCTTCCTCAGCAACAAACACTAATTGCCATCCTTGTTCTCTTTGTTGCATAAAACAAGATACCTGCTGTAGTCCACTCGAATATGGCAACAAACAAAAATAATAACGTCTGTCAGGTTAGATAAAAAAAGACATGCCTTACATCTCAGTGAAGACTTGTGTAAGAATGTCACAGTGGAGCTACAAACTGATCATGGATGTAATTCGGCTGCAATTTGTGTGTGGTTTTCAAGCATACAGCCGTTTTCTCTCTCTCATTTAATATCCTTAAAGGCTCATGAGTTGACTCTAGGGGCCGCAACTTATCATTTCATCATTTCAAAATGTTACAGGTAAACAGAAACAAAAAAAAAACAAAAAAAACTGATGTTTGTTGAGGTGAAACACCTGTGACATGTGGTGTTTGTGTTTGGCTTTACTGCAGCGCTAAAAGTAGCCATGTTGATTTCACATTTAGAAATAAAGTAACTAAATTTCATTTAATTAAAACCCATAGAGACCTGATGAGAGGCAGGCATGCTTGTACCTTTTAAGACCTGATGAGATGCCTACGTCTCATAATAACGTCTCAATGAACATGAGGGCAAAGGAAAATTTAATTTACATTTAAAGACAAAAGTTTTAAATTGTTTAATTTGTAAGGTCTCTACCTTATAAAGAGTGCTCAGATTTTCAAAGACTTAATCACGTTTGTCATGACCTTTTCAGTAACAGTTTACATATTGAGTATCTAATCTGTTTATAATGTTTCATTGGTAGTGTAAGAGTCCATGGAGTGAATTGTTATTGGTGTAAAAGTTTTGAATTTGATCTCGATACTTCTTGCAGTATTGAGGACATAGGGGTAATTGGAGACATAGTTTAGTCTCCAACCCAGTGTCACTGAATCATGTGTGTTGAGGAGCATATCAAAGAATAAAAACTATGGAAAAAAATCCATACTCCAGTTCAATCCACCCACTTTGTATGAAGCCCAACACCAAGCTGTCATTGTGTCATTTCTTCAATAGAAAGCTTAGAAAAGATGAAATAAACATCTTCAATGAAAAATATAACTTCACAAACCACAACTCAGAGCTTCGTCGACAGCCACAGATTGAAGTTAGGAAAAAAAAGCCTGAGAGCCAGTGAAATATAAAGCTGATAAATTCACACAAGAATCCAAACACAAGAAAACCAGAAAATGTTACCTGTCAGTGTTGCTTTGTTGTTGCAAGTGCTGTGAATCTTCCTTCGAAAGAAACTGTGGAATTACCCCTGCGCAGGCTGAACTTGCTCATACTCATTACTGTTTCTTTGTTTGAACGCAACATTGTCAGAACTCCACTCGGCAGCCGCAGACAAGAAATATGTTTGTCCTACCTCATAATTTCTGATGTCAACGTGATATAAAGGTCTAAATAAAAGGAATTGCAGAGGATTAAAAAAGATGACTATGACATTACCTCCGATCATTTCCTATTGATGGGGGCTGTCTGGTGCCGCAGTCCTCACACCATTAGTTTAATTAAAAGCTTGTTCAGATGTAAGACAAGAATTTGATCAGTCAATGAAGTCAGCGGCCTACTAGAGTCAAAGAGCAGAGTGAGGCTGTATATCTGGACACCATCTCAGATTGCCTCTATGCTTTTTCATTGTGTAAATGGAGCTGAGCAAGCAATTGGTGTCTGCTTTCAGCAAGAAGGAAAAAAAGGAAGATGTGATAACAACAACACAATATCTCACATAAAAACGTCTTCTTAAATGACATGATTAAGAATTATCCTACAAAGGCTAGTATTGTTAAACAAATATTGAAATGTGAGGCAAAGACAAAACTGTAACATAAGCTAATTGTTTATATTGACAATTATTTGAAGTGGTGGATACAACTAATGCCATGTACAGGGGCTGCAGTTCTTAAATTGTGAAGTCAAGGTTCAACCCCCTACCCCCTGTCCTCTTCCCACATCGCACTCCCCACTCTCTTCTCCTAAATTGGCTCATTATGAATCACAGTTAATGGATGTAAACACTTTTTGGCCCAACGTTACAGAAGTTAAAAAAAAACGTTGTTGAAGTCTGTTGAAGTTTCGATTGTGCCCACAGATCCAGAGCCAAGAAAATTACATTCAGAGAATCTTGTCTTTAAAATCTGGCTGTCTGATAACAGACGTGCACTTTTCTGTTACACTAATTGCTGCAAGTTTAGAGCTATAGGAGTGCTATGTACCTCAGCTTTTCAATGTGAATATGACATTTTTATTAAAAACATCTTGATAGATTTCTAACTTTGTGAGTCACTTCATGACATTTGCAAAGAAAGCATTCACTGCTTAATGGACATAATGAAGGAGTACTTGCATTAACACTAATCCCCCCCCCCAGCCCCCCAGCCCTTAGTTCACAAAATAACCAAAAGAAGGAGCAGGAAACAATCCGGTTTATGAGCTCCTGCTGTTCTTCACTTCTCTTTGTGGACAGCAGTTTTTTATTGATACGTTTTTCTTTTGTGCTGCTGTACTTTGAAGTGCAGTTTATGTATGTAGCCAGTGGTGTGGTGTGATTATTTTCTGCAAGAACATTTCATGATTGAGACCTCCTGAGAACTTTCCTTCTTTACCTTTTAGCCTCAAATGTCAAAAACAGGAACTTTGTTTTCTTCTTAGCGTGTTAGGATCACAGGTTTTCATATACATTTTTCTTGTTTGAATTCAAAACGTAGGCAAAAAAAAATCAACAAAGTGCTGACTGCAAATCCCCCGAGCAGAACATTGGGTTTGATCATTTATGGACTTGAGGAACAAAATGTGCTCACAGAAAATGAAAATGTTTTACAGGACTGAAACATTGATTTGCAGTAAACGCAGCCTCTATGAGTGAATTTCAATTATAGGATGGACATCCCGCATTGCTTTGTTGTACTGTTGAGCTTTGAGTTAATTATTTGGTTGACTAATGTGAAGGCCCCAAGCGAGAGCAAAAAGCAGAACAAAAAACCCAATGTTTCCTTTTCTACCATTGTACATGAAGAAAAGCGTCCATGAGTCACAAGCATGTTTCTCTATAGCTGTTATGGCAAAGCGGTTATTAGAAATAGCTTCATCAGCAAGTCGGGCTCATAGTTTATTTTAATTTATTATTAAAGATGTATTTTTGGCTTTTTGTGCCTTCATTGTAGAAATTGGAAAGTAGGCTGAGCTGGAAATCAGGGAGAGATAAAGAGTGGGAAACGGTGTGCATGCTCATAGAGCTCATCTAAAACAGACTACTGTTTAAAAAATGTGCATGTAACTTTTTCCTATTATTGGTTAGCTCAGGTAATATCACTCAGACTGAAGTTTTGTGGCTTTGACAGAGTTCCCATACTGTATTGTATAATAGTGCTAATATGGTTTTGTAAGTTTAAGGTTTTATTTTAATGATCACATGTTTGCGCATCATAATACTGGATATGTATATGTGTCTATAAATGATTGGAATTAAAGTTTTGTGCACGGTACTTATCAACAATCAGATCTCTGCTTAGTCACACAAAAATAGTGGCTTGGCACAATTCAGCTTTGTTTCATTGTTAAATAGTTTGTGCTGGAGGCAGGGGAATTTAACTGTCTTGATTTATGTAGCCACTTATTATGCCACCCTCAAGTTAAGAGTGCAGCAAGTAAAAATTGTCAGTAGAGAAAAAAGTAACGATGTACTATGGTGTAAGTGATCCCAGGTGATCTGTGATCCTTCTGAATCAGGCCACATGTATCCACAGATCGTTGAAGAATTAATCGTCATGGTGATAAATAAACGTACTAGCACTTGATCCCTGTGAGTTTCAAAGTATTTGAGTAGGCGCAATGGAGAACCACTGTGCAAATTCTGATTTGTAAAAAAATATTTAAGCAAGTTTTTTTTTAAGACTTTCACGCAGGAAACAGTCAAAGAGTGTTGACACGTCAATGTGGATGGTGTTTGAGCTTTGACTTTGCTCCTCTCACTCTTGCTGTCTGCATTTATCAAGCAGGTATCAGCTGGTGGTTGCAAGTAACAACAATTTGAAACTCAGCACAAGTAACCTCATCCTGCTGTAATCTGTAGACTAAACTAAGCCCAACAAGCTACGTACAGCACTGTTTGGTCCAAAAAAGCCCCGTTTCCACACAGCAGTCCGGTACGGATCTGTACGGTTTGGATCCGTAAAGCATGATCCCGTTTGCGTTTCCACAGCCACCTGTGCCCTATTTGGTAGGCGGCGTGTAAGCCAGATGCTGATAGCTGTGTCAGCTATGTAATAGCGTCACATGATGGCAGCTAACCTCTAACAGCTAACCGCTAACGGGGCTAAACTATGTGATCCACAGGACATATCTGTGATTCCAAACTGTGAGGAAATGGACTGCCTCTTTAATGAAATCACTCAAAAACATTACCTTAAGAAAAAACTGTTTGATGTGAAAAAAATTGATTCTGAGTACTTCCCCCTCAAACAAAACCTGTAATAAGCCATATTAAGTAAAGCAATATGAAGAGCAACCTTAAGAGTGTGCCTATGGTGGGAGAGTAGGGTAGGACTCTCAATAGGCATTTCTCAAACTGAGAAGATGGAGAAATGTTCTACAAACACTGAATGAAGAATATTCTTATTGAATTTGTATGGCAAAAAATATCAATGCAGACATTGTATTCCCTCTTAGACTTTCCACTGTAAAATGTGAGGCTGCACGGTGACTCCCTCATAATGTGCTGTACTCCACAGGTTCATCTCATCACCTATTAAAGGCCCTTTATATGCTGATGTAAAGATTAGCATGCAAAGAGACTACTGTGGCAAATGGACATGTGATTTCAAACATTGTGTATGTTATATACCTTTAAATATGGCTGGATTCTATCATCAGAGATATTACAGTCCGTTTATGTCCATTATCAGTCGGAGAGCACTTTTTTTTTCTTTCTAGTTATTGGATCAACCGATGATAGCTTCTAAAGAAAAAATGTCATACCTAGCAATTGGGGCTAACCATACCTCCTCATTGAGATAATAGTTTCTGTCCCTTCTTCGCTCACAGTTGCTCTGAGGATGTTCCTGAACCACTTCTCAGCTATAGGACTCCTCTCTAGGATTTTTTAAGCTTAGTTAGGAGGTCTCTGAGCTTTACTGTGTGTGCGATCATAAACTGCATAGGTCCTGCTGGGAGATAAGCAGTCAACTTCTGTCAATGGACTCATGGTAAATTGAAGTCAAACAGATTTTGCTTTGATGAACAGAGAAACATGAGAAAGCCCAGGGAGACACCTGAGGCTTTTATCCTTTTGGTAGGGTGCTGATGACTTTAAAATTCACAGTATTGTAAGTGCAAAAGAAAGAAGGTAATGACATCTGTTGTGATTTCTGAGATCTATATTGTAAATGGTAAATGGACTTCAGCTTATAAAGCACTTTTCTAGTCTTCTGACTACTCCAAGCGCTTTGAATTACACTTTTTTTAAAAAGAAGCCAAACCAAATCAGTGTAGCAGAATATTTTATGTATCTTCCTTATGCTATATTTCATGACCACTTCTTTTGTTGGGACCAAAGATGATTAAAAAGTTTATCATCTCAAGCTTAATGCAGTCACTTCATGATGACTGAGATCCTTTCGTCCCTTATGTGGCCAGTGAGTCATCCCTGGATGACGAATGCTGATCACAGAGCACAGTAAAATGCTTCGAAATCGACAGATCGGCAGATTGAAGTAGGGATAAACAAAAAATGTCAAGAGTTGGACAGTAAACGGACAAAAAGAAAAACAGGCTTTGAAAACTCTGCATGACAGTAAAGGAGTTTTTCTGTCTTTGTTTCTGTCTTTAACTGAGACTTGTTTCATTAGATGAACTATTTTCTTTAAGTGATGCCCAACAAAGACACTTGGCCACACACCCTTCAAAAAGAGCTAACCTGTGCTATAGCCTTTTGTTACTTTGAAAAAAGGAGAACTAGAATGACCAGACAAAAGCTCTCCTTTTAGTCACATACACTTTTTGTCGCCTTGTGATACGAGTCAATAAGGACACACTAGGTGAGATGAGCCAAAGGCGGGTGCTGTCAGAACAGCACGGTGTCTGGTTCTGGCTCAGCAGAGCAGCTGCTTTGATGCCCCGGGAGCAGAGAGAGCTGAGTGTAATTTTTCAGTGCCTTAGTGGTACATTGCATGCTGGGAAGGCTGCAGCACCGAGAAGGTTTCAGAAGATTCAATGAAGAAAGCAAGCCTGTAGGTGGAAAAAAAAAAAAAAAGAAAGTTGTGAAATGATCTTAGTTTGCTGGTATTTTACCACAGATTTTATTTCATTGAATGTCTGCACTCTGTTGGTTTCATCATCTTCTTCATGAACTCCCAGAGATAGAAAACATTCACAGGTGAAGGGTTATACATTCAACACTGGTGTCTGAGTTGAAATGCAGTTAATTCAGAGAAGGAACTTAGTAAAAGCAGGTTAGAACTTTTACTTATTTCTATCTTGATAACAAAGCAACCTTTTTTTTTTTAACCTAGATCAGGTTCAGTTTTCAAAGTACTCCAATTATGGACTGTTAAATGTTGCTCTTTATCACACGTGCCACAATGCATTTGTATTTTAATTAAGTTTACATCTATTGTTTGACGTGTACCAGTAACCATCAGACGTATGAGCGATCAAATGATGCTGTTTCCCAATTTAAAAACCTTTGCATGCACTTTAATCTCGAGATTGGAGGGCCATATCGGAAATGTGACTTGTACTTTTCCAGTTTGCAATGCTTAACCTTACTTTCAATTTCCACATAGTCCATGCGTGCCGCAGAACGAGACACACTACGGTGGTGTACGCTGCCACTCTAGTGCTGTTTCCACATCAAGAGCAGTCGTCCATCTCTGAAGCCTGCCAGCCAGTTCTAAATACACTGTTATATCTTTTTTTTGGACGTAGCCTGATTTAAGCCCACGTCAAGCTAAACAGAATAGATTGAAGCGGACAGGAAGTCAAAAAAAGAAACGCACAGAGCATCCTGCCATTTAAAAATAAAAGACACTATATGGACTCCTAGTCATATTTTTCATCACTCTATCAACTACATCAAAATAGGCCTCGAATGAACAGCAACTCATCCTCAGAGTGATAAAGCAACATGTTTGCACATTTTCTTTATTCCCGCCTGATCTTCTCTGTGATGTGTGCACAGCTGCTCATGGCTGCACTCGTGCTCCAGAAACAGACCCAGTGGGGCAGGGCATGTGGTGTCTGATGGAGCAAAACTGTGATGCTGACAGAATGCACGGATTATGTGGAAATTGGCCGTTAGGGTTATGTTAGTTAGACCAATGACTATCAGTTGCCACAACGAGTGCATAATTTTATTCATAATGTAGGCCCTTGGTGCCCTGACCTTTATAATATTTGTCAACAAAGATATGGTAAACGATTTCAAGAGCTTGTATGTTGGACAAAACTTTGGCTTATTGAAGACGTTGTAAAGCTTTGATTCTTAAGATATCTGTAAATGAACAACATTGACTGTCAATAATCTAAAAGAATAGCTTTATGTTTCTGTGCTTTTACTTTGACATGCATCTGACACTGACGCAATGTATTCTTTTATCAGAAGATTGATCTCAACATCTCACACAAGATCTGACAGGTAAATGACAATGACGAATGGAAGTCACTGATTGGCTGGTTGCTAACAAATAGACCAGTACCTAACGAGAGGGTCAATTGAAAAGTTCAACCAACCTGTTAGAAGGTTTTAGTGTCTAAATAGTAATTTATGTCAATTTATTTTCCGGTTCATAGGTTTAGAGCCTTCTTAGTTAACTAACCAAAAAAGACTCCCTTTACATGAGGTCAACAATAAATAATGACTTTGCTCTTGCCTGCCATCAGCCATAAACATTGTCCACCTTCATTGTATCAATAACAATGCCAATATCTCTGCCGGGTCTATTTTTCCATCTTTAAAAAAAGAATACATTAAACTTACTTATGTCATCATCCATGAAGGTGTATGCCATGCGAATTGGTTACATGATCTGTTTTTTATAATCTGCTTTATTACAACACCATTAGCATAAAATGTAATTGTTAACGTACTGTAATAATAATACCTATTGTATAATTTGTTTTCACATATTAGTTGTGAGGAATGAAAAACCCTCACCATCACGGTCTCCAGGTGAGCAAAAATCAGCAGCATCCCACTCGTAATTTTCATCAACTGAGTCCTTTCTCCTGGAGAGGCCACAAAACAGTGCTTGGTTTCAAAAAGAGTTTGAATGTTTAACAACAGACATACACACTCATTAGTGTCAAGAGTTATGAAAACTCTATAAATAAACTATCCATCAAGTCCAGTAAAGATTATTTCTATTTCACGTTTCCATTATATGTTCAGATTATATCTCAACATTTCATTGCAGTTTTATTTGCTAATAGTAAAATGTCTGATATTAATTTGTGAACAGTAATATCTCGTGAGCGAGTGACGTTTCGAGCACAGCTCTTCTTCAGACTCAGTGTGTGCGGTCTCCTTCTTTTATTCATTGAATGCTGACCTTTGAGACAGGCACCTTACTGGATGTGCGCGACTGCTACTTTTACTTGAACAGTAATATCGACATACATCATTTGTGTATTTATCATTTCTAAACATCTGTTGCTTACAATATTTGCTAAGCTATAAAAAAGAAACGGTGCTTTTGATATTATGCTGATGAACAAACAAATGTTTAAAGTGATGCTCTTCCATACAGTAAAAAAAATACAGTTATAAAAAAATCCAAGACTCGAGTGTGAATCACAGTTGCTGTAATACCTTTGGCTTGGTTCCATCTGGAGACTGTGTTTGTGATCTGTGCTCCCCTGGATTTCCTCTACAGTCTCAGGTGAACTGGTGAGAGTTGGGGAGAGTTGACACACAGAAAGACGTCCGTTTGCTGGCTCCATGCTCCCCCGGCCACTGCTGGCATAACTGCTGTAACTGCTCCCTGACTCCGGCACTCCATCATAGCCTCCTGCTTCTATTTCGAGAGGCTCTTGATCTTTGTTGTTTAATGGATGGTATGTGGAAGCCTTCTTCATGGCCTCCAAGGAACCTTCAGCCTGTTTCATGGACTCCGGAAAGGGGACTGTCCATTTGGCAGATTCTGTACAGATGGACGCCTCTCTTGTTGGCTCATAGTGACAAGGCATGTTGAGATTTAAACTAGGCCTTGGAGACATACCATCCACAGTGGGAGGTAAACGGGAAGCAGCCTGGGCAGCAGAAGGAGGACTTGCAGGAGGTTTGAAGATTTTCCTTGCCAGCGGGCTCAGGGGCTCCAAAAACAGAGATTGTGGACGAGAGGAGACAACAGAGCAGTTCTCTTGGCTGAGAGAGTCTATCCACGCGTCAGGAGTCAGGAAATAGCTTTCTTTTCTTTTCCTTGAGTCAAGGCTTTGACTTCGCCGCTTGGAGTCCCACATTTTCGAGCTTGGGGTCGCAGCTTTAGTGCTGGTAGGAAGTTGCAGAGTAGCTGGGTCATCCCCAGGAGCAGAACCTCGGCAGTCAAAGCTTGAACTCCTACTGATGTCTCTGAATCTGCCTCTGGCCGTCAGTGAGTGCCCTTGTTGCACATGGGAGGCAATTCTTTGGTGAAGCATGGGCTCTGTAGATTGTATCACACATACATCCATCTCTGGGTCATCCACACTCATCTCAACGCACACGTATTCATGAGTGGGCTCAGGGACCACAACCTCCGATTCTGAAGAGTCTGGCACTGCATTTGGAGCCAAATGTAATCCTCCCGTGTAATTATTGCTATGAAAAGACAATGTTGAAAGGCTGCCACGACTAAGATGGTTCCGTGTCCGTGCCTCGGAGTATGACTCATATGTTTGCCTTTCTAAGCGTGTGGATTGTGGTGAATTATCATAGCCCTCTGGTGCTGCCTGTATCCTTTCATGTCCCTGGTGCTTTGAGGACAGATGTGGGAGTGTTAATCGGTCTTTGGGAAGGCTGCCTGCCTTCTCAGATTGGATGTAGGATTGTGGGGTGAATGATGGGGCAGGATGATGGTCATAGGACTGAAAACAAGAGTTACTTGTAGGTAACGACTCGTTGAAATGGGTTGGGATAGGGATCTGAGAGGAAGGAGAATCAAGAGTACGGGCATCCCAATGCACAGACGATGAGGAGAAAGGGCTCTGTGACCAAGCAAAGCTCTCCTTGCTGCCTTGGGGTAATCTGGGAGGCAATGTGCTGCTTTTATATTCCCACATATGATCATACGTGTCAGCCTCTCCTCCTTCAAAGTCTAATTGCTCCCCTCTATATTCTCCTCTTTCCATTGTGTACTTCCGGAGCTCCCTCTCCAGCTCCTCCCTCTCCTGAGCCAGTTTCAGGCAGTGACTCAAGTTTCCTCTCTCCCGCTCGTGCTCCATTTGAAGAACAAGATTGCTTGCTGTGGTAGATGGCTGACCAAGGCTGGATCGGATATGTGGGAGCACAGGAAATGTTGGAGCAAATTTTCTGTCTTGATAAGAAACAGTAGCCAAGCTACTGTTTGAGCACATGCTGCCGATGTCAGGAACGCCATCGCAATTGGATTTCTGGTCCAAGATACAAGGGCTATAATTGGGCAAGAGCTGGTCCATGCCACAAATTAGTTTTTTAGAATCAGCCACTGCTGGCGTCCTAGGCGGGAGGTCAACAGAGAGTACAAACGGTGGCTCTTTGCTGTCCCTCTCAGAGTGCAGTGACACAGATCTTCGGACCCTTGCTGGTTGGCCATGCCTTACGTTTTTCTTGCTCTGAATAGTCATTGTGTCGTACTGCGGGATTACAAAACGCCCATCAGGACCTCGTGAGATTAACTCTACTGACGGTGAGATTGGAGAAGAATGTGTCCTCATAAGGCGACCTCTGCTGTAGTTTGATAGAGGATGCTTCCGTTGTTGATGATTCTCAGTGCTGAAGGAGGAACAGTCTGTCTGCGAGGAGGAGGAGGTGGTGGTGGTAGAGGAAGTGGTGGGATAGAGGTTGCTGGCTGGAAGTAGGCTTTTCTTCAACATACTGTCTGGACTGCTGGTGCCTGAAGTCTTACTGTGTCAGCGAGAGAGAGAAAGAGAGAGGGGAAAAATACAGAGAGAGAAAGAAAGAGGGGGAGTGAGTGGTGAAGAACAAAATTATAAGAAAAAACGGAGGTGTAAGAGGGAGTGAAAATAAATCCGAGAAAATAAGATTGAGTAAGAGTGAAAGCGGGGGCGGGAGAGATGCAGACAAAAAGAGACCAAAAACAGCAGAAGCAGCAATAGATTATGATGAGACAGGAAATGAGGATATGTAACAGAAAATGATCCCAGTGTTGGCATTTTCAATGTATATCAGTTTGTAAGGGAAAGCAGAGGAAAAGGTCAATGAGGGGGTATTAAAATAAAATGATAAAGGGGTACTTACATTGATGGGGAGCGTTTATGGATGGCAGGATGGGGCTCTGAATGTGAGGGAGAGGGGTAAAATGGTATCTGACTCATTAGGATACAACCACTGACCAAGGAGTAAAAACATAATCAACCCTAATAAGAGCCTATTAAAGGGCCCGAGGCACCCAGGCTTGTCCAAAAAGTTAATTACACTTACATTTATCAGCCACTAATGAGAAATTACCCTAATTAGCAAGTAATGTAAATGACATCAATAACTTTTACAACTGAATGGACGAGCGGGGGTACAAAAGGAGCGCCAAATCCATGCAGTGGGGAATGATTTATATAATGGACTGAAAGTGCCTTCAATATTTTATTGAATAAATGATGATATTCATGATGCAGTTCATCATAGTGAGTGTCTGCTGAGTCTCTGGAGTGAGGGGCGTTTTACCATTCTTCTTTCTGCGCCGCTGGTCTCTCTTGATGATATAGGCGGACCCCAGCAGCAAAACCAGTGCCAAGAACATGAAGCCAACCCCGCCCAGCACACCGGCTAATAAAGGCTCTGGGACGAACTCCAAAAGTCGAGATGGGGCGGGGTAAATCTCCATCCCTGTGAAATATTATAAATAAGTGGGGATATTTATACATTTTTTAAATAAAGACAAGGTAAGAGCAACCACACTGTGAGCATACTGTAACTATCATCTTAATTCTAATCCAGAGATTTTAGTTTAAGAAGAAGAGGAGCAGCCCTGAAATGAAAAATAAAGTGAAAAGCTCTCGATGAATTTCTATAATCATAAAATGAACTAAAATATTATCATTTATGTGATCAAACTGACTGACCTACAGTACAGTCACATTTCAAGACACTTGAAGTCATGCAATTCATTTAAACCATTTGCAGATAAAATTGTAAATCTGTTGAACAAGATTGCTTGAGATTTTACATTAACAGCTTTAAGTGGATCTAATTTGCAATCAGCGTCCCTGATGATCATTTTCAGCGAATCATGAAAACTTGTTTTGCATAATTTACTCGAACGTTATAGTTGATTTTATCAGCTGAGCTATGTTTAACAATACACAATCCTCAGGTGATGCCATCAGCTTGATGAATCTGTACCATATCTGATGAAAAATTCATGTCACATTCACATAAGAATCAGAAAAGACCAGTATAAATGATTTCTCTAAGTCTTGTGAGAAGTTATTAGTGAAGCTATTTCTATCACTCAGGCTTCTAATGGACAGTGTTCCCCGGGGCTCTGCTCTAATTTTGGTCTGACGCTGGGAATAGAAGGAAGGGGAGAAAGTAAAAAAGAGACCCAAGACTTGGAAAAAAAAAAGAGCCTGATGGAGGAGGATGGGTTGTAACAGCGGGTGGGGCGAGAATGCAAAGGGGGGCAAGGTTGCTCTGAAAACACCTACCCACTGTAGAGACATTGACTGATGGACTGGGCTCGCTCAGCAAGTCCCCACGACGAGATAGCAGCCGCAGCTCGTACACACAGTCCTGGGACAAGCATCCACACACAAGCACACCAACACGCACACACACACACACATACAGTGGGAAGGGCAGAGGATGAGACCACACTTTGTCAACACGCAACTGTGCCTGCAATGCTAATGAAGTGGATTTGAATTTGTCTAGGCCTGCACAGGACAGCATACGAAAGGATGGGGGATGAAAAGGCAGCGCACAGAGATTGAAAGAAGACAGAAAAGCCATGTCGGTCGTATCGTGAGCATAATTGAGAATCTACCAAAGTAAAATCACTGAGATGTAGCCTAGATAAAAATCTCTAAGGCATTCAACAAGCAGCATGAACTGATTAGTCTCAGAGGGAGCTGTGTGACTGGCTTGTTACCTTGTGCAGACCCGGAACGACTATCGCACTACTGTTGGCACTGATGTCCTCATCCAAATTAAACCACTCCCCTTGTTCGGTGCGGGACTGAAGAACAAAGCCTGTGATGGGAGGATGCCGTGCTTCGGGAAGGGACCATTGCAGAATAACACCCGCTGAGCCCTGATCAGCCGACAGCGACATAGGGGGCTTTAGTTTACCTCTCCTCAGTGGAGGATCTGTTGCAGGAGGAAATAGGAAAGACCTTCAGTCGAGCAGCACACAATCTGGTGGAAAAATTAAATTACAGCGCAGGAAATTGCTACTGCCACAGATGTTCAACCTTGAGAGTGTGAGGGGAAAGTTTGGCGTTTGTTTGTAATTCTGCAGACCACATAAGTACACAGTTTCTGTTAAGTTTTTTTAGGTTTGATCAAACATAGGGCCAACGTAGTGTTGTATGTGTGGATGTACTGTATGTATGTATGTGGATATGTGTGTGTGTGTATGTATGTATGTATGTGTGTGTGTATGTATGTATGTGTGTATGTATGTGTATATATTTCTTTATTTTAGGCCCTTTTTCTGATTTTGGGATGTTGCAGGTGCATCCTTAGTTTTTTCATCCTGCTGATCAGGAGTTTCTTCTGAATACTCATTCCAACAAAATTGTTATGCTTGAAATAATGATGACAGTTGATTATGCATAAGCTTAATTAAGAGACTCAGACGACTAAAATTGACAAAATCACTGTGATGTTTACTGTCTCTCTGTCTCCAACACTTCTAAACACATCTGTCTAAAGGCTTTAAAAACATTTTATTCAGCTGCAGGTAGCATCTTCAAAGATATTTCTGTGATCTCTCATCTGTATCAAGGATGCTTAATCTCTGCCAGAAACGATAATTTGTTTCCAGGAGCAACATCATCATTTAATTCACAACTTCTCCTCAGACTGAGTCATCCACTGACCTGGCCTGCCATGATCCTGGGCAAACTTCTTGAGATAAGTACATGTACTGTACATACTGTTAAGAAGAAGAGAAGAGTAGCTGCACATTCTGTACAAACATAGATTCTGAAGTTGATTTTACCCTCTGCAAATATTTGATACATCCTAAAATCCCCATTGCCTGTCTGAGGTCACAAAAACATGTTAAGATGCAAGTTGGTGTCATCATTCAACATGCTGACCTTTACCTATTGTGATAGCAACACTGGATGTATTTATTTATTTGTTAAATTAACACATGTATTTTTAAATATGGTGGAACCTAATAGTCACAAGAAAAAGCACATATCTCTATATGGGATAACTTAGCATTTATTGACTAAAGAAAATGTGTATTTACGTTCACATTAATAATTTAAATCGCAATCAAGTTGCTTAATCGTAGTGACAGTAAAGGGAATGTATCCTTCTCCTTAGTTATGTACTACCTCAGTGAACATTTTTTATATCAAGGTCACAGACACGAGTTCTGGTTCTTTTTAAATGCAGCATGAAGTCAGTTTTGTAACAATGGTTCCATCTCTAGTTGAATTTAAAACTGGTCTTACTTTAAGTATGGACACTTTTGGTAAACAATTTGTTCATGTTATATGTTAACAAAGATAAATGTGTAGCCAGACTTATCATCTCTGATGATCCACTGCGTTCCTCTCCAAAAAACAAAAACTTGCCAAAATGCTAAACTTCAAATGTCCATTATGGATTGTAATGTTACTGTGGCTTTGTCTCCTTCTTTTTCACAGTCCTATTGAACTAGGTTAACTCAACAATGCCATATTTACAGCAGAAGCTATGTGACCAAATAACATAAAAACATAATGTCATCATGAAGCAATGATGAGAAGCCTGAACTGAGGAAAAAAACAGACAATACGAGTAGTGATTAAGAATGTGCTGTCTCTTAAAACAGTCTTTAGCTGACAGATAACAAACTGACCAAACTGTTGCCAAGTTTCTTTTGGCCTTTAGGAATGTTGCTCATATCAACTGTAGCTCAGTTTAATTACATTTTGAAAAAACCTGATATAATCTAAAGCTTTCAGTGTTTCCCTCTTCAAAATGGGATGGACAGCAGCAGCTTGAAAACAAAGCCTCCCCTGCTCAATGTTTTGTCTGCCGTTCATCGGTAAAAACAAAAAACTACAGAGAATAACAACACTCCAAGTCTGACAAAAAGGTTTGTCAGACTTGGAACTTCATTTAGAGTATTTTAGACTCCTTGCACTGGTTTTCTGTTATTTTCATACTTTGTTCATATGTCTTTCTTAACCTAAAAACCTGTACATTACAAGGTGCCATCGTATATCAGTTCACTTTGAACTCTTTCCAAAATAGCCTTTCCGATCTGTCTGGTTGGGCCTGCTTCTCTGACTCATCAACTATAATCTTATGACCAGAAAGGATCTTGGAGCAATTGCTGGTCAGGGATAAAATATCCCTTTCTATGCATTGCTTTTTTTAAGGCAACTAGCACACTGGATTTTTAGCTCACAGATGTCTATTGAGAGAGATGAATAAAAGCTTCACTCAGAAGCCAGCAGATGAAGTCAGTTCTTCAACTCTTTTTACAGATTCTGAACATTTATATACCGTAAATTCCGTACTATTGAGCGCACCTGGATATAAGCCGCACCGGCTAAAAATAAGTAAATAAATGTATTTGTACATATATAAGCCGCACTTGATTATAAGCCGCAGGTGTCCACGCTATAACAAGAGCTATTTACACAGACGTAGGCTACCGGTAACATCCGCAAATACTGTAGCGTCCGTACGGACGTTAAAGGACGACGAGAGCGTTCAAATAATAACTTAATAACCCGATCACTGTCGGTCGTGACCACGCCGTTTACAGCAGAGAACAACACATAACTTGCCGTAACAATCCAACTCTCTCACCCAGCGTTCTCTCATACAGCCACTCAACACGTTCTCGCTGGTGCATTCACTGACTCTCCACATAATCGGAATTATGAACACATTATCAACTACTGACTTTACAACATGAACCGTTACAATACGAAGCCTAGCCGACGGTGTCTGTAACACGGCTGATGAAAAAGATGACCGTAATATATTTCACAAGAAAAAGTCCATCCATTCACTGCCTCAGAATGACTTCATTACTCACTTCCTCAGTCTCTGTTGTCGCTGTCAGTGTCATCTTAACGTGCAGCAGCTCTGTTAGCTTCTTTGACAGCCAGGTCGATCGCCTTTAACTTGAAAGCTGCATCATATGTATTTCTCCGTGTGTTTTCCATGATGAGGGTGCGTGCATGAAGCGCAAAATGACTGATATTAAGATCCGACGTGACGAAGTCAAATGTTTTTGCGGCAGAAGCTCATTGTCCCCCAAGAAAAATCCATGCATTAGCCGCACCGGAGTAGAAGCCGCAGTGCTCGAAGTGTGAGAAAAAAGTAGCGGCTTATAGTCCGGAATTTACGGTATAGACTCTGTAAAAAGAGCAACAACATTACAGGCTGTTCCGTAATTCAGGTTAATGTTAAGTGTGAGCTTGCTTTCACGACTAAGTTTTGAAAAAGTCCTCCACCAATGAGGGGGTCTACTGAATTTATTTATGTATCTATTTATTTATTTTTTAGTTTTATTCCTTTCAAAAACATTTATACATATTGTACATGTATTCCATTCTAACAACTACCCAGCTCCGTTTGTGCAACCTCAAGTTATCAAGTAAAGTACTTGTATTTTTCTTAAATGAAGATCAAGCTTCTTTTCTTTTTTGCTTTTAGCCTTTACTTGATAGCACAATTGACGATAGAAAGTTGGGAAGACATGCGGGAAAGGAGTCAAAGGTCGGACTTAAACCCGGTTTGTCAGCTTAGCCCCAAATACTGTAATTTTAACAAGCCTGATTCTACTTATGATGATCTACAGTATTTCAAATGTCATCGAGTCTTTTGAGTACTTTTTCATTGTGCTCCTAGCTTGAAATGGACTGTGCAAATCCAATTGTCACCATTGTCATCCTTTTTATTTAATCTGCATTGATATTCAAAAAAGAAAATATGGGCAGAAAGCAACAGATAAGATATAAAAGACGCTGTGTATGATACTGACCCAATGTTTGCGCAGTGACAATATCACTAAAAGGCCCAGAGCCCATTTTGTTTTGAGACAGGATGCTGAACTGGTAATGGGTGGCAGGAAATAGCCCTTCCACCTGCAGCCTGGTTCCAGAGGAGCGGGGAACAGGCACAGAAAACCATTCCTGCTTCCTGTTATTATCACGTCCTGAAATCTTTTTCACCCTGCAGAGAGAGCAAGAGATGGAGAGAAAAGAACTGAGAACAAAAAGTATCTGAAATTCTGTGAGTCTGGTTTTATGAAATATGACAGAAAAGTAGGTTTCATCAATCATTCATCCTCATCATCAGCTGCAGATTTTGTGGAAGAGACAGCTCTGATGTATCTTTGCAACTGCAAAGGAAGCTTGCAGCTTCAATTATGAGGTTTTGCATGTTCTTACTGGGGCCAAGACTCTTCACATCCATCTTACACAGAGCAAATTAATTGACCTTTGGCATGAAATAAAAAAAGATCACAGATTCACCTACTTAAAACTGCACAGGCTTTTCAAAGTGATTAATGTCATTCTGAAATGAAGGCATTTCTTCTTGAGGAGGAAGGCTTTGACTCCACAGAGTGGTGTGTTCTTTTATGAGGAAATGGTAAAGAATATAAAGTGACTCTTATTAGCAAAGCATTAATAATTATATACACTAGGGCGCTGTCTGTGAATTAGCCTCTGAAGTCTTACATAAAGCAGGTTCTATTAATTAAGCACAATAAAGAGCAATTCAATAACTCTGTGGGTGTGGTTTTCTGTTGTGTAGTCAATCATTTCACACTAATTTCATTAGAAAATGTGATAATGAGCTTTCACAGTTGTCAAACACCTACTTTGATTATGAAAATACCATTTAGTGGAAGCCATGGTATGTTGACAAGATTTATCTTTCATCATTTTCAGCCAAAATTAAGCTTGCACTTGAGCTGTCAAATTATTGGTCACTACTCATCAGACTGATAACGACGCTGATAAACCCTGGTCGTAATGCGTCAAGACTTAAAGGACTAAAAACTTACGGAAGTTGTTTTTTGTTGATCGTCTATTTTAAGACTTGATGTGAATAATATTTATTTCTAGGCTGCTTTTTGCTGCAGTGATGACCCAGTTTCCTCTCAGGGATTAAGATAACTCATCTCATCTTCATCTGATGTAGCGCTCACGGGTTACAACGTGATTACGATGAGCATTAGAAGATCATCTTTTGCTTTCTCGTACATCAAAAACAAAGAAAAAAAAATGTAGGAATGGTTTTCTATCTGATTAGATCATCCCTTTTTAAACACTTTAACTTAAATGAACTAAGATGGTCTGCTTTTACATAGAGACAGACATGAAGCCTGTATTGTAATACAAGGACTGTCTGCCCTACTAAGAGAACGAATTCCAAACAGAAATGTTCTGAGTCATGCAGTCTGCAGTTTTTGCATTTCTTTCCCCGTACATCACACATTTAACAGCTCAAGATCTTTATCTGTGATTTGTATGCCGATACAGAAATGCTGAATCACCAGAAATAGATGCATGACGCTGTACTTTGTTGATTACCTCCTGTTGTAGCTAGCCTAGTCATTGTTTTCCATGCTTTCTTTTCATGGCCACTGTGTTACACAGAGCTATGCTCTGCACCAGCTATTTTATTGTGGCTGCCAAGAAGTGATAACACATAAATGAATTCCTCATCCTCGAGATCAATAGAGTAATGCCAGTGCTGTCGATGGCTGCTATGGTTACAGCCCAAGAAGAAAGTGGGAGGCTTTACACCCACCAAACTGAAAATGTCTGTGCTGATCCTCCATCAAAGCCTGCCTCCCAGGATATGTTGGCCTGCTTCACCCCTGGAGAGACGGACAGAGCGGTAGCTGCATGGGGACTCGTTCCTGTAATGGAAGAAGAGGAGAGGATTCGGTGGAAATCGGCCAGCACTTCAACTACCTAAATCTGCAAAGTTTAGAGGCCATCTCAAGATGTACTACATTTATCTTTTGGAGGCGGATTGGAGGCACAGTGGTGGATGTAAAGGAGGTTGAAACATGTACAGTAGGGAAAAAAACAATATGAAATACTCATTTTGTAGACAGGAAAACTTCTGTTGGGCCTTCTGTTTGCACTCACCGAGGACAAAAACCTGTGTAGTGGCTTTCACAGAGGCTACACGGTTAGAAGCACTGCACTCCCACCAACCCTGGTGATCTTTAGTAAGAGGCTGCAGAAGAAGAGACCCATTGGGTTCTATGGAGTAGGAAATCTGGCGAGCCAAGTCGACCTAGAGTAAAGAAGATGAAGACCTGTCACAGTCGGGGGAAAAAAGCTGCTTTTTTCAAAGTATAGTTAACATGTTGCTGGGATGGACTACGAAACCAAATGACAAACACAGAGCATCTTTCTTGTACTAAATTTACTCACACTCATAAATGATCCAGGAATAGCTAAAAACCCTAATATCAAATGAATCAAATGCCAAAAACACGTAGGGAAGTAGAATTGATTTATGCAATAAAATGTTTCAGTTCCATTTATTTTAAACCGAGTAAATCGGAAAATGTAGCACAGTGTGGATTCAGGTCAGTGTCCAGCTCTTATGTGCATTACGCTCTTTAGACAGTGATGTATTTTTAGCTTTTTTTTGGGCTCTCTACTTCAGTTGATTGGATTTTTAAAAATAAAATAATGGATGAGGGTTAAAGAGTACCTTACCTCCTGAATTTGAGTTAATAAATTATACAGTACCCACAATCACTTTGTTATATTATTGATTCTGGCAGCTGATTCTGGTCCCAGGTCTGTGTCTGAATATGAATGCATTTTCTTTAATTGAGGAAGTTGGCTTCTTAGTTTCAAATGTGTTAAAGTTACTTTTTAAAGGGCAGACTTGCTAATCAAATGCTCATTTAGTCTCTCTGAAGCTAAAGCAGAAATGAGTCTAGTGTAATGAGCCTTATTATTCTCATTCAGTAAAAAGTTTGTTCATCGATATCTATTGATAAGGCCTGTTCTAGAAGGAACACAATGTTTTCGGAGCATGTTTCCAATTGATAGCTTCCTTAAATAAATCATCTAAAGCTATCGTGAAATGACACTTAACTTAATAAACGTCATGTGTTTAGTTACCCAGTTAAATGACACAAGTGGATGTGATAAAAATGGCCAAGAGCTTTAATCAATCCTCCATTTGACGTTTGAGAGGCAACGCTTGTCCAGCATAATTTCATGTACATGGTCAAGTTAGGAAGAGAAGCATGACGTTGAAATGACAGAATCAGCACTCTTTTAGAAATCTAAACAGAGCTTTTCTTTATATGAAATTGAAATCTCTGCGAGCAGAGTACAAAACTCTTTTTAAACGTCATGCACAGTTTTACATGACTTGTAACTCATTGTCCAGAATCTAATGTGACAGATTTGACTTGACACATTTCAATCCTCAAGTGCAGGGGTGACTCATTGCACTGTTTTGTTTTTTTTTAACAAGAAGAACCAAATTTAGTTTGAAAACAGAATTTGAAAATATCTGTCCGATACATTCTGTCCCTTAGTTTTTCCTTAAAAAGAGAACTTTAATACTAGAGCCTATTATTGCTTTTCTGATTCATTTCAAACACATAAGCACTCAGACAATAACAACTATAGAGGCATGAGGAGAAAGTACCAGAAAAGGTGTTGTTGTCTAAAGTCCTGAATATTTTCCTGCAGTGTCCTTGAGGATTCCATATAGGAATCTGTTCAACTTGACTTTATGCAGACTTTTTGTGTCTGGAGAAATCACAAGAAAAGCCTGATCGCAGTCAGGGTGAGTGATTTTGGATTTAGCAGGTGGTAATAACCTGGAACATTCACCTCAAGGAGGCAGGCAGGATGATAAAGTTCATGTTATGCAGAGTTTCTCTGCTCTAATCTTTTTTTCTGTCCTCCTCAGTTGTCAGTGTATTGTTGTTTTTTTTACAAATATCTTTGTATTCCTTGTATGTTTGTATTCATGCTTTAGTTATGTTCGCCATTATGAAAGAGTGCTCCTCCTGCAAACTCTACGAAGGCAAAACCCTCAGCCAAATGAATGGACGACATAGACGGTCTGTGTCTATCTGTGTGGGACATGTGTGAAAGGCAGTTCTGGAAAATGTCATGATATTGTTTAGAAAATGTCAAGTGTTCATGTGTGAGATGGGCACAGAACTGCACCATGTAATGAGCACATTGCTGCTTGACTTTTAGCCTGTACATGCTGCACCTAAAAGAGAAAGTTTTGCATAGCACAAGCTGAGATCTCCAGAAAAACAAGATGAAAGCTCATCATAAATGTATCATAAACTCACTTCTATGATGAGCTTTGCAGGATTATTTACCTTGCTCCAGGTCACTCTTATCGTTGGGTCTTTGTTTCCTTGACAAGGGATGAGCAGAGTCCTACCAGCTTCCTGCTGGTACTGCTTCTCTGGAGTGATGCTGAAAGATGGGGGGTCCTGCAAATTGCCAAAGCAATATAACTGAATCAAGGAGATTGCAGCATTGCCAACAATGGATTTTAAGACTGGATTACTGCCGCTTTGGACAAGATAATCTTAATAACAAAAGGATTAGCCACACAATTAACTCCCTATAACAGTGGAGCCAATGTAGTGCATCTGAGTTGACTTCCATTAATGCCAGAAGGCCACACGTCGCTGTGAAAAGGTCATTAAAATGGCATTTTTTGTTAAGTTTTAATTTGCTGTGACAGATGCCGTTTTGGGTAATTAAAACACATCCACAGTGGGACGAAAGATAGTTAAACAGAACTAGGGCAGATAATGTGTCAGTTTCTTGGCTCCCAAGGCCTGAAGGACCGACAATTTGCACTTTATGATGCAAATAATGTACTCATTACATTTCAGAATTACTGAAGAAACTGATCTTTCCACACTAAATGACCCCACACTGACCTGTAAAATGACACTTGTAGGCCCAGAGGATCCCATGCTGCCGTAGCTGTTGTATGGAGTACATGTGTACACGCCTGCTGAATCATCATTGACTGTCGCCATGAACAAAGAGCCATCTGGTGTTAAGGTCCATCCTGGATACTTAAGAAAACAAAACACACAACAGTCACACAACTCTGATGGATATAAATGAAAAGGAGTAGAAAATGCAGTCGTGAATGATGCATGTCATTATTTGCTTAAATATAAAGGTAAGAAGTGTGCAGTGAGCTTAGAGAGCTAAAAGGCAAACATATCTGAGCTCCTTGGATGTTTGAGGGATTTCAGAAATATTTTTTGGTATCTGCCTGCAAAAATCCTGCAGTGGTTAAATACTTCAATCCCCACCGGGCAGATTATTTCCAGACTTCTTGAGAATTGTGTATTATTTATTAATGTTGCCGCAGCTTTTGCAAGATGATATCTAACCATGAGAGGATTTATCTTTCTTTCCTCTAATTTAAAAAAACAAAACAACTCTTTGGGAAATTCCCTTTATCATTTTGTTATGCGGGGGTTAGAGCCACACATATATTAATTAAAAAAAAATAATGTTTTCAAAATCCAAAAAGCAGGTGCTCTTATAATTCTTTTTCCTATTCATTAAGGCAAAGTGGAAGTCTGGTGTTGCACTATGAGTCATCAAAAGGTTTCCTCTCAGTTTTAATGAAGTCAAAATTGCTATTATCCTCCCCCGAATGAGGCTGAGAGACAGTATCACAGTGGGTATAAAACCTCGTCACATCCAGAGAAACATTAATTGGCAGAATAACAGCCTGACTCCGACAACATTGTCTGACTCTATGAATGTATCACATTTCCTCCAGTGAATCTCATCAGGCGACACGTCCAAGTGTGGAGGGTGGACTCAGCTTTTGACAGGGTCAGGAGGAGGAAGGGCTGGATCTTTTGTGAACTCTTAGCTTAAAAGGAATAAAAGGGGGGAAAAATGTGAGTGAGGGGCAGTCAGGAGTTCCTTGGGGATTGCTCCAAAGCTCTTAAGATGGAACACATTATCCCTGTCCATTATGGTGAATGACTTTGCAGTTGAAAACCTGGAAGGAGGTGTCCATCAGTAGACAAAGCAGGTGTCCTTTTTTTGAAAGTCTGAAAAATTAATCAATGTCTTGTTGAGCTTTCACACTGTAATAGCATGGAAACGGTTGCTCTGCTGTTTAGGAGGCAAGTGAAGTGGGCTGACTGAGTGTTTTGCATGATGACTGCCAAGAGACTGGGGCTTCATAGATACTTGTATTGAGCAGCGTGTGACACTTCTCTTCTGAGAGACACTGAATGGATTTTGTCGCTGCTCCCCTGTGATGTGTGCAGTATCAGAAATCAATTAATGAAGTATTCACAAAGACAGAAACATGTCATCTGGTACAAGCTGGAGCAGGATTTGATGTCAACTTATCTTAATGATATTATGGTTCTTACCAATGACAGGTCAAGTGGTTCTCCATCTTTGGTCCAATCAACACGGAGCAGAGGAGGCTGAGCTGCTGCTGCACAGGTGACCACACCATCCATACCAGTGGGAAGGTATGTTTTCTGGGGCATGTTAAGGGCCTGGGCGGGGTCTATGCAAAGGGAGGCAATTTAAGTTGTGTGTTTTGTTTCAAAACATTCATTAGGATTACATTTATTGTTTCATTACCAGAGAATGCAACATACACTAGTGCATAGAAACCTTTCCATGGTTAATGATTGATATGCATGCATTTTTCTTTTCCTGTGCCCATAATTCTCTACATAGTTCAGAGAAAACGTCCTGACCCAAGAATGATCCAATCCTGGAACACTAAAAGCACAACATTATAGAATATAACTTAAAGATCAAGACCCAATGCTAATACCACCTCCAAATAAGACATTCTTTTAACCTGACAATGTTGATGGCAAAAAAAAAATCACATTAATTCAGTGATTGAAAGTTAACAAATACTAAATTAGGGAAAGCAACAGAGAAGCAGGCTTACATTTCCAGCTACATTATAGGTTGACAAACACAAAATAAATGATTTCAATTCAAATCTGAAAATAAATGTACGGTAAGTGGACTTGAGCTTGTGCTTTTCTTATCTTCTTACGACTTAAAGTGGTTTAATTAGGGACGTAAAGATTGTGAGGCAGTTATAAATCAATTCAAAGTCGTCACGGTTCACATCGATACATGAAAAAATTGATCGCAGTAACAGGTTACGAAATTAACGCAAACCAAGCGCCAAATGCGAGTAGATTTTCCGTTTCGTGAGTTGATCTGTATCTGCTAAGGAGCGGGTAAATGTTTTACCATAAATTAAAAAAAACTCTGCTGTGAGTATTAAGAGCGTTTTTTTGTACTGTCGCTGCAGCTTCCTGCTCATCTCTCTGCATGTCATGACTGTGAGCACCGTGGAACACGCAGTGAGACACACCAACAGACACTTCAGCACAAACGCGCACATGCGTGCAGCCCGCCTGTTCTACCTTGATCCGTACGACCGAGTCTAATGTTGTCAAAGATAAATCAAGAGAACTTGTTTATTTGAATAATGATTCATTATTCTCAGATGGATTTTAGTTTTTACTTTGTAATGTTGTAATGCCATAAACTGTACTGTAACAGATGTGGATGCAACACAAAAACACTATTTGTTATTTCAGCCATGAAAACACATGTTTGGCCTGTATTTTTCATCTACCTGCCACCTTGGCTGGTTCGTCAGTGAACCGTTACATCTTTAGGTTTAACACCACATGTCACATTCAAACACTGGCTGCTATATAAAGTGACCATCAGAAGTTGCTAATCTTTCTGGATGAGAGATGTTGGACTCAGCTGAGCCACAGCTGCCCACATCTGTGGTCAGGAAAACTATTAGGCAGCACAAATCAGAAAGCTTGAACTTTGACTGCTGATATTTCCTTTCAGACTTTTATGACTATGGCAACACAATGTAATCTACTTTAGTGGGCTTATTCAACAGAAAAAGAGGAAAACTTAAGTATACTTAAGACAAGCCCTGTTTTGTTTTGACCTTAAAGTGTCACTATTGCAGTTAGGCTACAGACTGCATTTAAAATATCTGTCCACTCTTTATCATCTCTACTTCTATATTCTAATGTTAAGGTCTAAAAGAAAAGCTCTAAATATTTTCACTGATCTTCTTTAAAGGAAGTCTTGACTCATTTTTGTAAAGCGATATCAGTCTTTGTTTTTCTCTATTTATTTTTAACTGTAATTTCCTGAAATGACCCTCAAGTCATGTCAGGTTAAAGAGCGTCTCCACTTCTTCCCTATGAATCTGGTCATTACTGACCTCTAGTGGCAGCAGTGATGTACCTCAAAGTGAGTCAGCACTCAGTGACATCACTGATGGGTGTGGTTTCAGGTGCGACAGAGCAACTCGCTGACTCTTGTCCCTCTTCTGACCATCACAGAGGTCAGAAGAGGGACACTTACCTCTTGCTGTTGCCTGGTTTAGGTTCCTTCTCATGTATTATTTAGTGTGTAACACCTTAAAGAGGCCTAATGTTGCTCAACATATCCTTAGTTTGGAAAGAACAAGTTGAATTTGTAAATCACCAACAACAACAAACACGTTTATGCATGCAAATCATCTCCATGAATTTTGAAATCTGTATGTAGATGTCCAGAGCAAACACACAGAGACTATACAGACTATATACTGAAACCTACGCATCACTGTGAGGATGGCAGAGGCGGTGGGCGGGGTCAGCAGGCCATTGGTGGGCATGCAGGTGTAGTTTCCGGAATCCTTCGGGATGAGACCGGAGATGAGTAAAGTTCCATCGATCATGATCTTAACTCGTGACTTCAGAGACCTTGAGAAATAAACACAAGACAATTCTTGAGAATAACAACGAGAGGCAACTAAGCTCTTGGATTTAAGTCGAGTCAAACTGCCTCTCAGAGTTTCAACAGTGTAGGAGGGTTTTTTTTTCTTAGTTATCCACCACTGTGTGCACACGGAGGTTAAGGAAATATTATTTCATTTCAGTTAAGAGTAGGAAGAGAGGTGCCCACTCATTTATACACACTTACATTAACAGAAAAGCTGAAGGCTGAGCAAAGCTGGAGCTTCTTACAAACAGGTTACATATTCAAGCTGTTCCATGTACTGCAGTCAGACACACTCATATATTTAATCAAGGTGAGGTGATGTCTCATCTACTGTCACAGGCCTGGATATTGTTTTAGAACTTCTCTTTAATTCTCTTTGCATTGAAACACAGTGTGAATGAATGCTTTGTTTTTTAAGCTTATCCGGCTTATTTTGATTTAATTAACACTAAAGTGATTTAAGAGAGGTCATTATTAGAAACAAACACTCAAAGAATCAGAAATGCTATTGCTATGTAAACGTACACAAGCACGGAATCTGACTCGGTGTTTAGCTTATGATTCATCATTTCCTGCTATCTGCTCCACCTCTAGGTTTAATTCACTAAGCATATGCCACTTATGACATTCACACGTCCAAAACAGTGTCCTGCTCTGTGCAGTTTGCTCTTATTTTGAGTCTGAATGTGAGGAAAAGCCATCTGCACCTCCACTCTGCTGCAGAAATGAGCTCTCAGGCTGACAGGGATCTCAAGCTGTCAGAGTCGTTTCGTCCACATAAAGGAGATGAGCTGTGAGGGGAGGGGAAACTTTTTACGGGTTTATTTTGATGCCAGACTTAAAAAATTTAACATGATTTTCATTGTTTAGAACAAAGCCTCTTCTTTGAATATAGCAAGCAAGGGCAAGGACTGATTGAACCCCTGGGAATATTGATAATAGTCGTGTTGAAGTTCTATTTAGAGATTTAAACATCATTTCGGTCATACTGAGTGTAATTGTTTTCTTGATCACTGAACAGTTTGCATGTGTCATCTCTTCATCTCTTCTGCATGTTGCCCTCCTTTTGCTGTTAAATGAGTAAGTGGAGAGAGATAGAAAGAGTTAGATTGCACCTATTTAACACACTCTCTCAATGATGTTAAAAAGCACCAAGCCTGTGGCAATGAGCACTGGTCTTTGGGAATTAGATTTCATTCATCATGTTCATGTTCGCCTCATTTTTGAATATTCAGTTATTTACATACAAGCAAATGGTACATATGCACCCAGGACGCTGTCTGCTTGTCTGTGCAGATTGCGTGCATTTCACCTTTGTGCCTCCTTAGTGGATGAAATGCTCTTTTCTCTCAGTTGCTCAGGTTTAGAGGTCACAGCAGCTCAGTCCTTTTGTGAATCAGGCCCCTTGGGTGCCGTGTCAAAAGTTCAGTACTCTGTAGAGCTATTCAGGCTCCCCAAAGCGAGAAATTAAGTATAATCTTCAGGTAGTTGTACGACAGTGTTTGCCTTTATGCCTCTGATATTTGACATATATGGTGTGGTAAACAACAAAACTTCACAACATGCACAACCATTGGTTGCATTTCTGGTCATGGGGTTTAAACATTATCACCCCGCCTGCTCTCTCATGGTGAGTTTTTCACTTTTCATAATGAGACTTTACGAGAGCCTGGCAGTCCACATGCGTTTTGCGTATTTGTGAAAACACCATATATGCATCTTTTGTTGTTCACTAGATATAAACTTTGTTCTCATGGCTGACACCGCGGAACATTTAAACTGGAAGTATCACAGTATTCACTTTCTTAAACATTAGCATTGTTTCTGCAAGTGTTGACAACAACTTAACTGTCTCTCCATTGACAACCATTCAGGGCTTTCCCCCCTAATAAGATCTCAATGTGGTTCCCCAAAAGTTAAGAGACCTTGAATTATTAACACTCATCCGGCTAGCATAGGTCTAGGCTTGTAGTCTGGGTGCTTCTAAAATGAATTAAACAACTAGTTAACTCTCAAAATTGTTTTTAATCTTCTGTTCTGTATGGCAAACTTTGACTAACTATGCAGGCTGCAAATACACAAGCAATATATACCTCTATAACTGGCAGTGTTCATTGGCAGGAAATGTTCTTTCCCCAAAGGGCAAACATCCTTCATCTTTAAGCTTTATAATAATCTATGCTCTCTAATTTCTCTCTCGTCCTATGATCATTTGCTTTATTATTAAAGGCAGGGTTGGTATTTTTCGAAAAACTAGCATGATTATGAAGGAAGCATTCCCTCAGAGTTTTTTTCTACACCCAAACCCTCCCCTCTGTGCTCCCTTAAAAGCCACGCCCCTCACTTACACGCACGAGCGCCGTTTCTCCAAAGCAGACCTCAGCCTGCAGTGAATAGAAACTACGTTGTCTCACGTCTTATTCAGTGAGAAGAAAAACACTTGTGTAAAACAAAAAAGTGACTATTTTAATACTCAGAACAGCCAACGTCAAACTGACAGCATAAACGCCGTCATCAGGGACGCGCTTTGTGAGGGCTAGAGCATGGGTTAGAGAAGGAGCAGAGAGACAGGGAGCATGATTGGTTCATCAAATTGGTACCTTGTGGCAGACATGGCTCAACGTTTTTTACAGGCTTAATACTGCTACAGATAATGGATTTACTTCATTCCTGTTTTAGAGAACGTCAGTTATTAATTTCTGTAAGGACCTAAAGACAATTTTAACCAAAATCTTAAAGAGTGTATCTGGAGAAAATGAGCAACCCTGCCTTTAAATGCTCTGTGTTCCAGGTACATCTCCTCAAACTTAAACCAAATACCATCATGTAATTACAAATATATCTTAAACAAATGAGAAAAACCTTACCTCATTTTTACATTTCAAAGAGTACCTCACTATTTTTAGCAATGCAATTACAAAAGAGCTTATTCCACTGAAATGAGGAGCCAATGATCAGAATAATCCTTATGTGGTCTACTCAGCTCTTAACAGCATTACACATCACCTCCAAAAAGCCTCTCTGAAACTGTTTTCCCTCATCAAAATCAGGTTGAGTATTAACAGGAGTGTAACTCTATTGACTAATGTGTGGGAGAGTGATGTTCAGGAGAAGTAATGCTAATGAAGCCCTCCACCTGCTCACCTAACCCTACCCCAGCCACAGTTTTTGAGGAGTGTTCAATAGTCGGGTGGATGAAATGCTAGAAATCATGAACCATTCCCTGCTCGCTCTGATCTCCTCCCTGCCACAGGACACTGCTCTTGTGAAATCTCTCTGAAAGAAAAGCCCTCTGTGCTTCACAGTTGCAGACCTATTTCATTTTGTTCTTATAAAGAAACCCAGGTTCTTTCTTTCTCTCCCTAATTCATGGATGGATTTTTGTGTGTCCTTTTTGCGCTGTTGTTATTGTAAAAGGATTCTCCTTAATCCTTTTCCTCACACAATTGAGTAGACACAGAAAACATTAATATTCAGTCAGAGAAGTGTCTGTCTACCTGATGAATGTGACTGCAATATGCCTTCTTCTTTTACCAGGTCTCTAATTTTGTCTCCACTTTATCCTGAGTAACATATCTGGCCTTCCCTGTCAAAAATGTCTTCACCAGCCAGTTGTCTTTAATGCTGTTTTGTTGTTTTGTGTAGAGCTGATAGAGCAGAACAGGAAATAGCTGCATGAGAGAACTGACACAAAGTTAATGTGCCTTAAAACTGAAGCAATGTACTAAAAGTGGCTACAAAGCTGTACAGAGGATCATAGGTATATGATTATCATCTACGGGCTTAGCTAACACTTTTGATTGAATTATTTAAAGCAGTAGCATAGGATTTAAAAAGGCACCATGTGGGGTTTTTAAACACTAGGAAGGGAGGAAGGGATGTAAATTAAAGGAGTAGTTCCTACTAAGCACACCCAAAATATCACTACAGCACCACATGACTGAAGGTTTGACACAGTTGATGAGATGTTCGATGAGCAAGGAAATCTGGGACCTAGTGTCCATGACACCATGTATGACAATAATACATTAATACATGGTGTAACTGGTTTCATGCTACCCCACTTCATATATATTCTTTACTATATCCTCCAAAGAAATGTAGAGACACTCCAACATATACACTGCAAAGGACTGCTGGCCAACTATTATACATTTTAAAGAAGCAGCCTGTAAGAAAACTGCAGTTCCTCGGGCATCCACTTGAGGCTGTCTGGTACGAAAACCACCAATAGCAGGTTTTATATATGAGAGAAGAGTTTTGCATAACTTAGCATAATTCAGGGAATGGTTGAGTTGACTGTTGTGCCATGATGCTGTTTGCCTGGAGACTTAAGGCCCACATCAGATTAATCTCTTTGCCTGTTCCTTGGTTGATTGAAAGCTACTTGGAAATAGAATTGTGCAGTATTCTTCAGTGCCTATTCACACACCTACAGGATTGTTGATGTCCCTGAGATACAGCTATGTCTAGATTCAGAGGCTGCATCCTTTGGAATGCACATCTGATGACCAATTGTTTCACAGCGGTGTGTTCAAGGCTATCACATTTTGAAAGGCCCTGAATCTTCTAATTAACTATGTATGCTAGAGGACAAGGTCAGTGTTTTTGTTTAAATTGTTACACCGTTGCTGCCACCTATTAACCTTCCCAATTCAGATTTTTACAAGTGAAGCTGTGCCCCTTTACGTGGTTCATGTGTAGTGGAAACATGGTGGCTGTGGATTTGCTTCTGTCACATCTATGAGGATGCCATTTGAAGTTACCATCCCTTATGCCCGGTTCACACGGCAGGATAATTAGGCCGATTTTGGCCCCGATTCTCCCCTTCCGATAATCTTAAAGACACCCCAATCATCATAGAATAATCTGATAAGATAATCCTGCTGTGTGTGGTGTGTTAAGACTGCTCTCGTCTGCTCAGAAGGATGTCGGGACCACTCTGATCTCATATCAGGGATATTCAACATGTGTGTGGTGTCCCCCGTGGGAAAAACGAGCACAAGCCTGTAAACTGTAACGCGCAGCCAATCAGAAAGCAAGGAAACACCAGGTTAATCCAAAGCAAACTACGTTTGCCCCTTCTATGACCAAGAAGATGTAGAAGAATAAAGCCCCAATTATGACACTGAAAAGCTTTCTTACTAAAGATCTTGTTGTTGTTTTTTTATTACATGGATCTTGGATACATGTGGCCTTTGAATACCTGTTTCACATGACTTTTTCTGTTTTATTTAAAAGTCTAAAATCTCAGTCAGTTCAGCCTGTCTGCTGGTCTCTTGACTATCAGCACCTGTGCTCAATACACATCTGCCCCTGATTATGTCGTTAGTCAAACCACTTCATGAACTGTTTTGTTTCCCCATTGCCAGATCCATTTTTATTCTTCTGTCTACCTTCTAGTCTTGTTTTTATATGATTTTTAACATACAGCTCTCAGCCTGTTTTCTAAATGTTGAAATGTGCCTGTCCTCTTACTGCATGTGTTTGAAGAAGATTATTTAAACTGTCCACACATGCCACATTATCGCCATGTCAACATGAAAACACACTGTAAATATTTTGATTATAAGCCTCTTCATCCCTGTTCCTTTAATTTGTTTAATGAATACTGTGGCATCCAATGCAGGAAGCAGATGTATAATAAAGATAAAGCCTGAGTGACGTCAGCCATCTCTTACAGCCGGGGGATCCGGAGGCTCATCAGCAGCCGCTGTCATGCTTGAAATCCTGTTTCAGCCTAACTCTCATTTAACCTAACACTGTGCTGGAGCTGGAGCTGGAGCCTCTTGACATCCATTATAATGCCTACATGTCGATCATGTCCGTTACGCCCGTAACACCCCCCTACTGTAACTATGGAAAACACATATCATTCAACCCACGTACGGTGTGTGCCCATTGACAACAATAAGCAATCAGACCAATATAGTTTTTTTGTACCTGGCTGTAAACATGTTTATATATGCTATAAAAACAGTTTATTTTGGCTGAGGTGTGTATGTGACGTCTGGTGTTTCGAGGGCCAGCCTCAAGCAGACACCCTGCAAGCTGCAGGATTTTGCACTTCTCCATTGGCTTCATTTTTTCAAGAGGTTGCCACTTTAGAATAACAAGATAAAAGGCGGGACATAACATGAGAATTAATTTAATTGAATCGTTAGCTTCGACAAAGCCGAGAAATTAGTGAAAACATTAGTTAACACCTTTGAGTGCAGGTTGACTCATCAGATGATTGAAACATTTTACAGGAAGAGAAATCCAGTTACTTAGAAGTTTAACAGAGGAACACGGGATTCAAACCTGGAAAACGTATCTTTCATTTCATGAGGATATCTACCAGCTACTATTATTGTGCAAGTTAAAGTAAGTAGGCAAGCACACAGCTGAAAAGAAGTCAGGCATCCATACAGCATGCAGCATTCATGTGAAGACTTTCTGCTCCAGTGGCTTTTCCAAACCAAAGGGGTGGAGATATGAGTGTGCTGTACATTACAGAGAAACACAGACATGTAAAGTACATTTCTTACTTTTTCACTGTAAAATGTACAAGTCAATGTCCAAGCTGTGAAAGAAACTTTCTCTAAAATATCCTCTTATTCTCTGTCAGCCTCAGATTAAATCTCAACACACAGGGACAAGAGTACATGTCAGACAGGCTTTTAAGAAATGTCACTGTTGAATTTGTCTTGTTACCCCAGGACTGACTTTCATGTCCTGCAGCTGCTTTGGCCAGAAAGTTTCTGTTGATAAGAGGCTGTGGCCAGCTTTTTTGAATCATTTATAGGAGGGCTGTTTAGTTGCAGGACAATCTATTGCAGGTCAAATAAATTGAGTTGTCGAGTTGTGTTCATCACAATACAAATAGTGAGAGCATCACATATAAGAGAAATGTTAAACAAAGTGTGAAGTGTCTGTACACTCAAGAAGATCTGCCTAAAACAGGATGACTAAAAATATGTGTGAAGATAAATTCAACAGTAGGCTCATTATTGTCAGTATAATATTAACAGTTCAGACACAGACCCAGGCTCCCTTTATACATGACTTAGTTCCTGATTACAAAGATAATACTGCATGATAACAATAGTGATGCCATTTTAATTTCTTAACACGTAATAATTTGCTGCTTTGGCCAGAATTTAAGCACGGATTTTAATGCAGAATATAAACAAATGTTTATAGGCTTGTCAGAGTGGATTTTAAAGCCACATGTATGCTGGAAAAGTTGTTCATAAATCTTATGTTCTTGACCCAATGATGGCTGTTGAGGTATCGCTACTGCACTGAGGCCTATGTTTATAAAATATAGAATGTAAAAGAGACATCCCTCATCCGTTACAGGCGGGGGTCTCTGGATGCTCATTGGCTGCAGCCGCCATGCTGGAAATCCTGTCTCAAAGGTTGTTGCTTTACCTTTCTGGGCACAGTGTTGATATCAACACAGGGAAAAGAAAAGTCTAAAACCCTGAACAAGATTGTGCATTACATCTCTTGCATCTCCATTCACCTGCATGAAATAAACAACGAACAGACACGAGTGTACTGTAAGTCAGACAGGCTTTTAAGAGATCTTGTGGCTGGATTTGTCTTGTGCCCTGGGACCTGACCATGTACAACAGCTCTTTGGGCCAGAACTAAGACCCTGTGGGAATCAGGCTTTTTGTTTCTGTGGATAAAGAAGCAGAAGTCTGCAACTGTGTTCCCAGTTTATTTTTAATTTATGATTTATGTCATCACTTATGTCAAGTTTTAAGAGGAAGTGATTTTCTATGTCAAAGAAAGATTTATTTTTTACTTTTTCTCTGAATGTTGTGTTGTATTTTTCTCTGTGTCACTCTTTGAATGATCAATATTACTTTAATTCCAACACATGAATGCTGCTCAAACCCACTGCATTCAGCATCCGAGATTTCAAAATGACTGCTTGGTGACAAAGGTAATATTTGCACTTACTCTATGTGGTGGACATTTTCCCCGTCTTTCTGCCATACGTAAGTCATATTGGGGGGATCAGCCATCGCCTGGCAATGGAGGAGTGCATTCTGGGACATATTGACAGCAGTGCTTTTGGGAGGGACAAGGATGACAGGTGGACCTGTTGGAAGGAAGGTTACAAAAGACATCACTTACTTTCGCAACAGGGCTGTAATTACAGACAGTATATTTGCGTGATTACAGAAAAAAGTTGAAAATATCCATCAGAACTCCATCATGTCTGAGGTCAGAGTATAAAGGTTCTCAAGAACAGATGTAGTTCTCAAAACAGAAAATACTGAAGAATACTGCACATCATTTTAGCTGCAAATGGCTGTCATACACTCAGAAGGCTGTTAGTCAAAAGTACAAAATGATCACAGAGTGCGTCACTGCTTTCAAAAGATTATATCCCACATACCTTTTTCTTTTCAACATTACAAACATTCATCTCCGGTTCTTGTAGAGCTAAATGAGTTGATATGAAAATCTGTTAACCCCTCAGTGTGTTCAGAATTGAACGATAAAGCTGAGTTAGTATCTGAGTCTGTGCTCTGCAATCTTTTGTCTGTACACTCAAATCAAAATGACAGAATATTGAAGTCAGATGAAACACTCTTATAGGCATCCTTAGGCAAAACATCACCACACTAATTTGGGGTGTTACTTGTGCTGTTTTATCATTAGACTGTGTAGCAATGAAGGCAGAGAAAACAGCTTATAGTTCTTCCAGGACACCAAGTTGGTCAAGATGTGCCGATGGTGCTAAAGAGCAGCAACTGCACGTGCTTGTCAAACAGTTATTAAAATAATAAATTAGTCATACGTGTATGTATACATGTAAAGTTAAATTGATGTTGAAAAATGTCAAATAGTCATTTAGACTACTAGCCCTTGAACAAATTTGAGTGACCCTGGAAAACAAGTCCCTGTAATTAAGTGAATACAGCAAAATATGTGTGTAATATATTTCCGTAAAGCAAACAGACACTACAATTATTTCATTCTCAATAGGACACTGCAACCCTGAACAAGTTATGTATCCAAATGGAATAAACATAAGTTATACAAACACCACTTTAAACAATCTGCTCACAGGCTTCACAGTTTCAGTGCTCACGGTGCCTTTCTCTATCACAGTGAGAATCTAACAAGCTGTTAGCCTTACGAACAGCAGGAGGAAGTGTGAAGTTTCTGTGAAAGAAGGGCTCAGATTATTAATGGAAGTGTTCTTAAATGGTCATGCTGACCATGAATCTATCTGTAAAGGAAAAACATGCAATATTTCATAAAGCAGAAATCACATTCATCATTTGTGTGATTTGAAATGTCTCTCTGAGTCGTGACTGTCTACAGTGAGGGAGTATCTATCTATCTATCTATCTATCTATCTATCTATCTATCTATCTATCTATCTATCTATCTATCTATCTATCTATCTATCTATCTATCTATCTATCTATCTATCTATCTATCTATCTATCTATCTATCTATCTATCTATCTATCTATCTATCTATCTATCTATCTATCTATCTATCTATCTATCTATCTATCTATCTATCTATCTATCTATCTATGAAAATCTATAAAGATACAGAATGAGAGGAATTTACACTCAACACTTTTGAACTGATGTACAATGAAAAAAAAGAACAGTCAAACATTAAACAGAGCAAGTGTCAAATATGTAAACTACAAACCTTTATAATGACGATGTACATCCTACTGAACACCTTGTTGTCATACAAACACTCAGAATAGTGAAATACATCTAGGTTTCAGACATGATGCAGCTTTCCCTAAAACCATGTGAAACGTATTTCTAAACATTTGAAAGGCGTGTTGTCTGATGCCCTAAAGATTGACAATAAACATGGTTTTGTTTAAAGCACAATAACAAGAAGTTTCATCTCCTGTGAGATCGAATGGATGTAGAGTTCTCCCTGAACATGCAAAACGTGTCTTGAGATCGTGTTATGGCTGCATTTGAGTGCCTGAGTGTAATAACACTCAAGAAGAATTGAACGCACTACTGAGTAAAACATCACAAATCCAGAAATGGCACTTCTTTGATTTATTTAATCATGCTAGCCTATCAAACCATGTTGAACATAGCAGGGTACTTTCCTTGGAAACCAATCCCACGCAGCTCCAGCGTGCTGCTACAATGTCACATTTATCTCTTTGCTGTACCGTGCCGCCCTCCAACATGTGTGCTTTTCACAAAGAGCTAATAATGTAGGCTTCATGTGACACATGCCTCATGTATAAATAAGCACATGATCTCTACGGCAGTCATTCGTGATCAGTTTATAACCTTTAATGCTTTATGGGTATACGCATGGGTGACAGTTTAGAGGTTATTTAAGTCTTTTGCCTCTGACTCCATCCAGATCAGCCATTAGTCTACCCTAATCCATCCATGTGGCAACGCTTCAGGGAAACCCAGCCAAAGCTCGGATAATGTGACTTCCACAAAGACAGTATTTGGCTGATGAGGATGTTTATTCAAAATGTGACCACTGCAAATGCAAGGTTTCAAAATTAAGTGAAACCTCAAGGAGACATTACACCATGTTCCCTGTGTTTTTCCCCATGCACCACGTTCAAGACGAGTCCCAGTTCTCTGGAGAAACTCAGCAGTAGGAGATAAAGTAGGAGAACAGGGGAAGAAAAATCTAAAATCAATTCCATAATGTATTATGCAGAGATTTACATATAAAGAATACTTTGGTTATTCTACAGGACTTCTAAACCAGAAACTGTAACCTGAAAACATGTGAGTCTGTTTAGGAGGAAGTAGTATCTTGAAAAATTTAACAAATTAAATCAGACCACATACCTCCAGAGAAATTGTCGCGACAAATTTACATTTTTTACTGAGAAAGGAACATTTTCATAAAAAATATGGAAATATGTGTATATTTGGAGACCAGAGCAGCTTTTAAATTTCAGATAACTGTCATGTTTCTGATATGCAGCCTTTAAATTGAGCTAAACACAAGGTTTTATCGCTATAAAGCAATGCCCCAAACCATGGATGAAATCCTGTCACATATAATGATATCAACATTACCTTCACAGGGACAAAATAGGAGTTAAATTCAGTTTGAGTTTTCTGTTGCCACTCTGTCATATGATGCAAGAGAGGGAAACAGATATATTAACTGTGGTGGCTCCCAGCCAGTCAGGCTAACACACATCACAGAGAGTGAAGAAACTGGCAGGCTGACAGACAGGCAGGCAGACAGACAGACAGACAGACAGACAGACAGACAGACAGACAGACAGACCCACAGACAGGCACAAAGGCAAACAGACAGACAGAGAGACCAAAAAATAGGCACACAGACTGTAAAGTAACAACTAACCTTTGATATTCACTCTCGTCACGCGGGTCACGTTTCCCTCCGAGTTGGAGGCGTGGCAGGTGTACTGTCCTCCTGACTGCACGCTCAGTGCACGCAGAGATAAGGCTCCCTCCTGGTAATGTGATGTGACAGATATACATAGAGATTGATGGTTGCAAGGTACATATACCTACATTCAACAGTGTAGATCTTATTAATTTGTAGGTGGATGGAAAGATGGATGAATGCATGTAAAAATGGTAAATGGACTCCGTATATGTCATCCTTCACTCGCTCCTGACCACTCGAAGCGTTTTCACTCTCCATGTCAAGAGTATGCGCTTTGAAGTACCTATCAGTTCTAACTTGTCCCAGTCATACACACACAATGGCTTCTGTATGCCATCACTAGCAATTTATTGTTCAGTGTCTCCCTCAAGGACATTTCAACATATTTGAATTTAAACCCCAATTAACCAACCGTGGACTAAGCCACAGCCTAACTCTGTAAATTGACTTTGGAACTGTTGTTATGGGAAGATTTTTATTTTATTTATTTTTACTTAGCCTCCATTTGATTACTGAGTATTAGTTTACCTTTCACTTTTAAAGTAACTGGATCATGGTTTTGTGAGATAGGACTGAGTGGTGGTGTTAAGATTCTTTAAGTTGACCTCTGGTAAATGTTGTTTGTATTAGTTCTTTTGGCCTAATATTTAAAAGACAGGCGAAGTTGTCTAAACAATGTGTAGAAATCAACACAATGATAAGAAGTTTGATGATACTGCTCTCCAGCTCCTTTCATGGGACTCTGATACAGTATATTGATAGATACGGATAAAGACCCACAAACCACATACCTGATAATTGATTCTTTGAATCACACTGCCATCTTTTAGCCAGGTGATATTTGGAGTGGGATTTCCTTTAGCTGCACAGGCAAGAGAGAGGATATTTCCAACCAGAGCCTCCACCACAGGAGGCGAGGCTTCAGTGAAAGTGGGTGGAGCTATGGTACAAAATGAGGGGAACATTTAAATTGACATACTCATTATATGAGGAAACAAGCAATTGTTAAGATCACACAAAGCTTCACTGAAATACACGTTTAACAGATGGGTTGTTTCTTAGACACACTCAAAGCATCAATCACAGTGTGTTCTCAGCAGAGGCAATACAGAAAAAAACTACAAAGACAAAAGCTGGACTAGCAGACAATAAATCTTTTGTCTCTCTCATCTCGTTTTTTATCTATCATACACAGCATGACAGCAGCTCGGCCTTGTTTGTTAAACAGCAGCAGCCTGTGTGCAGTTTACTGACATCCAGTTACATTATTATTTCAGGCACCAAAGTGAAACTGCTGGTGTTGCTTCTCTTTAGATGTTCATACAGAAACGTTTTCCTGCCACATTAGGGCTCAGATCTCGTCAGAGGACTTACCGACAGTTTTTCTTTTATCACCTGCGCACACACCCAATATAAACAAGACCACCTGACACTTCAACATTTCATCACATTTTCTGAGGGCTCATAACTTTATTATCACTTTGTTTTGATAGCTTTGGTATTTGTTTTACAGAATTAAGAATGCTTTTCTTCCTATCAGAGTCACGGGGTGAGATTTCTAAGTATCCCTTAAATCAAGCTCAAAGCCTCTGAAAATATGCTCTATAAATATCTCCTGCCTAAATATAGATGTTACATGCAGAAAGTATGGGACACTTCTTACACCAGTGGTCTTTGAATGTTCCTTTGTTACATTTTAAGCCTGCAAAGGCCAGTGACAATCTCAAAAGTTGAGTCAGAATGAAAACAAAAGCATTTAAAGCCTCCAGCTGGAGGGCATGTCAGTGAAGTTACATCTAAGGCCTTTAGCACACAGACATAATCTATTATAATTCCCATCTCTAACCTGACGCTCTCACAGACCAATTCTGTGGTGAAACTGTCTCCGCTCGCTTTGATCTGAGATTCTTTATGTTTGTGTTCAGTCATAGCAAAGGTTTATTCCACATAGTGATCCACTTCAAAGCACCAGAAAATAATGATGCATATTTCATATTTAGATGTATTATTTAAAGGTATCAATAATAATGATGGTAGCTAAAGTAAGAGAGGATTCTTACCAAAAATCTGCGTCAAGAAAGTCAAAAGTTATTTAAATTACCTGACAACGTGTTTAAAGTCTTTAAAAAAGAAGTTTGAGAAAAAGATTTCTTCTCCAACTGTTTTTTTTTGTTGGTTTTTTTGCCAAAGTTCAAAGGAGCTTTAAACTTAAAGCCTCCTGTCAAAAATGAACAAATAATAAGCACGGTGTTAAAGAATCAATAAATACATGATGTGTATATGAGTTTGTACGATTGGCTCTTTGGACAGTCAGTGACTCAGCTAATAGTCCTTGTTTAGCTTGCCAATTGAGTCCTTTTGGATTTGGAGCTATTCTGATACATATATATATATATATATATATATATATATATATATATATATATATACACACAGCTTAGGCTTTGAACATTTAACCAAACATTTAAATCCAGGGTGACTGAGGTGCATTTGACTTTCTGTTTTGGAAGATTGTTCTCCTTGGATGTCTCTGTGTGGTGATCATATCTGAAGACTTGCAACTAAATAAAATGCAGATCTGATGTGAGAAGCAAATTTCAAGTCCCCATGGTCGAAACCGCTCAATAAAACTATTAAACTGAAAAATAGAATATGCACATATATTTGCAATATTGAGCCAAGTTACGGACAGATGCAGACATGATATTGCTTTGGAGAAGGTGAAAAACTGATCAACAGAACAAACCTCACACTGAGAAAGCGTTACTTTTTTTTTTTTTACATTTTGCTGAAATCAGTACCCTCTTTGCCAGTAAGGACAACATGATAAGGAACTGGGTTTACAATGTACATCACTATAATTCACACTTTTTAAGGTCATCTCATGTCACCAAAGTGCAAATCTGCTTAAGGTAAAAAAAAAATACAAACAGTGTAAGAATGTTAAGAACACAGAGATGAAAGAACATCGTATATGCATTCTTTAAATTTGTAATTTTTTGGTCTGAAGGCTCAGCAAAAGTTGAAATGACTGGTTAACTCTGTTCCAAAGGATAAGTGGGAGCTTCCTGTTGAAATATGAACATCAGTCATCCCAAATGTTAAATGTTGTAAGGGAACAGATGTCTTCAATCATTTTGTGGGCTGCAGCTCTGTGGCTGACAGTGAGTCTCCGAGCAACAGCTGCCCTCACATGTCAGTCAAAACTACCTTGGGAAACACCCACTCAGAGGCACGAGGCTTAGACATCCTTCCGTAAATACACTATGTGTCAAAGAGGTATCCTCCTTATTGTCCTAATTGATGAGTGAATTTCCTTAGGTAATGTCATGTTTTTACATTTGTTTCATAAACACCAATTTTCTTACCTTAGGAATGGAAGCAAGTCAAAGCACAAAGACATGCGCAACGGTTCTCAATGGAATCAGATATAAACTGAGGAATCTTTACTCATGTAAATCAAAAGATCTCATCACAGGATATGTAAACTAGATTATTAATGGCGTTGGGGATCTCAAATCCCACGGTTAGATCACAGATTTTTAACATGGATTGGATCTGTTTTTTGGAAAAAGCATTTATAACATAACTTTTCCACTTCTCAACTAGACATTTTGGGAAATTGTTAAATTTAACCTCATTCTTACAAAAAAATAGAGGATTTCCGGCTCTGGGATTAATAAAGTATATAAAAAAATTAGTTTAAAAAAAAAAACACTTAAAAATGTGTCATATCCTGTATTTTTTTCCACTGTAGCCTAACACATTGTTTCACTTCTAACAATATTAGTAGGAGCAATCAGGAACCTAAACCTACCCAAACCTACACCTGAACTCTTTGTTGGGAAGATTTAGCTTTTCTTTTTTTTTTTTTAATCTACAGCTGACTGAAGAATGGCATCAGTTTAAACCAGTATTTATAACTCCACATGCTGGGACATCAGCTTTAAAAACACTCCTAATGTGAAAAACATGTTTGCTTTAATCTACAGAATTTAAAAAATATATATATATTTTTAGAAACTTATATATTTTTTTTTTTTATGAGCTGGGTTGTTAAACACAGAACAAAGACACACACACACACACACGTTTGAAGCGGTGCACATGCAATAAAGAACTGTATCCTCAGTTTTTTGAGTGGACACAGCGCTCTGTAAGTTTGGCTAAGTTTAGAACAGCAGACTCCAGGTGTCTGTACTTAGTCTGTTGCTAACACGAAGTTGCTGATTGTTGTCGCACTGAACAACTAGCAGATACCTGCATGATGCAGACAAGGTGAGAGTGAACAGAGAACAGATGAAACAGTGGTTGAAATATTAAACCTTTATTACCTGTTTCTGTCCACATAAAGACTGTAATGTGTTCCTGTTTGTATAGCCTTTCTACATTGCACCATACATAGCCTTTTTACTGAGATTCTGCACAGTGACACAGCTCTATTTGTTATAGGCTAAGGCTACACCAGGTTCATATATTTGACATCGATCCGCGGGGTTGCGTGCGGGCTGAACCATGGGCTTCAGCAGGGTCAAGGATCAAGTGTGATCCATTTTACCATTATAGATGTGTTGGGACCTGACTGGTTTATCCTGTTTGTGACAGATACATTTCAGTCTGAAGCTAAAAGTGGATCACTTAGCTCTAAACCCATGATGTATGTGATGCATCAATGTAATGATTTGTTTGTTTTACACAGTGTTAAAGTTTTCTATTTTGTTTCAACCTCTTCTTTGATTGGCACACCCAGATGGAGCGTTCCCCTATCACCAGACTGAAGGATGTTTATTGTTCAAACACGTTTTAATCCTCTTCTGTGTTTACATTTGGAGCCCAGATTTTGCCTTATGAAGCTAAACATAATCTACTTTCAGATTTAAGCTTTACAGGCAGGAAGCCAAATCACACACACTCACTATTCCGTAAATCTCACCGGTTACAGAAAGCATAGTCCAGGTGCCGTTCTGCAGCTCATCTGTGGTTTCATCCAGTAAGAGGATTCGACACTCATACAGGCCCTGGTCATCCAGTTGCAGGCCCTCCAGCCTCAGGGTGGTTATTCGTAGCAGAGACACGCGCCCTGCAGAAACAGATTGATGTCAGACAGGTGAAGCTGCAGGGGTGAGGGGCATAGGATGGCCAGCTTTAAATGATGCTGATTTTATTTGACATCTCCTCGGTCTGACCTGTGTGAAGCTGCTGGAGAGTGAAGCTTTGTTGTCTGGAAAACAACATTGTCCTCAGCCTCACACAAACACATGCACAAAGACACACAAACAACCGCTGACACGCAAACTTTGTAATCTGATCTCCTGGTTGCCAGGTGACGGCTCCCTCGAGCCGGGGCACAGCTTGCCACATCATCCCCTTTATCTTTTCCAGGCTGCAGCCTACATCTTTTTGTGTCCATCTACTATTCACAGTTTGTCAGACATAGAATTGTCCAGCGACCTAACAGCCTGCAACAGAGTAGCTAAAGAGAAACTGTCAATGACAGCATTATATAAGATGCACTGCCATCTCTCTGCACCATTTCAGGCTTAAATACGTCTAAAAAGAGCTCATCCTGCAGCGAGGAAGCATCAGTGCTACTATGATGTCTGTGAGGGGAAGGTAATTATTAACAGAAGCTCTAATTTCTCATTACTATGTCAGGGTGGGACAGCAAAAAGATCCAGGAAGTTGGAGTAAGGTATGTTGGCAGCGATAACACGCCTTATTTACTTTTCCAAGCTGCCAAAGGTGACTAAATCCACTGGGGGGGAAAGAGGGGAAGGGAGGGGTAATGCAGAGCAGAGCACACAGAGGAATACACTCTGGAGATTAGAGCATTTCAAAATCCTAAACTTTGACCCCTGGCAGTTTTTTCCCTCTCATGTTTATTGGCTTGGTGTGATATGGGTCACTGTAGCACCTCAGAGGAAAGGCTGTGCTGAGGCAGGGAGGTTTGTGCGATCGTGACTGGGAGTTGTCAGATATAATGGGAAGGGAAAGGTGGAGGTGAAGCGAGAGCGTGACCTAATAGCACCACTCCTTCCATCTGAAAAATGCATGACTGCAAAGGATTTGAACGTGAGGTAAATGAACTGCTCTGAGCTGTTCACTTAAATAAAGCAAAAACATTTTCCTTTTTTTCTTTCGCTCCAAACCCATTTTTAATATAACATAGTTAAGTTTTTTGGGGGGGGGGTTTGCTGTGTAAACCAAAAATGTAATGATTGTTTCATGTCTAAAAGTCAATAAATGTGATATATTTATCAGTGAACTGTTTTTTGGAGAATCTATATGCCTGATTTCCCCCAAATTACCCCCCAGCGTTTCAGAAAGGATTCTGATTTTCAAAGTCTAACTGTATGTTAGCATGTAGCTACCTTGATTTACCTACATCTTCATCCCTCACCCTAACTCTAACCCTGTTCAAACCTGACACCCCAGTGGATACTAATTTGAAGCTTAGGGCCAATGACTAATTGTTTTCAGTTAGTTGTGGTAATGTGTTGTAAGTGCATAGCTCTAGTCGAATGCTTTCCAAATTTGGTGTAAAAAACATGCTTCTGCTGCCCCGAGGACAGACCTCAATCCGACCCAATGTCTTTCGGGCGAACTGGAACACCGACTGTTAGTCAGACCTTTTTAGCAGACATCAGTGTCAGGTCCTCCTAATGCTCTGTTGTGAGTAAACTGCTTCAGCCAGGTTTACAAATCTGGAGGAAACACTGAAAACAGCAGAGTGAGGTTGTTAAAGCAGCATAAAAAAAGAGTTTTGACTCGCTCACTGAAAAGCAAATCTACCGTAGGGTACAAATAAAGTTACCTTACCTTACTGCCCATCAGGGTCCAAAAACCTTAGACCACATTGTCAGCAGAGATGGCTGGTATAAGTGTGGCCGCAGGATTAGCCCTCCCTTTCTTAAACAACAAAGGTGAAAAAAATATTCCTTAAATAATCCTTACCCTTTTAGAGTAGCAACCAAACCTAATTGTAATAAAAAACATAATTGGGCTTATTTATTGCAGCCTAATCACTGAAGTTTCTTCACAGAATAAATGGGTGAAAGGTGTCATAACATGCCCCCATTATTTTGGTTTGACTTTTACCAATGACAGAAGTGTAGCGTTACAGACTGTAGAAATGCTCAGAAACTAACGTAGCATCTCTTGCTTCCTAAATTATAGGAGGTAACCTGAAAGAGTCCTACGGCAGGGACTGATAACTATACTGACAACATATCAATACCCCAGCCTCACCAACACCTCCTCCTCCTCCTCCTCCTCCTCCTCCTCAGGCTCCCTGCCCTGGTCTTCTGTTGTCAGCTCACTGAATCTGCTAAATTAAATCAACCAGAGCGCAGCTCTTTGACTTCTCCAGGCCAAACAATGACCCCTATCAGTTAGATTCACGCACTCGCACACAGACACACCCACAGTGATACACTCTCGCGCGCGCGCGCGCGCGCACACACACACACACGCACACACACACACACACACACACACACACACACACACACACACACACACACACACAAAGCATTTATTTGCCCAACTGTTTCCAACTGAAGCCCCCCCACCACCATCCCGAAAAAGCTCTCAGGTGACACAGAAACCCAAAACCCTACCAGTGCTGTAATGAAATGGAACACTTTACAAATGAAAAGGTTTTGTCTGAATTGAAAAGACCCTGCAGACCCTTCAGTTCTTCAGTAGAATAGATTATGAAATGTTGTAGTAATGATGATCTTTATTTTAAATTACAGATTTATTAAAAAAAGAAAAAAAGGAATTGAGGTTCAGCGAAATACTAATGAGATACTTTTGTGGGAATTCATGTAAAAACGGATTAAGATTGAAGTGACATCCTTTGAAAAATAATTGAAAACACAATTAATCAGGCAGCTTTTTCCTAATCTAAGCAAAAATGAAAGAAAGGCTTGATCCATATTTTTATGTCCCTTAGAAAGCTTTTATTTTTGGTTCAGTTGACTTTGTGTTTTTATTTATCTTTTCTGTTTTATGTAAAGCACTGAGTATAAAAAAGATCAAGCTAATAAACTATGCACAAAAGGTACAGTTCAAAATCATACTTCTCAGACAAAATAAAGGTTTAAGCTGAGGGGAGCACAGCTCCAAAAACCACAAAAAACATCCGTTTTTAGGAATATCAAGACATGTGACATTCGCAATGACAACATAAGGTGGTTTCACATCATAGAGTACGCTTGACCACGAAGTCCGGCTCATTTGCTCAGTGTCCTAACATCATCTACTCTGTCAGTTTGAAAAAAAATGATAGCCAAAGAATCACTGCGGAGTAACGAAGAAGTGACATCAATTCTAAATGAAACTAAACAGCAGGTCTCAAAGAAGGAGAACTTTAAAGGCCACAGTGTGTGTGTTTTCAGTTGTACTCAGAGTGAAGGATGTCCCAGAGACCTTACTTTTTTTTTCTTCCAAAAAAGGCTGCGTAACATTTTGGAAAGGACGTTTTTTTTAAGATAAAAAAGTCTGTTGGGGAATTTGCAGGCAAAGCGTCTTGTTTGGTCGATAGAACTCTGCATGAAATATTCAATACTGCTTCATGCAACACGGACATTTGTGTCCCTGAGAATGTGATATTTACGGGCATGGAGCCCAATTGTTCATTAAAGATGTCGTCAGCTCCTGGCAGGCCGCACAGAGACATCCAGGTTAGGGTGAGGGAAAGAAGTAGATAAGGTTTCACATGAGGTTGCTTCTTGTTGCTCTATTAAGCCGGAGTGTGTGATGGTTTGAAATTTGAATTGAGAGCTACCCGCTGTTGTAACGATGATGAGCAATCCCAGTGCAAACTGGAAAGGAAGCGTATTAGCCATGTGAGCTGTGTTTAATGTGCGTCTCCTACACAGTCTGCTCAGACTCATTGTGATGACATTAACATGGGAAGAGATTGTGAACAGTGTATTTATACAGCTGTTTTCTTATACAGTCAGCAGCTGTATGGGTGCAGAGGGACTTTCTGTCCTCTTCACAGATCATTCACTAATCCTTTGATCTTAACTGCTCTATTACAACAAATACATTTAAACCCTTTTAGCTCTTAACACTCTCCAGGGAGCAATCTGATGAAAATCATCTAATGTATCTCACTCTGTGAAGCTCCACACTAGGTCAAAGACAAAGAGTGCTGATGGAGGAGGTGACCTGCAATCAAAAAAGGTCAGTTTTTATCCTTTAAAGTTGGCAAGGAGGAAACAGTGGTGGAACAAAAAAGAGAAACAGTAGCTCAGCAGAATGAATCACTTGTGTTGCTGTCAGAATCTCTACAGCAAAGCAACAGCTGGACTCTGGCTCTTGAAGCCAAACTACTGAGACACCCGAGAACATCCATGGCCTAAGGAGGTGAAATCCACACCTGTCCTTCCATCTCTAAAGCGTTAGTTTCCCATGTTGCACCTGTTACCCCCACACCAGCCACTACCTGTGAGAAAGCCTGAGTGCAGCATCGGATTGGACAAAGCATCTCTTTTCAAACCTTTTGAGTCGTTATAGAACAGCAGCTTTCTGTTTGTCATTGGAGAGGCATGTGATTAACATACCTGTCCTTTAGAAAGAAGGGGCCTTTCTGAGCATGGTGCTTTATTGTTGAGTTGAGTGTACAATAAGTGTAATTCACAGGCCAAAGGGTAGGCAAACTTCAGGCTTTTACTGCCTGTATATTGCTCTACATTCTCCTGCAACTAACATCCAGTGTAATGAAGTGTGACATCAGTTTGAACTGAAGGATCGTCTTCAGAGTCAGCGACAAAAGGGCTACTGTTTTTTATGAGCCCGAGCTGGAATTAAATTCTGCCCCGCTTCCACTTGCAATAATTCATCAGCCAAGGTTCAGGCTGACTTTATTGCTATGTAAATGTCTGTATCGTATTTCCTGCTTGTGTTGGATAAGGGAGCGGCATTCAACTCAAATGAGAATGGCCTTGGCTGAGTTAAAAGCAAGGTTCTGATCCTTTGGCAAACAAAACAGCTCAATGCAACAATTACTGCTCTTTAATGTGTCAAGACAACCAATGAATCTGTGAGACCAATGATTGTTACAGGTTGTATTTAAATAGACACTTAAGAGGAAAAGCTGGCAACCTTCTACACTTCTCAGACTGTCAAAAAAAAGAGCCTGATTTATCGACTCAGTGTTTGAGGATATTTAAAACATGTCACTGAGTCACACAGTTACACCGGCTGACATGTTTCCATGAACACAGGCAATGTGGTTTATCTCTTAGTCAGTCCTCTATGGATCAGTCTGATGTTGTAAATAGACTGGGAAGAGAGTTAGCTTTGGTTCCTAACTCTAAAAGTCAATGGGGATTTTGAATGGGTTTGTGGTTAGACGCGTGAAATAGGGTCTGTGGTTAACAGAAGCTTAAGAAATGGTGACGTTTTGTTAGACGAGATAAACTATGTGAGCTAAGACCCCCACTTGTGAATTTTAAAGTTTTTACATGTACTTAAAACTGCGGATGCTAAGAAGTGGCTAATTGAGACTACAGTGGTTGTCGGGAAGATTAAACGTCATCACGCCAGGAACTCTCTCACTAATCCTCCTTACAGCCTCAAGCCATGTTTTTCAGTGCTCTTGTAAATATTAGTCCAATAAACAACTTATGAAGCTACGGTTTAGCTAGCTTGTCAAAACCACTGATCGATGAAGCATAACGGTCCTGACGTCATAATAAACCGACCGCGGTGTAGTTCGCTTGTAGCATAATGTTAGCTTTTTACTTCACTCAACTGCATTAACTCTCAAAACTTCAGATAAATGGTGTTGATCTGTAAAGCTTATCCAGCTGAACAAAACAGCAACACATCGGAAATGTGTGTTTGAGACATTGCTCATTTTCTGCTATGATCCAAAATCCAATGCAAAAATCCCATAGGCAAATTTTTGTACGAACCACCAGTGCCATTTCTTTCAGTTTGGCTTGCAAAAATACGTCCTCACTACACCATCAGTGTGCTACCTATAATAGGTAGCACACTGAATGTGTGTTCATCTGCAGCTGAAAATAGTCCGAATTACATTTATTTATTTTTTTTATTCATCTCTTCAGTAGAGGTTTGAGTTAGGTGTACAGTCTAAATTTATATTATTTTTATGGTTTGATTTCTGCATGGGATTAGTTTTTGCATGGGATTAGTTGAAAATGAAAAAAAAAAATCATTAATTAATTAACCTCTATAAAACATAAAGCATGCATTCAAAAACTTTAAGCTCCTGTGTGGACCTCTCAGTTTGTGTCGAATTGATTGCCCACTGAGACGAAGCAGTCCCTCTTTTCTCTCTGCTGATTTTCTTCTCTACAAACATATGTAAGTTGTGTTTTTGGATGAAAATTGTCATCTTTGTCTTAACAGAATGCAGTTTCAGCAGCACTTTGTTTGACACTTACCCTGGCAGCAGTTTCATGCATTAATTATATCAATACAGAAATAATGCATGTTGTCGCTGATGGTCTTGTGTGCTTTGAGTGAGTCATACAGAGGCAACCAAATTCATTTTAGTCTGTTTTAGAAGCAGCTCAAATCTCATTAACAGATGGCCAGATGATGCATTTTGGGAATAAAAAAACTTTAAAACAGGCTTCATATGAAATGATCTGAAATGTCAAAACAGCTTCTAATGGGTTGCTACGGCAACTGTCAATATTCTTTCATGAAGCCTTTAACCCTCCCCCGGCTTGTAACACGTTACTTTTAAGATAGTTTGCATTGTATGAAGATTACGTTCACAGTATATCGGGTACTTTCGTGAACATTACAAAAAACAATGTCAGGTTCTGATACAAAAATACATATTTGTTTGTGTCTTTTATTAACACTTGTGTGTTGTGTTGCCTGGAGTGTGGATAAGGTAATTAGATGAAGTGTTTTGTTTTTAAATGCTCGACACTTACAGATAAAAATTCATCTTATGCTAGCAAAACCTTTTTACTTCTTCATCTAAATAAACAAAAATGAGTGTACAATGACTCTGCATTAAAACATACATATTCACAGTGGTGAGCTTTAGCTAGAGATGAGCTGCTTTTTTTAATTGATATGGTAAACAACATTATTTTTAGCTATTCATGCCTTGAATTCATTCTCCAAATTACATCTTTTAAGGTCTCCCTTTCAAACGCTCTCTCTCTCCACACTGCCTGTGAGCATAACAACATTGTGTTCCGGCTCCTCATTGAAGCTGTATGAAGTTGACCCTGAGTGAAATATTTCAACATCAAATACTATCATATATTCGAGGTAGTTTGTGCATGGTTTTATGCACCTTTCTCAAGAAAATATAGGCCTGACAGATTTGGTGTCTTTGGAAACGTTTGAGATGACGCCCAGAATGTAAAATTAAGTTGGTGGGTTTGAACAATATTTAGCTGCACAGCATGACTTTGTACTAACTGATGCAACAGCGGGTAAGAAGGGTTTAAGGAGTTGAATCACTAATTATTTGGTTGTTTCAGAAAATGTTGATATCTACTATCTATCAGTATTTATTTAGCTAAAGCTCAATGACAATCATGGGTGACCGGTGTTCGAACGTGAATGTTAAACAGTAAGTATATCTTTTTCTCTTTAAAGAGGTATCATAAAGCAAACTCAGACTTTGTCTTTCTTAAAGTGCACTTCTGTAAAAACACTGCACGGCCCTCTAGCTGGAATCCAAATAGCCTTTGGAAAGTTGACCAAGAAAAAATTCATTGAAAAGGAAAACTTCTGTGACAAAGGAAAGACCTGAGCCACCCAGACATGCTTTCCTTTTGTCCACACCAGTCCCATTGTTTGTGACTTTAAAGGATAACAGGAGCTGCACACAGGTTTTCTTGGTCCATTGAGGATATTTTTCCCCACAGACTCTCTTTGTACTCGGTGCTGCAGGCAGAAAGTGCACAATAGATGGTGATGCAATGTGAGAGTTTCAGTTCCAGCAAAAGTAACTCTCACTGAGGCTGATTTGAAAGGCCATTGAGGTGTGGCACTGAAAACTCTCCTAGACCCGGATATTGGTTCCATTTTTTCAGTTGAAGAAACTGGGACTGTCGTCTGAGAAAACAATCCTCATTCTTACTAGTTTATTTGATCTAACCTGGGCCTTGAATCTCAAATTTCTTTTTGAATGATAATTTACTGGGTGCCAGTAGCCGAATGGTTAGTGCACTGTGGGTCAGTGGAGAGTCGGGTGTATCTAAACTGGAAAGTGTGGGGGTTCGATCCCCAGGTCCTGCAGCCTCATGTCCAATCAATCAATCAATCAATCAATCTTTATTTGTATAGCGTCAATTCATAACAGGCGTTATCTCGAGACACTTTACAAAAGCAGGTAAAGGACCTTACTGTTTGTCTGTTAACATTAACGAAAGAGCAGGTAACAAGACCATGCTCATCGTTATGTTTACATTATGTTTACAAAAAGCAGGTAAAGGACAATGAGTCCTTGGGCGAGGCATTTAACCCCAATTTTCTCCCGCTGCTTTATTAGTGGCATGTTGATGTGTATGAATGGATTAGTTAAAACATGGACTGTAAGGGGCGCTGGTGGCGCAGCGGCAGCGCCCCTTACAGTCCATGTAGCAAGGCTATGCTCCTCGCGCGGGCGGCCCTGGTTCGCGTCTGGCCTGTGGCTCCTTTCCCGCATGTCTCTCCCCGCTCTCTCCCTGATTTCCGACTCTATCCACCTTTCTCTCTCTATAATAAAGGCGAAAAGGCCAAAAATAAATCTTTAAAAAAAAACAAAAAAAAACATGGACTGTAAATATTAAAGAATGAAGCCTGAGTGACGTCTGTGTATGGCAGGGGTTCATCGGCGGCAGCAGCCGCCATGCTGGAAATGCTGTCTCAGCCTAACTTTTAGTCAACCCTATCGACAGGCTGAGAGCTGGAGCTGAGGCCGGGTTTAAGCCTTTTGACAAAATATTTATACTGTAAAAACAGCTTTTTTGCCATTCATGTGTATGTAACTTCCGGTGTTCCAGCCACAACCAGACACTCTGCTGATTTCATTTTTACCAGGCCCAAGGTTGCCGCTTGGTCAATACTGATAGTCACCTAACATAACAGCCTCTGCCATTAGTATGTGAATGGGTGTGAATGGTTAGGTGTGACCTGCGGTGTTAAAGCGCTTTGACTAGTCAGAAGACTAGAGAGAGCGTCAGTCCATTTTCCATTTATGATGGCCTCAAATCCAACCTGTTGCTCCTTTTCTTCAAGTCATTCCCAACTCTGTCTCCCCAATCTGACTACATCCATTGTCCTACGATTGAAATAAAATGATCACCTGAAGACCTCTTGTCGAAATGTTGGGATGAATTTATGTGGCATTAGAGCCAGTGTGAGGGCCTTTTTCCTCAGTCTACCCTGCACCTACGTGGTGAGCGTATAGCTACTTCGTTTTTCTATCTTTAAATAAAGGAAGAAAAATGACAAAGACAGACAAAATAATAGTGTGAATTCACTTTTATAAGAAAAAAAGGTGTCTTGGCCACAGGCGTAAGACTTATAGGTAAACTCCTGCATGCTTACAGATAAACAAACGTTTGGGTACTCGACTAGTTTGTATGCAAGTAAGACTGTGCAGGAGTTCAACTTCAGGTTTTTGATGGACACATTCCTCTCCTACACAACTGTCTTATGAAATGAATGTGTGAAGGTGTTTTGTACACTCATTTAGAATTAATTTTAAATCACCAAAAACAAGGTATCGAAGCACACTTTTCAAAGTAATTACAAATGATCGTTTGCATAGAATTAAATATGTGTTGACAGTAATGTAATTACTGTGGTATGTCAAAAGCTCCGGCTTGAGACAGACACTGAGCTCCCTATCATGTGTGCTCACTCTAAAATACGTGGAAACACAAACACTCACACCCGCTCTCACACAACAATGAGCTTGACTCATTAAAATCCTCAAACACAAATACAAGTGCCACCGTCCATCAAGCCCACAGATAATAAGAGGCTGAGAGCGTCCATTATGCACACAGTACAGAACGTAGCCAAGGATTCCAGCAGCAGGAAGAAGTAAATGTATGTCTTTGCTGCCTTTATTTGGAGTTATGCTCAAAGACCATTAGATTCTATCCGATGCAGTTGTCATGTCTGGAGATTTGAATAATTAATGAAGTCTGTTGCTTCTCGTGCAGAAATGAACACAGAGTCTCTCTTTATTGAAGGACTCTAAGCATTTCTGATGCTGCGGAAACATATCTAACGAGTAAGGCTATGAGCTTTAGATTGTTAAACAGGGCTCCAAAATGTTAAACCATCATGAGACATAACCTATGATAACATGGTGGTAAACAAGAAAGATTGTAACATCAGCATAAAAGTATGCTAAAGTACAAAAGTTTGAGCATGAGCCATTATAATATTGCCATATAAAACCAAGCAAAGGTTAGCAATGAAACTTTAAAGAGCAACCTGAAGTACTTTACATGATGAGCACGGATAGTATAAAAAGTATCCTATAGTTGAACATAAGGGACTATGTGATCGTTTCCAAAGACACTCACCTTCATATTGTGGATGGACGCGAGGCACATAGGATCCAAATTTGATCAGGATGGGGATGTCGAGTCCCTGTCGAACCCACTCCACCACATGCAGGGAGGCTGAGGACACAGCAGCTGGGCCTGATGGAGGAAAGCTGCACTCCAACTCCACCACACCTCCAGCCTTCCCTCGCACCTCTGGCCTTCCACCTTCAGCAGTCACTGTTGGGTTTGTTAAAGGAAAATGACAGTTAAGTTAAGACCAGCAAGTATCAGAAACATAAATTATGAAAATGTCCACAAATCATTGAAGTGGGAAGAAGTGAGACTCTTTATCATTGAAATGCTGCAAATACTTACAAAATAGGCAAGAAATGGCCACCACAGTCAAAGTCTGCATATATGATCTGGCTGACTCCATATCTGTCAGTCACAAAACCTGCAGCATGTTCAATCTGTTGGCAAAGGAGATACAATTGTCACAATCACATTACTTCCTTGGCTGCATGCAATAGACAGCCATCTGTGACAGATTTCCAAACTTAAAAGGCTACAGCCGAGCTGTCGCTTCTGTCATCATTTTACAGATGGAGGAGAGGAGCGTTCAGATTTTTATACAGCTTTCCAATAACTGGAATTCATCCCATATCATTACACAAATGGGCAGACTTGCCCCAGCTGCCAGAAAACTCTTGGGCCCTATATCCTTTTCTGCAAGTAAATGTCATAAATGTCACATAAATCTTTTGCGTGTCACGTGTAGATGGACAGCTAAGTTTTTATTTAGGGGACATGAATGGACACGTTTGGCTGGAGCAGCCAGGAGGCTCAGCATTCAAGGAGAGAGATAAGCTGAGCTGATGGGAGCATAAGGCATCACGCAGAGTGCAACTAAATGTCAAGATGCAGCGACCGGTTCGGTTCAGGCAAATAACAAAATTTATAAAAAGGGTTAACTCGAGGAAGGAAAATCAACAAGATAAGTTTGATTGAACCAACTCAAAAGCATGTGTTATTTTACAATCATCAGCTCCAACAGCTTTTGTGTGGTGAACTCTGTGAATTAGTAAACAGCACAGATGGTCATGCAAGGTGTTTCCTTGTGCATATTTGTCCTGGTATCATGTAGGTCATGTACGTTGCTCCACTGGTTTAGAGCCACATTTGACAGGAAAGAGGCTTACAGCTTCGACTCACTTTGTTTAGTCCGTATCTGTAACAGCACCTCATTAAGATGAATTATTGCAGTACAGCCATATAAAGAGATAACGCTCATTTTTGGTGGCAGTGGCCTTAACAAATACTCCGTGCACAGGCTAACAGGTCTGTCCACTCGCGATGGAGAACATCAAAACCGGGGCCAATGTTTACAGTTTGTTGTTCTTTCTCTAAAAAGTCATGTCTAGGTTCAAATTCAACATAGTAATGTAAAAAATACAACTCGATCAATCATTAACACACACGCACACAAACACAATATGTATAACTATGTGTGCTTAAATACTTAACTATATGACTTTGTATGATTTTAAAATATTACATTATGTTGATCATGATAGAGTTGATTTCATAGAGTACACAGGAAGACATTTACCCACATACATTCTCCGTTAAATGTGAAGGACTAGATGAGCAAAGAGAAATGGAAAGAACTGAGAAGTTGTAAATTATTTCATTTCTCCCTACAACCACTGCCGTAAATAGCGTTTTTATCTTAACAGACTAAAAAATCAACTACAGGATCCTTCACATTGCCGATAGTGTCACCATGTATCCTTGTGTTGATGGACTCTTGTTTTGTTGCTCAGTACAAAGCAACAACTGAAATAAAGGAGCTGCTCACTCTTCTTTTTTTTTTCTTTTTTTTTGGCAGAGGTGCAAAAGTTGCAATGAAAGCTCATAAAACAAGAAACAACAAAGAAAAAAAAGCTTGCTTCCTTCTGGGGAAAAAACTCTGATATTGAAGTTGCAGTGTGATTGACAGCATGTGGCTTCTATTATATCTAGCTGCTGCAAAAGAGTGTAGTGTGCTTTAATTTCTGAGGTTCTACCTGTCACATAAGACTTTATTTAACAGTGCAGTCTGTCATCAGCGACATTTCAGCCAGTTTTGTGACGCTGTAAAAAGTAATATTTGATTTTTATGTAAATACATTTATGTCTTTAAATCCATCTGTACACATGAAAAAGGTCCCTGATAGTTTCCAAGACAGACAGTTACACGTTAGTCCTGTCAGTTTGATAATGTCCTTGTCCCCCTTCAGTGATGTCACTACTTCCTGAGTGTGAATACTCTTGTCCCAGCAGCAGCATATGTGCATATCTGCTCTCTCTCTCTCTCTCTCTCTCTCTCTCTCAACACAAGGCTTTTATTGGCTTTTTCATTTCATGGCAGGGCAAAGTCTGAACTGGTGAAATACAATTACGCAGCCTGTCAACAGCTGCAACCACTGTTTCAACACACTGCCATGCTTCAGAAAACAGCACGGCAAACACAAATGTGCCTCAAAATCAAAGTAAAAGGCACAAAATGAAACCCTCAATCTGCAGCACGTCTGCTGATCTTTGCCTGCCTCATCCTTTGCCCTTCACCCTGCTGGCTTTATGCAAAGCAGCACCACAGAGGCTTTATCCTAACTCTTTTTTCTTTCTTTGAATAATCACTGAGAGTGCTGAGACTGACTGCCGGTGATGTTTGAGCATTATGATTCTGGTGCTTCTGGTCTTTGCAAAGTGGGCAAGTATGAAGGAACAAATAATGCTTGTTGCCATGACTAAGCAGCGGCGTGTTTTTCATGTTTGACAAATAATGAACAGATACTCCACATCTCCTCGTTCTTCATTGTCTGTCTTGTTAACTTAGAAGAACTGGAGTGAAAACGCTTGTATCGTATTATGGCATTCATCAAATCACTGGTGAAGAAATATGAGCACACTCTTCTGCACTGCCTTCTAAATACGGAAAGCTACAGATAAATAAAATGTTGTGTGCAGCTTTGTTGCTCTAACAAGGTGTTAATAAGTCTGGCAAAACAACAAGGTAACAGAATGGAAAAATAGTGCTAAACGTTGGTTTTTATATAGAAGGAGAGCAAGGAAAGTACAGCAAAGAGCAAGAAGCAAGATGAGAGGCAAACAAATACATAGTTAAGCTGCAGGACATTTTCTGTCATTAAATGTGAACCAAAGTTTGGCAGAGCTGCCAGGCAAAGCGTCCTGCACAGGTGAAACCCTCCACCATGGTTACACAGATGGTCTCTAGACAGTTTCCCTTAGACGTGTTCCCCTATCCACTGACATCAAGGACATGCATAAACATAAGCACAGTGACAGCCCAGCTCTCAGAGAACGGTTAGAGCTATATTAATTGAGCCAGTAGCTCTCAAAAGAAAGCACCCCGTCTCACGCAGATTTATCAGCTGACAGAAATAGAAATGTTGGTGACAAGCATGCTGCTGAAATTCTGTGTTGTTGCTGTTTTAATCTACACATGGAAAGAAACGGGCACCGGCTGATTAATCGCGGCCGTGGCACAGCAACAGATTTCTCAGCAGTGCTGCCTCCTCTTACCCCAGCACACTTAAAGCCAGAAGATAGAAGGACTTGTATTAGTTTTCAGATCAGATTCATTCCAATTCTCTCCCATGAGTATTTCCACGTTTCAGGTGTTTGTGCTTATGAATATAAGAGGTCATTTTTACTGTCGGGGGTATTGATCTAGACAGAGTTACTGTATCCTAAGGGAAACAAAGGCATTTGTTTTGAGTGGTGTCAAGGCTCTTGGATTTCGACAGCAAGATCAATCTATAGAGAGAACACAAACAATAAATCAAATACTTGAAGTGTCAAGTATCTAAAGAACATGGACAAAATAATCTAAAAAGATTTAAGAGCAGAACAGGATTTTTTTTCTTCTATTTTACACATTCTTGGTTCTTAACAAAACCTGGTGCAGCCTTATTAGGGATGGGATTTTTCTCGATATGTATACCCTTCCATCTGAGTCTTTATCAATACCCCTATTGATACTACTACTTGATAAACAATATTAAGCAATCAGTGTATGTTTGTGCAGCAGTGATTTGATCTAACAGAGATGACTAAACTGGAGAAGGTACATTATATTACAGGACCAACGAGGCATGATGGCACTATTGATAAGCTAAGACTCGAGATTTAAGGGAACCCACTTCATTCTCTGAGCTCTCTTAGCCTTTTTAGTCACATTTATAACAAATCTGCAGTTTGCTACCATAATATATGTACAACCTCAAAAAAACAAAGGTACACATGGCTTATTTACAAGCAAAAGAATAAGTCAGATAAATGAATTAGGTGTTGACTGGTAATCCAAATATGATCATTTCTCCAGAAAACCAACATGGTGGAACTCGAGGCTTCATATATGTAGGAGAGAAACCAATAGTTCATGCAGCAGTGACCAGTGTAGGGTTTTTTATATAGATATATTTATCTGTCTGACTCTCTCTCTCTCTCTCTCTCTCTCTCTGACTGACAACCTGCTTTAAAAATACACAGTAAAGAAAAAAATACATGTATTTTCTTCCTTAAAATTACTTTTTATGGAGCAACAGATAATTTATTTTAATTTGTCACATACATGTCAACATTGTGCAACTGGCTGATAATCAAAGTGCCTGTGTGATATGGGATTTGACTTCAAACCTACTTTGATACAAAAAACAGAAGATAAAATTGAGATCTAACTTTTGGTCTATGATGCTCAGCTCGTCTGTTGATACATGTTGGATGGAGAGACAAGTCTTAAGCAGTGTCGATGAGTGATATCAGAAGGTCTGTACATCACTTTTTTCAACCCTACACCCTTAATTCATGTAGTTTAAAGAAAACACAAGGGACATCATCCCAAGGCATTTCTACTATTTGGTACTCCTAAACAGACTTTAATGGGGTTCCCCTGAGACCTCTGACCAACCAGAATTAAGGCTTCTATGTGGTGAGACTGGATGTTCTCATGAGACCAATTGTGAGAGAATTATGAGAACAATATTTAAAATACTTGAGTCCTTATACAGAAAGACAAGCCTGCAAACTGCCATGTCGATCTTTGACCCAGGAAGTCGGTGTCCAACTTCATCAGACTGAAGTCACGATAATCAGCCGTAAAGCTCAAAGTAGGACAACGTGATTACTGCTATGACTCATGTCTGCAGCTTCACCAATAAGGAAACTGATGACAGAGAAAATCCTGCCAAGATGACATTATGAGTACAAAGATAGATGGAGAGATATCATATATCATAGGCGAAGCAGCAAACTGTGCTTGTCGAGGACAAGAAGTCTTTTCTTGCAGATATTATTTTAAGCAAATCTCCTTGTTTGCACCTGTGCTTGAATAATGCAAAAATCCAATGTCAAAATAATTGCAGGTTCACTTTGTGTGCAATAACCAATCAGACCCTTACAGAACAGCAGCAATCAAGTTGTGAAGGAGAAATTCTGGAGGGAGAGTTGTTGGAAGCCATTAACTCCTTCTTACTTGGAAAATCACCGAGGATTAATGGTATTCCAGCGGAAATAAAACGATTTTTACAGAAATTAAAGAACCTATGTTAGCATCCTTTAACTACTCCTTCCATCAAGGAACATTATCAAATACACAAAAAGAAGGCATCATTACATTACTCTTAAAGCAAGATCCACATGGGGCAGTACAAAGATCCCATGTATATGAACCAATCAGTTGACTCATTAGTAGCTGTTTACAGCTACTCCCCGATCAGAAATGTAAAACCATAAAGGTATTAGTAAGGCAGTAACATAAAGGCTCTGTGAAATAAGAAAGCTTGATATGTCATTATTAATACAGAGACTTTAATCCTATATTACAATAGACTTTCCATAAAAGAAATAGTCGTAGTCATCATTTAGAACCACTTCCTGTCATGACTAATTGTAACACACTATTCCCTCTATGCGAATACACTTTCACTGAGAATTTTGAGACTGATCTTCCTTAACAAACTAAAGAAGTTTTTGTTTTTTTTACATGTCATGTGTCTCTCTGTCAGCTGATGTGCTATAAAACGTCCATCACAGTGCTGATTGCCAGACGCCTCTCACAGCTTAAAGAAGCAGCTGTAACCCACCCACCATTATTTCTTTAAGCTCTTCTACACAAGGTGCTGATATCATTTTGTCTGCACCCTCTAAGTGTGCATTTTTCTTTATCATGACTAGCACATGGAACATAAAGCCCATTTTAAAATTCTAACACTAGCTTCCAAGCACAAGAAGAACCCTTAGTGCGACTTGACTTGATGTGCACTTAAGAGAAAATAGGACACACATCTCTGAACTCAGAGCACACAAATCATATATTTCTGTGAATCACAGAGCAGGCAGGTAAATCTAGATGAAAGCTGCAGTCTTTTTGATGGTTTAATCCGTGGTATACACAAGAAGAAGAAAAATTCCAATGCTGTGTGTTGTATACCCAGCATGTGAAGCCCATCATTCAGAACACACAGATCCAACTGAGAATTGGTATAAACATTTTATATCTTAATTCATGATATCTGAGCATGACGTGTTCATAAATAAAAAGCTTTGGGTTAAAAAGGTTACTTGTTATTTTCATATATAAATTGATTATGCTAATCTGCAGCATTTTATTAAGGACGAGTCGTTCTGTTAAAAAAATGGGAGATTCATGATATAAATATTACATTTATTTACATTTGCTCTGATGTTTTAAACACTATGCTGAACTTGAATAAATTTGAACTTGAATTTTCCTCGGGATCAATAAAGTATCTATCTATCTATCTATCTATCTATCTATCTATCTATCTATCTATCTATCTATCTATCTATCTATCTATCTATCTATCTATCTATCTATCTATCTATCTATCTATCTATCTATCTATCTATCGATCGTTCTTCGATCTATAGCGATAGATTATACACATTGTGTTGAGTTGATCTCTTCAGATTGGAATTATCAAACACTTGAAAAGATGTACAATGAAGACGTGACAGTCACTCAACTGGAAAGTAATTGTGCATGTACTTGCATCATAGCACCAATCAGTGATAATGCTTGTTGTGATCCATATCGCACCTTTACTGATGACCATCACAAAGAGAACGACTGCTGTAGTAACATGATACTCAATTGAAAGGCTTTTTGATGGGTGAATAAATTTGGTAATATCGGTGCACATCTTAGATAAAATGAGCCGATAACGAAGTCACTGGATATTATCAGCTGGTGGATTCAGTCGTAATAATGTTTGTTTTCTTTCTTTCAAAGGAGCTACTTTCAGTACAAATTTAAGAACCGTCAGTTGGAGAGTCATATCATCACTCTGTCAAAGGATGAGCATTGTTTGTGTCTGTTTCAATATAAGCAACGCTCACTAAAACACTTTACCAACGACTTTGTGATGACCTGCATTAATCATGAATTTCTGCATTAACAAGAATTTCACGTCTACATGTTTGAATCTTTATCTGAGAAAATGTTGTATTAATGTACACCTATATAGTTTATTTAATTATATGCTTACACTTGTGAAATGATGTTATGACAACTCCTCAATTTGTTATCAATGAATTCATTATTTTTAAACTGTAAATATAGAAATATTAAACACATTACTGATTACCATAATGATCAACAATCAAACATGTATACATGTATAAGTGCTTATAAATGATGCATAGATAAGCATTACTATTAACAATCAGTAATAAGTGGTATTGAGTGTGTCATTGAAGTCTGAAGCCATTAGATGCTACACACAGCTCTGAGTCACTTTGAGATGATTCACCTTTTTTTGTTTCTTCAAGAAAAGAAAAAAAAAAAAGCAAAGAGCTTTCACTGCACAGAAACAATCAAAGCTTGTTGTAAATTGAAAACAAGTATACCAGAAATACTTTAACTTGTTTTTCCTCAAAGACCCTGAAAATGTTTTTTTTCTTTCACGTTCTTAGTGTGAATTACCTGCTACAGTATGGACATATTTTTTTTGCAAAGCTACCAAAGTGGTCACATGCCATCATCCCACATCCCTATTCTTCATGGCCTTTGGGAAAGGATGATGTCACAAATGTATCAACCAATCAGCATTAAGCAACATTTGAGTAAGCCCTTTTGAGAGTTACTCTGCAGAAAACACGCCCAGTTTTCCTTGTAAAGATTCATCACATTTTTCAGTGTAGGGCTCAAAGGTGTACTTCGTTTACTTGTCCATTCTTTAATGTTACCGTTTCACACAGTGTTGAAAACATTAAGGCCAAGTTTTTCCTTAAACCTGAAGATACCAGATACTTTAACATCACTGCCACTTTCAATTGTTTTTGCTTTATAATCTGGCAGTTGTCGGTTTCCCTCTATCTCACTGAAGTGCATCAGAGACTTCCTGGACATGGATAATGTATCGCAGTTATTATCAAGTCTCCTTTAATTGATGTCAAAACTAAAATCATTGTCATGTGTTGTCTAAATGAAGCTCTTCTTATGAAGTATATCTGCATCACAGCAGCCATTGAATCATCTGTAATGAAATGGAACAAACATGCAAAAACCCTGGTAGGGGCTTTCTCGTGTTTTTACAGGGAGTCATTTGCATTTGCATCAGTCATTTTACTATCACATCTCAAGAGTTCTCAGTATCAAGATAGGCCTCGATCATGTCATGTTCGACGTTTTACTGCCCTTCAACAATGTGAGCAAGAACTGTATTCCCCACCGTCCTCTGATGATGGAATATATTATATTATGGAACGAATACTGATCCCGTCTGGCATCTTAACAGAGCCGATCAAACCAGAAATAGACTGTGAAATTATTAAATGGGCCCAGTCTGGGGGAAATTGAGGATATTTAAAACATAGATTATGGTCTCACCATAAATACAGCACAAAAGTTAAACATGTATATTCTTCTTGGCTTTATTTGTTACACTATTTTTACTCATTGTATACAAAACAAATGAAAATAAATACTTAGATGTATTGATAGGTTTCTGCCCCTTTTTTAGACAAAAAGAAATCATTAAAAGAGCATTTGTCAAGGTGATCAACTTTTTTCAAATACTTGAATGAATTTTATGAGAACTGTTACGCCTTAAAAGTGATGTGAATACAAAAATCCAGCTCTTTATGCTCGATTGAAGCAGTGGTCTTTGGATTCTTTCTGTGTTTAACCCAGTTTAAAGGGTTCAAATGTCACTTCCACAGGCTGCCCCACCTTTCTAACCCCATAACAACAATATCAGAGATAAGCCTACTTGTCAGGTGAAGTAAATGATTAACACAGACCTAGTTTGCATGTAGAAGCTTGAATTAATCTTCAAAGTATAGACTAAGTGACTGCTGCGTTCATGTTTCATAGACTTCCTGCTGATTTGTACGTTTCCCATAATGAGAGCCTCCATAAAAACGTTATTACTGATGTTTAAATGTATGACTCTGTCTCGAGAACTGAGGGCCATTTCGTGAGCGCAGAGCTGTAATTTCTCATCTTTTCAAAGCTGCAGGAACAGAGAAACACTTTCTGAATCATTAACTGCGGGATCTCTTTGATTATTTTAACTCTTACCTGTACCTGGAGCTTGGAATGTGACAGTCGATGGAGTACTTGCTTCTTAACAACGCATCCTTCGTAAAGTTCCCTTAAAGTCCAACTTGTGCGTTATTCTTCCTCCGTGTGGAGGCCAGGTCACTGTGAGGCAGGTCTTGTTCCTTTGTGACGTTTTAAACTACCTGAAATGTGAGCGTTTTTCTTTTTCTTTTTTAAACCCCGCTGGCAACAGGTGTTTATTTCACGTACAGGTAAGACAGTGAGGCATGTCGACGTACTCCGCTGCTCCCTCGCTGAGCTCGTTAGTCCAACCCCCCCCAAACATTTCCCTCCTCTCCTCTGACTCCTGCTGTTATGTTCAAAAGACTGAAACCACATTAATTGAAGTCACTGCCACAGCCCTAGAAGCTCTTCAATGTTTGAAACCAGTTTGTTTGCGCAGGCACAGGATGAAAAGCAATTTTTTTGCATTTTTGTGCCACTAATCCCTGATAATATCAAGCTAATGCTAACCACAAGAGGGTGTCCTTTACCTGATGTTGGAGGCTAAACCTCGATGAAAATGTTATTTGATGAATCAAACTGTGTGCTGGGTTAAAGTTACAACTTTGTTTGAGTCAATAACAAACTTTTATTTAAAAAAAAAACAAATCAAAAATATATTGTAATTTAAAAAAATATCAAATCGTCTTTGTGCCACTTATTGGCAGTGCTCAACTTATTTCATGTTTCATAAATACTTTTCTTGCAAATAATATTACCATAAATAATAATAAAAGTACACTCTGGGGCGATTTCTTTTTTAATTAATTTGAGAACCCTTTTCTTTATTTCTAACACACAGGTAAATCCATCCATTACCTGTCATGCATTTTCCTGATCGGGGTCTCAGGAGCTCGAGCCTATCTCAGCTGTCATTTGGCAAAGAGGCAGGGTACACACTCACAGGGCTGACGTAAAGAGACAGGCGACCAGCCACACTCACAATCACACCTATGGCAGTCAGGTTGGTATTTAATTTATAATAGCCATAAAAGGTGATATCGACAGTTTAATTATCTTTCATCAAAAGAATCACATAAGAAATCTTTTCAGAGACAAAAATCCCTCCGATCTTGAATTTCAGATTTCAGAACAGATTTTAACTTGTAATTTCTTTGGTTCAAATCAATATATACATGTAAAAAAAAACATGTTTCTTTAATATTCAAAAAGAAAATGAATATGAACAAACAGCATTACTTCATGGAGAAAGGAATACATTCCATTCAAAAATAGTCTTCACTTTGACAAAGTCAACAATCTTTGGACAATACTGCAAACACAAACCTTCAGGAGAAATAAAGCCCCTCAAGCTTTTTCATGATATAATTTCTACTATATCAACAGTTCAATATTTCTTCAAGGTATACTACAAAATAGCTGTGCAAGAAAAAAATTAAAATAAGATTCTCAGTCGTCTACATTAGGGGTTTCCAAGCAGTAGTTTGTAAAATGCATTAGTTCAGACTCCAGAAAGGTTTCACCACTCAGGCTAAGTTCATCAGGTCTTGAATGAGTGATGAGTAGTGTCTGATTAAGTATTTGTATTTGATTCACTGTTCATTAAGTTGAATATAAAAAGCCTATAAGGTGACTTTGCTATAGGAGCAACACAAAATAAAACAGACTATAAAATGATTGCAAAGTAAAGTGAAGTCCTGCAGCAGTGCACTTGTGAGTAAGCACGTCTCTATGACTGAACAGCGATCAAGATGTTTTGCTACATTCATTCAGAAACTCAAAGTAAGGAGCTGGTAACAGTCTTTATAAAGGGATTCTCCACCAATCAGCAGCTGATTTTTGGCTCAGTCGCCAAAATCTGGGATGTCTTCATAGGAGTAACCACGGTAACCCTTGGCAGCGAAGTAGGCGATTCTCAAATGGTAGAATCCGGGCAGGAAAACGAGCAGCCCTATGATGATGACAGGGATGGTTCGGTCTGGATGCTGAAAACACAACCCAAAAAAAGCAGACATTTTGTCGTGTTAACAGGGTTTGATCTTCTTCTTTTTTTTTCTTTTTCAAATATTTTACTTGCTAATGAGTTGCTGGAAGCAGCAAAACAGTCTTTAATGTACTCATCAAGCTTTACCATACTTATCTTCCCCATTGCCTGTCAGCACCATATAAACCCCCTCTGAATGAAAAGAGCGTGCAGGAGGCAGACACACACGATGACTTCATCTGTCAGAGATCTGATTTCATGTAAATCATCGGACACAGAATATACATAGCAGCAAACCACCAGGAGGCACAGGCTGTTTCTGTGCCAAGTGTTGTGTTTCAATTCACCACCAGATGGCAGTCTTGTGCACTGGGTTGCTTTAAGGGAATTACAAAAATATGATAGCTTTTATCATGGCGCTTGCAGCAGTGAGTCCCTTTAAAAAAACATAAAGGGGGATAAAACATTTAGATCTATATGTCCTAAAGAGCCCAGTGACAGGCTACAAACCACACTTTAAAATGTGTTAAACCGAATTTCATGATCTTCTTCAGCAGATGGATTTTTTTTGTGTCATCATCATATGGACATCTTTATGATAATATTCAAGAAAAGAGTAAAGTCCTCCAGTACTCGAGGAATTGGGGATTGGACAGGTTTCTTTTCTGACTGTCGTATGTTTGTGCTGTTGTTTGCTGAAAAAATAAAAAGTACATTGTTCAAAAAATTAAAAAAAGAGTAAACTCCATCCACTGATGGATTCAGATTCATATGGTGTCTCTTTTGATGAGAGTCAAGGCGCAGAGAAATGACCTCAATTTCAAACCAATTTTAAACTCTTTAGAATATAAAGTGTTTTCATATCTACTGTGAGGAGGTTTAAAAAAACTGTTATGACACAAGTCAGCCTTGGATGGAAACAAATCCTGGATGTACTTTAAGCCTCTTGCAATATGTATTTCATCCATGAAATACAGAGAGAGAGAGAGAGAGAGAGAGAGAGAGAGAGATGTATGTTGTGATCTTCTCTTTGGAGAACAAACAAGAAAAGACCAACATGGCTGTTGGTGTTGTTACTCAGCTTTGCTGTTTGGGGGGGGAGGAGGGTGGTCCTTACAATTGCAGCAAGTCATACAAGGGTTTTCTCTTATTTGATTGGCCACTGCCATGATGTGATTTGATTACAAAATGCATTTCACTGCTGAAAACCTGGACTCCAACAGCAACACTTTGATTAACCATAGAAAGAGAGTACAGTAAAAAATACAACACATTCCTTCAAAACAACATCTCCTAGACAATCTGGCTGTACCTCATACCTGCATTATTCATTGAATGAACCGTGCTGTGTGTAAATCATAGTATTAGAAGATTCTTTTAAACATGAATGGGCTAATTGGCAAGAACAAGACTTGGATGATCTAACGCTGCCTTGATGTCAGAGCAAATTTCCTGCAAAAGAAATCTGCAAAATCAAATATATATAGCTAAGATGTGCAGACTCCACTATCTCCCACACAGAGTCACAAGTTTAAGAGGCAGAGACCACAACAGGGGCTCCACCAAATTGGCACTCCAAGGTGTAAAATATCAGAATCATTAGTTATTTTCAAACACACACACACACAAAACCTTTTTGGCCGGAAAAAAGCAAGAGCACTGTGGAAACTGGCAGCAAGGCAATGTAATGTCAGGACAACTGTTCCATGACAGTTTTTAAAAAAAAATACGTTAACAGCAGAGTGTTTTAATTACTGTTTTAGTGGACATTTTTAGGAGGCTGTGTTGGCCGTCTTGCTGTGTGTCTAAAGGAGACGTGATATCCCACCATCACACTTTTTTTGGGTACTGACTGAAATGTTTTCGCTCTGTCAAAGTGTCCAAAACCGCCAAATTTCAAAGCTGGCAGAGAATGTCTGCTCAGATTAGCTGTCAGGCTTCCTGACTCTAAACTCAGAAAGATAATGAATCCAAAATGTAGCAGAATATTTGGCAGGATATTTAATCCAGACAGGTTCTGGGACCATGGATTAGATAACACAGAATAAACTATTTTAGTCAATGAGATGAGAAGATTTATACTGTCATTAAAGCTGTAAGGAAAAATGAAGCCAACGGTAGCTAAGTATGCTAGCTTTTTTCTTTTTTTCACTCCTCCACAAGGAAGGGGAAAGTGTGGTAAGAAGGAGGAGGTAAAGCCTCCTACCTGATGTGGTTGGCCCTTTTAGCTTAAGTGCACCGAAAAGATGTTTTACGCACCTGCAAGGAAGAGCACCTGTAAACTAGCTGTGCCGAAACCAGGAAGAAGGCAAATACATGATTTTACCAACTTGTTCCATTATTCTTTTAACATTAAAATGTTTCCAAAATAACTTGTAGACTTGTCTATAAATGAAGTAAAGCGTTTGGAGACATAAAAAAAGAGTCCATAGGGCTTCTCTGGTTCACATTCAGCAGAATGAAGTGATAAAGAACAGTCTATCTTCCAAACAGGAATGACACTCAGAACAGACAGGAGGCAGGCAGCTCAGACAGATATAGATTTGTCACAAATGAATTTTCGAGAGACGGGTTTTGTGAGGACAGGCCTGACGGGGTATTTACTGTCAGCTCCCAGAAACACAGACACTACGGGAGAGTGTGACATGCTTGGCAATGAGCTTTTTAGCAACAGAAGAAGACATTGCATTTCAATTTGCACACAGGTCAACTACAGTCCAACTATACTGAAACAAATCACACTCACCTCGACCTCGATGGTTCCTGAGAGGAGAAGAGCCCCGAAGATTATCAATAAGGAGCCAATCAGAAACAGGAATATCGCCAGTGCGATCGCCTTGTAAGGAACCCTCGGTGGGCTTTTCTTAAACTGGAACAGGAAAAGAATTCAAGACAGTCAGTCTCCAAAAAATGTTCTTTTTTCATTTCCATCATATTCGTCCTCATTATAAGTCTCAGCACACAGTGTTGCTTAGTGCTGTTAGAGAGCTGCAAAAGACGCCTGCTTGAAAAGAACAATGTAAATCTGTTCATGTAAAGGAATATTTTGAACCCTAACTAATAACCAGACAGACAAAGTAAATCAGAGTTTTTCGTGAGCTTCTCCTCTGGTATAATCCCACACAGCTTTGCTATCTTTCCAGGGAGCCATTAATTGGGATTCACCTCAAATGAATTGCCTGCTGTAGTAAAGACTTTACTAATGGCCTGTCTCCGGAGCAACCCATCTAGCCACATGAGGAGACTACAGAGACACCAGAAGAAACAGAACAAATGTCTCACCTGTAAGTCTATGTAACCATCGTCATCAGCAGCCAGCCGTGAATACTTGACCTTGTTGTTGGGTGCTGCAGCGCCCAGCGTATTGCTTCGAGCTGCTTTCATTATGACACAGGAACTGTTGGAGGGAAAGAGACAGTAAAGTCATCATCACGTAGGGTCTGTTACCACAGTGCTTTTCTTTCTGAACAAATACTATTTCTCTCTAACAATATGTTCTGCCTGTTCACATACAGTGCAATGAAACAAGAAAAGAGCCATCTCACTTTAACCAAGAATTATAATCAAGCGGATAACGTCAGCTACAATTTCAACAGCCAACTGGGTACCTTCTAACATCTGTGCTGAACTGATGTTAACAAACATTACTAGTTTATGCTACATTGGCTTTCAGGTCAAGTTGATCCCATGTTGCTTGGCTGAGACAAAACGCTGTTGTTGTTGTTTTTTACATTGCTGAGGACGCTGCAGCACCAGCTAAAATCTGGTAAAATGATCAGCTTGGGAAAATGTTTAAACTATCTATTTCCTTGGTTTTATGGCGTATGTAGATGATATGTGTGGTCTCTTTTTTTGTCTGTTTATTACAGTAGTCCGTAACGTGTGTCTTGTTCTTCCTGCAGTGGGATTCCACTGGATAACAGTAAATGGATTTGAGCTAGCTCTTTTCTAATCTTCTGTCAACCCAAAGTGCGTTTCTATCACGTCACACATACACATACGCATTCAAACGCTGCTGACTTCATTTGAATTTCTTTTCCTGATTGCACTCGGTTTCCCAGTGAAGTGTGTGAACACTGCAGTCTCTGTAAACAGACTGATGCTGTCTCATATAAACCACTGCTTATTACGGCTCTGGTATTGATGTGCATCACAGCAGCAACCTCGCCTCCCGTCTCTTCAGCACTTTAACTCTGGTGGTCACTTTATTCCTGGGATAGCCATCTATTGTGTGTGAGTCTTTGTCAACTAATGCATAGTTCATGTTGTGCGTTGTTATCTGCTGCTTCCTGTTGTGTTACCTGTGTTTAGTGAGCTTCTGTGTACACGTGTGTGTACCATTAACCTGTTGGGGACTACAGATGGAAATGAGCCTGTGGCAATGTACATGTTTATGTGCATGAATGTGTTAATGAGCTGCTGAATACTCTTAGTAGGCCTATAAATAATACTGCACACTGAAATATGTACACAAAGAGATGCTGGTAACCTCATGGTCGGTTGCGTGCCCCGTGTACGAAGGCTGGAAGCCTCTCAGTGAGTGACACGGGTTCAGATCCGACCTACGGCTCCTTTCCCGCACGCCGTCCCCCACTCTCTCCGTCCCTGATTTCCAACTTTATCCACTGTCCTATCTCTAAACACAGGCATAAAAAGCCCCCAAATAAATAAGATCATAAAATTTAATGAGCAGAAAGCACAACATCGTCCTCTAGAATGATTCACCTCCTCAGCCCCAGGTGTGACTGACTTCCAGCATCCCTGTTGTAATGCAATCGTATTTTATGCCTGCCATAAAATTGATTCAAATCACAACACAGTCTTCATTAAGAGTGTCATTTGTAAGCCTTTTAAAAGTGTGCACCACAGTTAGTAAATCCTTGTTTTCAAACACAGAGCCTTAAACACTCCAGTATTTCAGCTACGTTCAAGCTATCGTAGTACTCTGGGACATTTACTCAACCCTGCTGCCAGTTCAAAGCTCCGTGACCTAAGACTAATTGAAAACTCTCTTAGACTGAGAGGTCAGAGATCAGAAAAGAAGATGCTCATTTTCTCACATTATTTCCACCATGTGACATTTTCTTATAAACATTTCACCATCTGCCACAACTGTTTAGTCAACATGAATATTCTGAGTTTAAACACAGGCATTGAAGGTCACTGTACTGTTGAATGTATTCAAGTATTAAAGCTCATTTAATGATGCACTTTTGGGACAGCTTTGATGGGGGTGTACAGAGACTGACTGAAAATGAAAGATAATTCTTTCTTTTTTTCTCCTCTCCCAAAGCAACCTTACCTTAACAGAGAAAAATCTGCATTTACCTGGTGCAGAGTCTTTAGCCATGCGATACACTGCCTTTCATTGTTTTTATAGTTATTGTAATTATTCCCAACAATTCAGCCAACATAAATAAAGGCCAAATACTCATACATTATGTCACACTTTCTTATCTGATGCACCGTTCACACACAAGCAGAAAAAGGACAATAAAATCCCCCAACATCGATCTGCAGCAGAAGCACTTAGAGTAGTGTGACATCTCAGGATGTGAACGTCCTCGAGGCCTGACTTTTGTTTTTATTGGAAATTTTGGCTCGATGCATTGGCGTACTTGAGTCCCCCACAGGGGACTAGATCCATGAATAAAAACCGTTGTTTCTGCTCAAACAGTGGATGAAGGCGCTCTCAGAAATGTTCTGTTATTTTGCTGCCAGTTGTCACATTAACTTGCCACAGAGCCCGTGATGAGGGGAGCTCCAGGTTATAGTTATTGTAACACTGCAGCACACAGTGCAGCAAGGGAATACTGTGGATTTAGCATAAAACGGAGGCAAGTTTTTACAAGGCTTTTCTGGATGTCCCCCTATGTTATCTGAGAGAAACATGTGCGGGTTTAAAAAAACTGCAAACATGTGGGAGTAGTCATTAGTATTCATCTGGATTGGTTTCAGAGGAAGAGACAGAAGCTTTCTGCTAATCCACAAAATTGTTTTGATGAAGTTGATATTGTATCATATCTTCCTTCCTGTCAGTCAAACATTCAGCAGATGCCTGATCAATAATAGAATTAAACATTAAGTGTCACAGTAATGTGTCAGTCCACAAACCCAAAGACCTGCAATATCCCCCAGTTTGTTTTTCAGGTTCACTGTTTTAATTTTCTACCTGTCTGTTTGATGTCAAATTTACATTACTTTCTTTTTTTTCATGTAAACATAATTGTTTGCCCGTTGTGCTGCAGATACCACAGATGACACTAAGGTCAGTGTTTTAGTCAAATTAAGGGGGATTTCTGGGTTTTGAGTTGATGAGTTTACATTGCTCAACACTGCAGACGCAAACTAAACAGTGTTTTTCAGATAAGTGGTAACATATTTTAGGCAGCTGTCTTGGGTTCAAAACAGCATTGAGACCACATTGAGTCACACATATTTTAATCTAATACTGCTGGCCATTAAAAGAATACAACTTTCACATTGGTAGAGTTGATCTGGAGGAGTTTGGTCTTATGATGCACTAATGTTTAATCCAAAATCCTGGTCCACAATGGTTCCCTTGACACGGGCTTCATGCACGTTTTATCTTCTATTATTTCAAATTATGTGAATTGAACACTGCAATCATGGGCATACCATGTATAACACGTACGCATGGCGTCCTGTTTTTACTGCAAAGGAAGATTTAAAGGTTTTTGTCCTGATGCTTTTTCGTTATGTTCATGTAATTATGAAAAGTTACACAGCCTGCATGTGAGACATTAAACAGACATGAACGTGATCAGAATAGACAGGCCTCCATCATCCCCAGGCCTTTTTACTCTTTAAATTATTTGAAATGTAGATAGTAAATGGTCAGATCTGTTACACGTGGCTAATTACAACAGGACAACTTACAACAGCCTATGCTCAATAATAATAATAATACTAATATAATGGCTAGCAGAGGATTTTGGAGAAGTAGTTGCTCCTATCAATAAAGATATTAACTTCTAAGTGACCTGCTAGCTTATTGAACCTGCTTTGGATGTTTATGTCGAGCTTATTATCACCTAATTAGCTAGAGCATTAGCAAAAGCTATGTAACGTAAGGTAAAGTCACAGTGACTTTATTGACTGTTAACTCGTCTCTTCTGCTCGTTCCTTTCTTACCTGAAGCTGAGGTACAGAAATGTGTTTATGTGGCGCAGACTGCTCCTCTGCGAGGCCACATCTGCAACGTAAATTTCATTGATGGAAATAAAGCGTACGCCAACTTCCTTGTTTACAAGCAACGCGCATGCGCAGAACACGACGTCCTGTTGTCGCGATGAAAATGACAGGGCTTCAGCACGAGTTTGGTGAACATGTTCTTTTTGATTTGAGTGAGCTTTTAAGTCAGTGTGTGATTGGATGAATATTACAAATATTTTACTGAAGTACTGATCAGTACAATCCTTTTTTTTAGTTATACTCAATTTACAGGTTTACCCCAGTAAGCCTAAACTAAACCTACAGTCTAAACATGGCTGTTTAAATAAAAAAGATGTATATTTTTCTAATTAGATAATAACTGTCAACAAAATGTGTCTCCTAATACAGATGATGCTTTAGCAGGTCAGTGTGGTGCCTATTCTAATGAGTGTATGGACTACTGGGACTAGAAGTGTATTAAATAGCTTATGTAGTTTATGATGTAATCCACTTAATTGCACAAAAAAAGTACTTGTTTAATTTTCATCATCTCAACTTGCACATCATGCTTAAGTTTGTTCAACAAAAATCTTGTAATTGTGTTTTTTTTCCCCAATGTGTTTTAAAAAGCAGCCATGTCTCTTTTTACATCCTTTTCATGAATGCATCATAATAAATTAATTACAGCTCTGACCTGTTTCAGCAAAGCACGTTTCCATACCTTTGACATGACACCATTCAGAAACTACTGAGTGTTTGTAATGGTGCCTTTTTTGTGTCATTATCAAATGACCAACTAAGAGTATTGACATCAGCTCATTAACACATTCATGCTTATAAACATACATTACCATAGGCTATAGATTAAATTAGGTCCACAGGTAAGACAAACAAATGTTACTAAAGGAGAGACCTATTTCTCACCACTTTAAATTCAATGCCCCTTAAAAAAACAGCCCTTCAGCATTCCAAAACTTATTTTTTAAAATACCATTTAAAAACAAATTCAAACCTGTTGATCTCCATGATCATATTCATAGTATTTTTGTTGACTGACTCTGCAGCTGTTTGGTTACTGCAAAAATAAGTGGCACTGTGATTTCAGAAAAGATGAATCCGCTGTTTGTTTTGACAGTCTACAAATTAACGAGTGATCAGCCAGTATGAATTTCTGAAGGCTGATACTGTATTTATGATGGTTCTTAGAGCAGTGATTCTTTAAATAAAGAAATGTCTTCAACATTTCAACCAGATTATTTGAATGGTGACAGCTCCATTTTGATATGCAAGGATGAAGTTCCCCCTGAACCCACACAAAGAGCTTTGTCATTTTTAGGTCTGTTGTAGAAATGCACGGCAGCCTTTTTTTTTTTTTTTTTTTTTAATAAAACCGTCTCCACGATGTTCAGATTGATTTGCTTATAAGAAGCTACATACTGATGAATGAATGCACTGTATTGTGCACATGATAAAGGTTGTTTACAGCTCTGACTTGTGTCACTTTATCTATTTGCTTTAGGCTCAACTGTAAGCAGCAATGAGCATCAATCTACACTTGACATTGATTTATTGCCAGCGTGTATGCCATATACCAAATGACAACCAATCAGCTCTTTTGGTTGCAGACGTGAAGAAGGCATAACGAATGTTCATCATCATCAGGTTTGGGGTAATGCACTATGTTCTCATTGTATCACTGAGGAGATACATTGCAGATGATTGCTTTAGTATTAAACTAATCTGAAGAGCCTTTGCAGAAAATCAAGCACATTAAGAACCCTCTTACTGGCAGCATTTCTTCTATCAGCGGGAGTCAGAATCAGATAGAGGAGGAGAGAGAGTTCACACTGTTTGGGAAATCCTGATACAATTACAAGTCATTTATCTTTTAAAGACAAGCTACAAAGATACATGCACTGCTCAAAGACAAAAAAGCTCCACTCAATGAACCTTATTTACATTTAAATGATAGTTTAAAAGTGAACATGCAATAAAAAGGGACTACACATGCTAGTGAATAAATGACGCTTTGCGGTAGACTCGAGTCTGTGAGCAAAACTATGAGCTTAATAACATGTCATGCACACATCCTCACAATGACCATGCTATATTACTGATGTCAGCTTGTAAACATTTGCTAATCAGCACACAAATACAAAGAAACTGAAGCTGCTCAAAATGCTTTCTTGCATTTTTTAGTCATGAACCCAAATATTGAGTTTAATAGATAAATAAAGACTTGATGATAGTGCTGGACAATTTATAGAATTTTCAATTACAGTTTTGCCTACAATCGTAAAAACAAGACAATCAAGATTTAAAGATCACTGTGCAGCGTGCTGTGTTTGGCTCGTTTGGTCCATAAGCTTTGTCATGTGTGGCAAGTGTTTCAAAGTGTTTGTTCAGTTTGGACACAAGAGTGAACGCCTTCTACCTCAAATACACTTATTTGTTAATAATGTATATATTATTATTTATATTTTTTACACTTGTATTTATATGTGTTGTTTGTTTTTCAAAGTGTATCTAATCATGATATAGATCAATCAAACATTATTCATCCTAAGGGGGACAATCAATCAATCAATCAAGCGCCAACAACAATGTCTGATTAGATAGAGAAATAGAGCGACAGAGGGATACTTAATTGATCCCGAGGGATATACAAAGCATCCAGTAGCAGCCTACAGAAACATGCATGACATGAAACATTTGTTTCATCTAACAACACCCATTGTCCCCCTTACCATAGAACCCCAACGAAGATTAAAAGGACCCATGCAGAAATAAATACATCGAAACATATGTGCAGGTTAAAGACACTGGTAGAAAAGGTACTACACATTTTAGAGTAAACCCACAGCTGCAGCAGCTTTTAAGGCATAACATTGTCTGAAAGAAGCGTATGTGTTGTTTAGAGTCTGTGCATGTGCAGGTGCAATCTTGCTAATATATTATTTGCAAGGATAAGCATTAAGGGGTCCTATGTCTTAGGCTGTCTCTTTTATACAGATGTGCAGCTGAAAAATTAAAAATGCTCAAAGAGTCAACAGCAGATAATAATAGTAAAATAATAGATAATAAACTGATCAGTCTCATACTAACATGAACAATGACATAAAACTTAAAATATTAATTATAGAGGTCGGATTTAAGCAGCTTATAAGATTCACATCAACGATTACAACCATGATAATAAAAGTGAGACTAATAATAATACATGTAGCAGTTTGAGTCAGACGGGCAGCAGGTTGTCTGTATCAACAACCTTGGAAAGGAATCTATGAATCAAGCGAGCTCAGGGTCTCCCAGGGAGATATATGGTTAGTAACTTAAATGGCACATGGAGATTTGCAGTTAGTGACATGCAGCAATGCATATACAGTAAATGCATACAGATAGAGAGATATAAGGAGAGACAGCAGGAGAAAGAGGACAGGATTGGTTTACCAAACGTTGTAATGAACCATTCAGTACTTGTTGATGCATTTTACTCAATATTAATGATTTCAAACCAAACCGGCGCTATTGGAAAAATGAGAGGGCTCATCATAGCCTGCATGTTCATCTGGGAACTTTGATGGCCTTTTCCAAATATCGTGTCGATCCATCCTGTAAATCCATCTATTCATTGATTATCTGTAGCGCTCATCCTGTCTGTGATTGTGTGGAGCTGGAGCCTATCCCAGCTGTCACAGGCTGAGAGGTGGTGTACACCCTAAATTAACCGATTCCAGTCAATCACAGGACAACAGTTGTACAGACATTTTAGTCAGGACTAAAGAGACTGACTATTAATGCAGTCATCATTTAGAATACTTTAATACTAATAAGACGAGAAATATAGTTATAAATGACTTTTGAAATATTTCATGTCACCATCTCTATAATGAAAATCCTCCAGCACATTTCAGACATGAATTCATTATACCGATAATCCTATATTCTTATGAGCAAATCTGACTCTTTCACAATCACACCCACACCATTTTGAGGAAGCTGCAGGCAGTATTCAGGCTCCAAAGCAAATAACTGGGGGAAAGAAGCAGTTTGAGCCTGAAGTTAACTGTCTCTTTCGACTGATAGTCGTAAACTTGTGCTGAGAGCTCAATTATGAACTCAATACAGCACAGCCATAAAAAATAGAACACAGTTCAGAGCACACTTTGATCACTTTGAGAAATTCAAACTGAACTCAGCAAGTTTACAAAAAAAACTCAACTTCAACTTTAATGTGTCCCAAGACAGTAAAAGGATAGCATAACATGAAACAGCAAACAAAGTGGGAATAGCTTTATATAATAATCATTATTAAAGCCATTACACAGACAGAACAGGTACCATGTGTACTCCAAATGACAAATCAGGTGCAGTTTTGTCTTCCTGTTTTAAATCATAAAGATAACCAAACACAGCTATAACTGAGATGAATGGAAGTAGGGAAGCTGACTTTATTTCAGTAAGTCGTCACAAATCACCATAAGGGGTGACTTTGGATCAGTGGTAGAGTCGTTTGTCAACCTGTCCTTAGGCAAGGCACTAAACCCCACATTGCTCCACTTCCTTAGTCGGCATTGTATAAGCGAGTGGGGTTAGCAAAAACTGAGGGCCACATAGCAGCCTCTACATCAGTGTGTTACCTGTAGTGTAAGTGCACTTTGAGTAGCTACTTAAAGCTCATCTTTGCAAGCAGTTATAGTCAGAAGAGTAGAAAAGTGCTGAAGAATTTGTTGCTATGCTCTTCTGGTGATTTGCCAGTGTTAATACAAATCCCAAACTTTCTTCTTTATCTAATAACTAGTCACGTACCCTTAATATAAAAAAAATAAATAACAAAAGGCCTTATTGGTTTACAGTTCACGTGCATTGAGCCATCTATCAAAGCTCTCCTGGCACTTTAATAACACAAGAACCTGTAGCAGTCTCTGGTTGCAGAGAAGTGATGAAAAGTTGTTGCAGAGAATTTATGCCTGAGTTGATGCCAAAGTGGGGCTGCTACCATGGAAAATATGACATGGCCTGCACCATCTCCTCCTTTATATTCACAAGACACTCTCTCCTGCTGCTGCTGCTGCTGTTGCTGCTACTCTGGCAGTCATAAAGAAAAACTTCTAAGAGGTTCTGGATGCTTCTCTGGCTGTGGCAGAGCTGTAAAGACATTCTGTTCACTTCTGGAGGTCCATAATATATCTGTTTTTATTTTCCTCTTGTTTTTGTTTAAGGTGATTGCTTTTTTAATCAAATAAAATATTATTTTTATATTATTATTTATAAAGGACTTAACATTATTTGTACTTATGTTGGACAGTCTACTTTCTCTATTATCTAATGGACAATATCCCCAATTTAATGCAACTTCAGTTTTACATTAAAAAAAATTTCCAGTGAGTTACTCAAGGCTTTCAGATGTTTTATATATATATATATATATATATATATATATATATATATATATATATATGGTTGTGTAAGACCACACTAACCAAGACTAAGACATACCTAAGAATAGAGTGCTCTGAGCTCAAGATAAAACCAATTCAAAAGAGTGTATTTAATTTGCATCTCTGAAAACACTGTTAATGTACACAGATTGAAATATTCCCTAAATGTTGAGAATTTGGTTTGTGTATTCATGCATCCATGTCTGTAGAAGCTTATATCCATCCGTGGGCATGTACCATTAATATTTGGACTATAGATATGTATTTGTTAGGGAGCTGTATGCATCAGGTTTTAAAAATGCATTCAAGATATTAAACAAACAGCATCTTAAATATTGTCAAAATATTAATGGTATAATGAAAAATAGAAATTCTTCCACAATCAAAATATAATCAACTTCTTTCTAGAAATTCATAGAAAATCTGTACACTTTAATTCACCTAATTTCTTTAAAACACTTGTGCAAGATCAATAGCTATCAACAATTCAAAGCTGAACTTACAGATTCTTTGATCCAAAATGACTGCCATTATTGCATGCCCTTGGGTGTCTTTCCATTTAATTTCCATCCAGGCAATTTCCTCTTCTTGTCCTTGAAGTTGATGTTTTCATCCTGCTTTTCTGTCAGTCTCAGAGGCGCTGGAAGTTAATGAAACAAAAGTGTTCATTCAAATTCCATTTGCCCATCTCAAAGTGTATCTCACAATTAATTTGACAACTTTTTTTTTTTTGCCTAAACAAAACACCCTAACAAGCGTCCACAGTCATCTCTGCAGAGTCCTCTCCAGCAGAGAAAATTGAATCATGATTGACATTATTTCTTTGCTACCCCTTTCTTGCTGTGGAAGGGCAACCCTGTGTCGTGCATTTGATGGATGAAAGTGCTCCAGGAGTCTCTTATGAAAAGTAAACTGGGGTCTAAGAGCGCTACTCAGACAACTGTGTGTTGCTTTTCCTCCCTCAGCTATCAGAGCTCAAGATTCTTCTGCCTGTGTGACAGCAGATCAGAACACCCGGCAGGTTGCTGAGCATGCTGGAAAAAGGATAACGCCTTTTGGACCCATAGTAGCAGGTGATGGATGTTTCCACTTTTCAAACTACCCATCAATACATGAAGCCTTTGTATTGGAGTAGGATGTAGGAAGCTGCCTTCACCGTGTCCCAAGTAGCTTTTAAATATGTTGTGAAATGTTTTCTTTGAAGCCTCTATGTTGATTCAAAAGATCAATACTACTAGTGATGGACCGCAATAATGACTAGTACTTAAGGACCTACGCACTCAGACACCGTTATGCTACTGCCACAGCTGCAGGCCTGTTTATGAGAAGTGAGGGGTACTCGGGTTTACAGACAACCATTCGCAACCGACTCCACCTCTGTGGCTTGATGCCAGATGACCATTGCAGGTGACTCCGCTGACACTAAGACACCGCCATGACCATTTGCAGTAGGCACAAGACCATGTGATCTGGACAATGCCGCAATGGTCTACCATCCTGTTCACTAATGAGTGTCGGATCGCCTTGCACAGAAATGATGGTCGTCAAGGTGAGTGATACACCGAGGTCTACATGGTTCGTTTTGGTGGAGGAGCTGCAGCAGTCTGGGCAGGCATCAACAGTCCGTGCAAAACAGATTTGGTGATTGTAGATGGCTCAGTCATCATACAACCAATCATCATCCCCCAATTCCGCCAGAACACCACCCACTTTCTATTAATGGATGATCGCTCCAACACATCGTGCCAGAATTGTCACAGCTTAACTTCAGGAAGTCGGAGTACCTCATATGGTATGGCCAGAAGTGACCCCTGACCTGAACCCCATAGAACACATCTGGGACCTGCTGAAGAAGCGACTGGATGCACGCACCCCACCCCAGGTGTCCTGGCAGAACTGCGTGTAGCACTTGTGGAGACCATTACGTATTTTCTTTATTTTCTGCATACAACCATCATGGTTTTGCTTTGTTCTGTTTTCACATGGCCCACCCCTATACACCATGCATAAGTACTTGTATAATTGTATCCTTTTATTTATAGATAAAAGATATAGATAATTTTTGTCAGGGTTTCTCAGTCATTGCTGTCTCCTTACAACAAACTATGTAGGGATGCATTTATAATCAATAATAGTAGTGTCAAAGTCAATCTCCTACTTTTGATTTATAAAGCTCTACATAACTCCAGTTTCTCCAAATAGAAAACTCAAGAAACGTTACATAGAGCAGTGGTTCCCAAAATGGGGTTCGGGACCCCGTGTGTTTAATCTATCTATCTATCTGTTATTAGGAAATATAATATACAAAACATCTAGTAAAAGCGTATGGTATGTAAAGCCTTATAGTGTGTGTGACTGTGGGCAATGTTAAATGTTTTAATGTTTTAATGGTTTTAAACAATGGGGGTCCCCAGTGTCTAGCAACATATATATATATATATATATGATACTTTATTGATCCCGAGGGAAATTCAAGTTCAAGCATTTTGGGGGTCAGGGGCTGAAAAGTTTGCCAACCCCTGTAATAGAGAGTCGATCATTGTTTTCATATTACCTTTTAAAGAGACCCAGCTGTGTCCACCAATAAGCTAGTGCTTGTTGACAGTCGAAATTAAACTCTTCTTTTTAACAGGCAGAAACCTCAAATAGAAGTGGCCTCATTGGTGAACATCTGCTTTGACCAGCTGGAGAGAGTAAGAGGGAGAAAAAGAGAGACAAACTGACACATGAGTACAGAAAGATGAAGATATACAGAAAATACAAAGTTATGATAGCATGGTAGGTTTCAGCTCGATTCTGTGATGTGTCAAGGATATGTCCTTTGTTCTTTAAAATAAACCAGACTACTATATAGGCTGTGTTGTAATTATATTTACTTCGCTTCCATAGAATATAAACTTATGCTGAGCATGGATTAAAAATGAAGTTTAATGCTGTGACCAGCTTTTAGTTTTGCTCGTCAAGGCTTTGCTGCATACACTTATTTGATAAGCTGTTATATGTCTCTAAATTTCTCATTAAACATACAGTCTGATATCAATTTTCAGCCATGGACTCTGTCCGTGTCTGCTCCCTGAGTACATCACTATTTCTATGAAGGATATCCTAGATACTTTTTTTTTATTTTTCAAAGAGCTCCTGCCAATCAATGACATTGTCTTTCATGTTCTCTAAAGATACCTAAGATCAAGTCAAACACAGTTCTGTTCCCAAACTTTCTGTCACAAATTCTTGGGAAAACTGTTACCTGACCAGCATCTCTAACCTTTGGACACAATATGCTTCAAGGATTTTACAAGAACTGAAACAGCAGTGCCTCAAGAATCATATGACATTAGTGTTAATGTTCAATTTAATTTGGATTTGATTTAAGGCCTTCGTGTAAATGGTCTTCATACTTGTCTGGCATACACTTCAATTCTGTCTTCCACTGTTGCAAGTTCCCACAGGGGGCAATCCCTGAACCTAGTTTGTTCTCATTATATAAACCAACTCTGGGTCATATGCTTAACTCCTCAACAATTGCTTGATTGTAAATATAGCATCTTCAGGCCTGTCGGATTTCTCTTACAAATAAGAGACATTCCCACAAACAAAATTCCCACTATCTTAATTATGTGGTGATTGTGATTAGCCCCGTTACTGAAGACAAATTCCAGGTGTGCATAAGAGTACATGGCCAATAAAGCTGATTCTGATTCTGACATGCGCTTGACAATTGAATAGCATTGCATTTAAAAAAATATTTTGAAAATATCCTCAATTGTTCATTTATTGCTGCAGTTGCCTGAATTAAATACATTATGCCTGTTTTTCTGAAAAACAGGCAGAATGCACATTAGCATGGCTTTTGTTGCAGTTTCAGTGGCATGTTGTATTTATCTGATCTTCAATACGAATTGTCCCCTCTTGGAATTGCGGCCTTTACTTGCAATCAAACACCATAAAACACAGCAAAACACAAGGCTTTTAGCCAGAGTTAAATGAAACAAGTGCACATAAAGTCAGTAAGATAAGGATATTGTTCCAATATCAAAGATATTTATTGAATTCAAACATAAAATAAAGACATCAAGCATGAGCTATCAAAGTGCTGGCTTCACTAACAACATTGCACAGGCCAGTATGTACTACTAAGTTTCAATGCTGGTTCAGAATAACTTGTGTTTTTTGACCAGAAAAGGAAGCCGTTTTTACGGCCTCCCCACTGTTTTGGACTCCCCTAAGTTTGCCAGGCAAATGGCTTGCCAGCAGGTGCTTCAACAACGAAGGCAGGCAAGTCAACTAGTTCAGATATAACTGATTCTACCTCAACATTGTTTTCCTAGTTCCACAACCAGGAGCGTGGTATACCTAGGATAAACATTTTTGTTTTGTCATTTTTGAATTTCACTTCAGTGTTTAAAACTTTTGCATCATTGTTATGTATTGTTAGTGTATATTTTATTTCTTAACAGACATGTCTCTGTCTTCTGCCCAGGGACTTCAGATACAGTAAAATGAGCTCCAGAGAAGACATAGAGGCGTTCCTGAGGAAGACAATGACACTTTCAGAAATGAAGCCTTGGATGCCAATCCAATTTTTGGTAGAGCTGAAACACCAGAACTGGATCTGCCCCCGGCCCAAGCAGTATACCCTACAAAGTATACAAAATTGCCTGATGCGCCTTCTGGAGGAGCATCAGGCAATCACCATTCATGAGATTCCGGAAAAACGGTACTATACCAGCATGTTGGAAGAAGGCGGAGGGATGTTTTGTTCCAAAGGAAGACAACTCCTCATCCATCAACTAGTTTAGAACAATCTCATTCCTTAGTGTAGAAGGCGAAATCTTCTTTACAGTATTGGCTAAAAGGTTGACCACATATATGAGTGAGAACGGATATGTTGACACCACAAGCCAGAAAGGTGAGATACCAGGCTTCTCTGGATGTCCGAAACACACCGGAGTCCTCTGTCAGATGATCCGGGAGGCCAAAGCAAACAAAGTTGACTTGATGTGACTGACTAGATTTAGCCGATGGATCAATCCCTCATGCGCTCATCCACGCAGCATTGGACCACTACCACATACCTCTCCATATTAAGGGAATTATCACATGTTACCTCAGGGGCATCCAGCCACGGTTCAAAACAGCCGCATTTACACAGTGGAAAAACTTGGAATAAAGAATTGTAACTGGTTGCATCTCCCCCATCCTCTTCATCATGGGAATGAACCTCATTATTACAGCAGCTGGAAAAGAAGCCAGAGGACCAAGAATGGAAACTGGCATCCGACAACCCCTATTAGAGGGTTCATGGATAACTTCACTATGACAACCACAATCCATTTGGAGGCTAGGTGGGTGTTGACAGTTTTTGACCATTATGGACCATTATTATGACAAAGTCGGCCAGGATGAGGTTTAAGCCTAACAAATCTAGGAGTATGGTGGTAAAAAAGGCAAAGTAACAGATCAGTGCAAGCTGCAGATACAGGGTGATGTCATTCCATCAAAAGAGGAGAATCCTATCAAATTACTCGGAAAATGGTTTGACAATTCACTTCCTGACCGGAACAACATCACCAACACTGAAAAACAGACAGAGGAATGGCTGAGAAGGATAGAAAAATCAGTACTTCCAGGTAAATTCAAAGCATGGCTGGCTATACCAACATAGTCTGTTGCCGAGACCCATGTGGCTGTTGACTGATGCAATTCCAATGACAACCGTGGAAGGAGGCAAATAAACTGAATCAGGACAGCCCCAACTACCCCTGTCAATGGTGGTGGAGGAATTCAAGATGGCAAAGTGCAGAGTCGCAATGACATACAGAGGCTCTCAGGATGCACAAGTCAGTCAAGCAGAGGTTATTACACGATCTGGAAGTAAGTGGGCAGCCAATACCTCTGTCACACAAGCACACTGAAGCTATACGACATCATAGGGATTCCATGTATAGGAAGACAGGTCTCAAAACCTCCCGTTTCAACCAATGGGGGAAAGCAGATACCAAGGAAAAGAGAGCCATGATTCAGGAGGAAGTACGGAACCTTGAAGAGGAGGGACAACGATCAAGGTCTGTGGAGTGAGCATCACAGGGAGCCTGGACCAAATAGAACCTTTCTAAAAGAAAGGTATCATGAGCTGATCTATGGAGACTAGAAACTTCTGCTCTTTCCTGTTGCGATCTGTGTATGACACACTCCTGACCCCAACAAACAACACTGCAAGCTCTGTGGGAAGAAGGGCACCATTGCACACATCTTGTCAGGATGTACAACAGCTCTCGCCCAGGAATACAGATAGTGCCATGACAAAGTGCTCATGACACTCGCTGACACCCCTGAGCAGGAGAGACGCAAGGAACACCAAACACATGGGAAACCAACATCATCAATTAAGTTTGTGAGGGAGGGAGAAAAGCCATCAACCACAGCAAGATCACCAAGAAACAACTTACCACAAAAAGCCCAGTCATGGGACAATGGGACATAAAGGTAGTCCTGGGAGGAAGGCTGCAGTTTCCCACAGGTTGTCCAGAAAATTCTTTGGTTCTGGATGTGGTTCTGTGATCTGAGGAGGGGAAAAAGAGAGTCCTGATCGAACATACTTGGTCACAAAATTGTGACCAAGCCTTTGAAAGAAAGAACGCAAAATACCAGGACCTGTTGCATGACTGCAGAGGGAAAGGGTGGCAGGCATGGCTACTTCCAGTTGAGGTCGGCTGCAGAGGATTCCCCACTCCATCTGTGTGGACAATGCTCACAGCCCTTGGAGTGACGGGAAAGGAGAGGAAGGTAGCAGCTTGCAGGATGGGGTGGCAGCAGAAAAAGCCTCTTGCTGGTTCTGGGGCAGGAGAGAGTAGCCATGCTGGAAGCCAGGAAGAGAAGATGGGCAGTGATGTGGCCACCTCTGTGAACCCAACACTGAAGCTTCAGTGTCCACAACATGGTAATCTGTGTGCACATTGAATCTCAGGAGGAGAGGGAGAGGGCGCGGGGAGATGGCACTCTTCAGTGGATTGAAAATGGATTGCAGTATCCATTTTAAATGCTAGGTGTCAGAGTTACATATTGCTCATTTAATAATGGCTATTTAAGAGAACACAACATTCATCTCGTAAGTAACTTTGTTTTGGTTGTACTGTCTGCACAGTTTTACAAAAGAAATTTAGAAAAAAACGTTTATCTTTGCAATTTTGAATTATGAACATTTAATAGAGGCTAATTAGCTGTAAATCATACCAATAAATATCCTCATGTTAGGCTCATTACTGTTTACAATTCTTCAACAGCTGCTGCTAGCTCCCTTGACAAGGCAGCCCAAATGGACTAATGGAAAATAAATTAGCACATTTTAGAAGGGCTGAACATTGTGGGGAGAAGGATCAATCATATGTTTGTTTTTATTATGTTCTGTTAATAGACACATTAACAGAAATGTGTAAATGGATTTTGAGGGCACATACACTTGCTTCTCACTGAGGTTGGTTAGGGAATCAACTCAGTGCAGTGTCAGGTGCGGGTGGCTGATTGGCTATAATTAAGATCAGGTGTGGGAAGCTTTGTTATACTCTTGGGCCCCAGTGCTGACTCATTTGCTCTCCTTCAGAGGTGGTGAGAGGTTCTTCTAGGTACTCTCCTTTTTCTGCAATAACTAATGTTTAAACCGTTTAATTCACAAACAAATAATCTAATCTTAATGGTCACTGGACAAACTTTGCCTTGCAGATAGCAGTAACACAACAACAATCTGTTTACATCAGCTAAAAATGATCACCCTACTTGAATCATCTATGCATCTGTCAGCCAAACTGCAGTGCCATAATGCAATGAAAGAAATTGAAGCCACAAATGTAGACCCATGATTTGATATTGGATTCAGAGCAATTGATTGCTTAGTGTAAAACATAAATAGTCTTATAGTGGATCTTTGCTTGTATATTAATGTCCCAGCAACAGCTGATGTTTAACAAAAAACACCTTGTTCTCCAACCATCTTTTCATATATACTACAATATGAACAGTAAAGTTATTTTTCATTGGCTGGATCATAAAACATACATACATACATAAATACATACATACAGAATGAAGGAATACAATTTGAACAACAGGCAGTTTTATACGTTTCATCATGTATGTACATGCAGAGGATCATGGCCTTTACTTACTTTGCAATATTTTGAATGTAATTGTAATGTTTGAATTGTCTTGATTGTTGTTGTTGTTTGTGTTGTTATTGCATTGTGTAAATTTATGTTGTAAATGTTTTAAAGAGGACCCCAGGAATACTAGCTGCCATTAAATGGGCAGCTAAGGGGGATCCTAATAAAACAATAAAACAATGACTAAATTAAGAGATGCAATAACCTGTGATCTTCTGTGTCATTTGTTACATATTCAGAATAAAAACTTAAATGAAATCAACGGCATTTCCACTTTCCCATCCAGACACTTAAGACAGGAGAGATGGACAGATTGAGGGGATTGGGGCATGAAGCAAAGGGAGTTGGAAACGGACCAGGACTGGTGCATTAAAGTCCGAGCCTTGATACACTTGGCATCCACTCTACCGGATGAACTATCACAAGAATAAGTTAAACATGAAATAAGATATGATTTATTCTTGAATGTACATATTATAAGTTTCAAAGTTAGATATAAATCTCCAAACGATGTCAAAAGCAAGTTAGAGCCAGTCATTATTTATATGCATTGTATTATGAAAGTTTGAGGAGTTTTGTGCATAGTTTCTGAATGGCATGTTGTTTTTTCTCATTAAAATATTATCCATGATCCTGGTGTTCAGCCAGCCTCCCTCTTGCATTAAAACAGCAAATGGGATGAACAATTAGGATGCACTAATCTCATGAGGGCAAGCCTTTACCGCCCTATGAATAATTAAGTATTTAACCAACCAAAGCTGATAACAAAATGTATTTCCCTCTGCCAAGCGGAGGCTGGAGCTGTGCGTGTTTGCATTTCCCTGGCAGTGAAAAGGAGGGAGGAGGATTTCCCAAAATGTAATCAGTTTATGTCACAAGGGGGTGAGAGAACATCTGTTACAGGATGCCCTGAGTGTTTCAGTGTGGTAATAGCAGAATGGAATGAAAGTTGGCCACAAAGGAAGAAACCTGAACTTTAAGTATTATTTTTTATTGTCCATATGAATTGAAGGTAACACAAGTTAAATGAGAAAACGGCAGACTAGAGTTGAGTACCACAAACATTCCTACCAATGAGAGGGATAACTTAACAGAAAGTTTCATGTTTTAGATCAAACCCAGGTCAACATCTTTATTGTATTCTTTCTGTACCTGTACATGACTTAACTTTTTGTAAGAAACACATCAATCTATAAGACAGCTTGACTTCTATAAACATGAAGAGAGAAAGAGTAGGGGACAGTAAAACATACACACACTTTAAGTACCCTGTTTATTATTTAAGCTTTTAATAAAGTCTGTCATTTCAGCACAGAAAATGTTTGTTTTGTTTCAAGAACTCCTCTTATAGACGAACATATCTTCATGAAACACTCGGCTTGAGCTTTGTGGCATTTCAACCTCTCAGGTCTTCACGCAGTTAATTCACAGTAAAGTGAAGAAGGTTTCTGGGCTCTTGATCTTTCATCATTTAGGACAACTAATAAGGAATTATAATTTCAGGTTTTTTAAAAAGCTTAATATGTTTTGAAAGGGAAACCCTTTGATCTGTGGGATTTATGGTTATTTTATCCTAGAGGTCTTGTTTTCCGTTAATGTGATTTGGAGTACACATAAGCAGGAAACAATGAATAGTTGCACCAAATTTGTGCAAATCAATTTCGTAGATTTTGAAACCACTCACTTTCATCATTGGAGGAAAGCTGGCCCAGGACAAAGAACAGACTTGGTACAGGCTGAGATTTGTTTTAATCTGTTCCTATTGCTTCTCCTTTTTTTAAACTGTTTTGTATAGATCAGACCTGGAGGAGGAAGGGCCAAGGTCAAAGGCTGTGGAGCTGGGATCGCAAGGAGGCTGTATGAGACAAAATCTGCCGAAGCAGACGGTTACCTGGCTTGAGACCGAGACGTTGGTTGTTTGGGCTGGCCATCCTCCCTAACAGTCTAGAGGAACCTAAGAGAGCTCAGGAGCACCCAGAAAAAGGAGAGGTTAGTTAATTTAGAAATAATGACCCCAGTAGTCTAGCCCTATAGCAGCATAACTATGAGCTGGTCTATACTTGATCCAAACCTAACGATAAGATTTATCAAAAACAAAAGTTTTAAGTCTATTCTCGAAAGTACATAGTGTGTCTGCCTCCCGGACGCCGATGGTAGACGATTCCAGAGGAGCGGCGCCTGATAACTGAAGACTCTACCTCCCATAGTACATTTACAAACTGTAGCCACCACGAGCAGGGCTGCATTCTGGGAGCGCAATGTTTTTCGATGGGTAGTGCCTGACCGTTTATAGCTTTGTAAGTGAGAAGAAGGATTTTAAATTCTATTCTAGATTTTATAGTGAGTCAGTGAAGAGAAGCCAATGCAGGAGTAATGTGGTCCCTTTTCCTCGTTCTAGTCAGTACACGAGCTGCAGTGTTTTGGAGTAGCTGAAGGGTCTGTAGACATTTACCATAGCACCCTGCTAAAAGAGAATTACAGTAATCCAATCTGGATGAAGCGTGAACCAGTTTCTCTGCATCATTTTGTGACTGGATCTGCCTGATCTTAGAGGTACTACAAAGTGGAAATACGCTGTCCTTGAAATGTGTTTGTGGGAGTCAAAGGACATATCCTGATCAAAAAGAACTCCTAGATTCCTAACAGTGTAACGAGAGGCTACGCTGATACCACTAAGGGCTGTTATATCGTCAGAAAAAGTCTCTCTGAGGTTCACTATAACTTTAGTCTTGTCCGAGTTGAGCAGCAAGAAGTTTCTGGTCATTCAGATCCTGATGTCCTTGAGGCAGGCTTCCAATTTGTGTAGCTGATTGGTGTCATCTGGCTTCATTGATACATACAGCTGAGTATTGTCTGCATAGCAATGAAAGTTTATGGCGTGTTTCCTCATAATACTACCTAGAGGAAACATATATAATGTAAAGAGAATCGGTCTTTCCTGCTTAAGTCAGTATGACACCCACATGAATGAGGGAGGATCCACTGTGCAGGTGTTGTGGATGGCGAGGAACACTGGCGCACACACTGGCTGGGTGAAAGACCACAGCCTGGGGAGATACAGGTGGTGCCACGACAAGGTACTCAGGGTTCTAGCCAACATTTTAGAGCTGGAGAGACAGAGGAAACAACGCACGAGAGACCAACACCAGCAACTACAGTATTTAAAATAAAATAAACACTCTGGAGACCATTAATTACTAAATCCAATCTATTTGTTTCACATTTGTTTTCTTTTAGCAGTTGTTGAGATATTTCAGTCTCGAATGACTGACTTTTTTTTCACTTGGCTTAAGATGTGTTGGCAAACCCCAATCGAAGGAATGTGTGCATGTTAGCTGAATTGTAATGGCATTTTTAAACCCCTTCAGAGCTCTGCATGTGGAAAATAAAGTGCACCCTTTCACACCATGCAGCCAAGAAGACATCAAATAAGTATTAGACAGCTCATGAAAAATATCAGAAAATACCAGGTGCATCACTAAATATTCATCTTGTGTTCCCCCTCACGAACAGGTGCAGTATCCATGAGATGAATCTAAATAGGCAATTTCTAGTCACTGTTCCCAACTCAGGAGTAAACAGCAGCTCACTGACTGAAGCCAGAACTCAGCATAATAATTCAAATGTTAATGAGCTGAGCATTGTGTGCTTCAACTGGCAAACTCCTCTGTGGTATATTTGAAAAGAGATGAAAACACAAAGTAAAAAAATAAATAAATGCAACAGTTTTGAAGGTTTTCTCCTGTTGAAATGTTAATTCCACTGATTCTACGTAATCATGTTTTCATATTCACACAGGGACACAAAGAAGGCACATCTTAGCACAAGATACAGTCAGAGCATCCCCGAATGAACTCTTTAAGTTGCAATTTTGCTTCATAGACTAAAAAATCCATATGCTGGATCAATAAAGCTGGCGGCAGTAGACGTTTGAGACAATTCTGTCTTTAGAAGATGAATGCACTACCCTGCAATTCAAGACCGGTGGGGAAAACTTCTGAAAATGAACACTACTTCAGGGGTCTTCAGTGGCATCTGAACCTATGGTCATCTTGTGGAGCCATCGCAGGACATAAATAACTACACATGAAACAATAAACTGATAGAATAGATAGTCCTATTTGTCAACCATGAGGTAGTGGTGATGTACTGAATCCTTCCAAAAGGGTCTGCCTCTCTCTACAGAGTTAAGACATGCGCCACCAAGACAGAGCCATTATACCTTTAGGCCCTGGAGCTGCATGTATCTCTTTTCTTCTGGCTGACATCTCCCAAAACAGTTTGCTTCAACTTTGCAGCAACAGTTGTGGAGAAGGCAACAGATGAATGCTAATGGGTTTGGACCAATGTTTTTTTGGGTTCAAGCTTTTAGTGTCCATGTTTTGTTTTTTGTTGTTGTTTTTTTTCAGAAATGTACCACATTAATGATAATTTAAAATAAACATCATTCTGATTACATGAAGCAAAATGTGATACAGATGGTAACATTGTATAGTTCATGTTCAGTTGACAATATACAATGAATGATGTAGGATTATTAAAAGAAATGCAGATGTTCCATTTTGAGTGAATCTGATGAATTAGTTTTGCAAGCCAATCCAGCCATGTTTTCTGTTCTGTGTACTCTGAAGTTTAATCTCTGTTATTTTAAGACAACTGCTATTTTGTTTCAGCGAGGAGGTTTTAAATAAATCAGCATGCTGTTGTAGGAATGAGTGCCATGCTCGGGCACTAACCTCATCCTTTTCAGATTCTGCAGCAGTGCACCACTATATCAGACAACTTCTGCCTTTTTTTTCCAGATAAACAACAATCTCTGTAGCCAGAAGGTGTGCTTCTAAGAAACAAGAATCATATGAAGTGTTTGAACTGAGGAAGGTTGTAGTTCTTCTGTTTAGGGCTGTCTCAACTTGTCAAGCAGGACATTGTTGATTATTTAACAGATTGTGAAGCTGAGCAAAAGGTCAGAGGGTCAACAAAATGTAATCATGCTAAACCAATAATGAATATAATGATCCTAACAATATTAGTCAAACTTCCTTATCCTATCTTTAGCTGCATTTTCCAAGAATGTTTTTATCTATTGAAGACACAATGTCTTAATTAGACACAAACATTGATGTTGTCATTTTTCATAATAGGTTTGACAGTATATTATTTTTAACTGCAGGGCTCTTAAAGTTTTAGGAAATCCCCCAGGGAAAACGCTGTCTTTGACTATTTTTGTTGTTATTTTGTTGCTCAAGGGAGTGTTTTAAGCTATTAGTCATCTATACACAAGAGGGAGTTACACAACATTTGTCATGCATGTTCTTTTTTATTTACGACTCCTTTGCCTTTAAGATGAATATAAAGACTACTCTACATATTCTTAAAACATTTACTTGCCGTTTTTTTATTCTAAGTTTCATTAGGCTATGTTTATGTTTTGTGACCGGTCTGTTACACACATATCAACAACCTTCCTCAAACATTTAAGTTTGCTTCATATATTGATGATCACACACTAACAGTAGTTTTTCATTCGGCTCCTAGCGGGTAAATCACACAAGCTAAACAAATGGGCAGCGCGCGTGAACACTCACTAATTAAAGTTGTGAGAGGCTCGTGCCGAGGGCGGGGCGTGGGTGGATCAGGCCGGGTGGTCCACTGTGACTTTCTCTCTCACCAGAGGAGGGAGGACGACGGCAGAAGGGAGGGAGGGAGGAGAACTGTCGCGCGCTGTCTGTGGAGGACCGAATATGCATGGCTGCTTTGAGAGAAAGCTGAGCTGAATCCATCCCCGTGTTTCTGCAAGAGAGATGCGCGTGCTCTGATTAAGGTAAGACACTCTTCCCCCCTTCTCATCATCACACAGCTTACCTCAGAGGCTGAGTGGCTTCTAATTTCCATAACGGTTAATTATGATTGTTTTTTGATTATTTTTAATCAAGTAGAGAATGTGATGATTGTTTGTTTTTTTTTGTTTTTTTTTTTAATAGGCCCGCTGAAAACATTGTGAAAATTGCTTTTTTCATCACCAATGGAAAAGATAATTCATGCAGCAGATATTAAGGGTTTGATTATTCCCTGCAAATTTGAAAAGTGTTCAAACATGATAAAAGTAGACAAAAACCTTTCATTTTCTGTAGGAACAAAACCATTTATGTAATTTCTTTTCCAACCTGAGTTAGCTATTTTGATGGTTTACTTCAACAAGGTAGCCTATGTTTTGCACATACATATACTGAGCAAAGGATTGCAACATAAATATGTTATTACTTTAAAAAAAAACACGATTAGTTGTTATAGTTTTGGGAGACTGTGAAGCCTCTTTGTTTGAGACAGGGAGAATTACACATTACACCTGGGGGAAAGAAATTCCAATAAAACTTGTTCCGATGGATGAAAGCACAAAACACTTAAATGTATGTCTGTACTGTGCAGCTATATTGTTCAAGGTTGATCAAACATAATGATTTGGAGGTTTTGAATTATGAACTTTCAGGACTGACTGTTTCCCCAAAGAGTTTAGAAATGAACTTTACACATGGTCATTCATCATGATATACTGCACTGCTTCAGAGAGCTGACAGGAACAGTTACACTTCAGTGTTTGTTGAAATCGATTGATAAATGAACTGTTGTGAGGCCTAGGCTGGCAGCAGAACAGTTTCTCATGACATGGAGATTCATGTGCATGCTTATGAGAAAGCTTGATGATGGAATTCATTGATTTAAGGTGGTGGCTTAAAGGATACTAAACCGTGTAAATATTGGAAATCCATGAATTTGCTTAGTGGTGGTGTTGTAGAAAAAGGCTTTAGGTTTACTTTAGAAAACATGACTATTCTGGTTCATGCTTTTGAAATGTAAGGATGTACTGCCTTTCTCTTCAAAAAACTGGAATGTATTCATTTTAAAGGAAATAGTTGGACAAAAGATTTGATGTAAAGGTGTATGGGATGTGTGATTGACTCGTTCTATTATCTTTTGGCATTAATTGTTAATGCATTAATCCAACACTAAAGAGATATATTCAACAGGTTGTTGAATGATGAATTAAGGATTAAACAGTGCAGACCTTTTGCCCAGGAATATTGAGTAGCAAGAACGATTACAAATGATCCTGATAAACCTGGTGCTCAAACTACAATCTTTCATTGTGCAGACTATGATGACTGCCTCACAAAATATTGTGAATTTCGAGAATGGTGCAACAGACGTCATTGCTTTTCATTACCAAGTGGTAGAAAAAAGTGCTTGAGCACAAACGGGTCTGTCTTCTCTGCTGCCCAGACGAAACGTTGTCGTTAATGTTATGCACCCCTGAGATACAGGCTGTCATATGCTTATGAACTGCAGCTCTGATTGAATACCACCGCGGTCAGGCTACATTAAGCCATTTAATAATCCTGCTAATATTCTCACTCCTAAAACAAAATCCTAATTATGAATCTAATCAGAGATTTATTTGGCTGACTTGTTTCACTTTTCTAATGGCCACTCACGCTGAAGAGGCGAACGGGAAAGTTTCTTCAAGGGTAATGCTTCTCTCCATGAGATCACATAATATAATAAAATGAGCAGTACCCTTGGATTCCAAATGTAAATGGGGGTGTAATGGTATCTGCTGGTGGTTTATAATCCAATAGGCTATTGTCTGTGAGCTGCATGCAGTCTCATTGTATGAACGAGCTGGTGGTCAGCTAAAAGAAATGCCCTCAGGGCCTATTGGATGTCAGAGATTTACAGTCTGCTTTATTGGCTGGCTTTTAACCAGAGGGGAAATTTGACTCCAGTTTACGTACATGTGAATGTTAACAGACATACATGCAGCTTCTCAGTGACACAAAAAACATATTCAGGTGTACACATGAAAGTAAAGTACCATACATATTTGAAAAGTATATGTTGTCAGTAAGACAATTGGAATGCAATAATAGTGTAAAGGATGCTGGAGTAAATATTTTATTGTTTGATTGTAACCAGCTTTATATCCATGAGGTAAGAGGATAATGATATATAGTATGTCACTTGAGATACGAAACATTGACTCTCACACAGCTTCACAGATGGGGACATCTTGTTATCCAGACTTAAAACTCTTCTAATTCTTCCTTGTATTTAATGAATTTATTAAACGTACATTTTAAGCTTGTTATTTCTCAGAGCCATAGTTATATCTTGAACATGCTTTATTTTCCTTCCAACCAACTGTCCAATATCTCAGAATATTATATTAGTAAGTATTTATTGTAAATATGAAATACGGTTCAGATGCTGGAGGAAGTGGGTAGCATTTTGACTGATAAATGACCTTTATATTTAATCAATTATGAATATTCTAAAAGGGTAGATTGATGAAACACTTTGGCATTTTGATGCTTCATTTCCTGTAGAGCTCAGGTCAACATATTAATGTGAATTGTGACATTTCTGTTTCATCTTGGAAAAGCCTTTCTTTGCATGCTCAGGTCAATTGACTTACAAGTATTGTACAACTCAGATCCTTTGTTTTGATTTCCCATGACTGCACATGCCTTTCTGTCAGAACATAAGCAGCTCAACAACGTTTGCATTTTAACACAAGAAACAAATTATACTTGAGCGGTAAATATCACAGGATAGGATCAGAAGGGGAGTGGAACGCGTCGATAGCGACGCAGACTGAAAAGGTCATTTAAGACACCTTACTCTCATTCATCAATTTGTCACAGCGCTGTTGACACCCTCATTCTTCTATACTAATATATGCATGAATTTAACATGAAGCTGAGGTATGCAGGGTGCTTTTAGTAAAGAGGGTGAGCTTCATGTATTCAGTGTTATGAGTGTGAGGTGAGGCAGCTTGAAGCCCTCAACCTTGAAATTTGTGGAGAGAAACAACTCTGTCAGAATATAAAGGTGCACTACAGGAGTTTAATATTGGAAGTGTTCTGGTTCTGTTTATTTTATTTTATTTTTTTAACAGGCATTGTACTCAGCCATATCTGATTGTTTTTAATTGTGTGCCGATAATAATCCGCTCTTAAAAGATTGTCTCTCAGCACCAACTCAATTTTTGCCTTTCAAGTGTTTTGTTGGACTCTAAGCAAAAGCAATAAACACAAATCGTGTTCTTGGATAGAAGCCCTTTAACGCCAACTACAGCCTTTATCAGAAGCCTGAAAAAGTAAGCCATTGCTTCCAGAGGTTTATATCTCCATTAGCTGATGAGCTCTGAGATATTTTTTGACACATCCAGGGCTCTGTGGTCAAGTTAGACTGAGCTAGAAGTAATCCAAAAGTATCATCCATTTATATTTTTAAAAAAAAAACTCCCTGAGAATCCATCCAGCATTAGTATTAGTGGTTAATATTGTAAAACATTTTAAGTTTTTTCAGGTTTAAGCACAACAAGTACCTAGTTCTAGGTTTTAGGACAAAAAGTGGCTCAGGGTTTAAAAATATTCTGGCCGTCCAAGCTATACAAATTACTTAAAATTACTTGATGAGTTTTTCATTCTGTTTATAACTTAGCTAATATACAACAGAAAAAAGATTAATTATTTCTCATAAAAAAAATACTTGTAATACAAACATAGAGTCACAACACCATGACTCCCATATATACATTCAAGAAATACACACAGGAGAAGTCACAGTACACTGTTGGGCTCGAAATGTTGTGTTTCTTAAATGCACATAGGAAATACATAAAGTATATTTGGGAGCCATGGTGTGAGTCGTTGTTTGGATCATAGCTAATATACAATAGGCAACTTGAAAATAAATCATATTAAAAGACATCAACATTGAGTGGTTGAAAAAGGAATCATCCCTGAAAACCCTGTTTTTGTTTGAACCATACATCACAACCATACATTACAATATTATTTCAGCTCACCAGACTTCTACACCACATCTAAAAAGTCAATCAGGACAGGAGACACTTGATTATGAGTGAACTGTCACTTAATATACACGTTTGGAAAAAGAGAAAATGTGCAATGTCTTCTGCGGTTAGACTCTGTTGTGATGTCTTCATCGTGTACTAGATTGGGTACTGATGCTGACAGCAGAAAGGAGACATCCCTGATGGAGTCTAGGCACTGGTGGGGGTGGGGGTGGGGGATATGGGAGTATGCAGGTTGTAATGAGGAGCTGGACTCTGACACTGCCGAGATGGAATGGAGGTGACTGGAGGTGGAGGAGAGGGTCACATTGATTAAACTGAAAAGCTACAGGAGTTAGGCCACTTACCAAGCATCTTTTTTAAGACCTAAGGATTGAGAATGGGCTGGCACAGCACTTGTACAGAAAATATATCAGGCAGCTTGTGGTCAATAATGTGTCACATGTCCCAGACATGCTGCTCTTTATTTTTAACTTCATGAAACTCTTATTGCTTTAAAAAGGTTTGCTCCACCATGACACGTTGTCCAGTGCTGAAAAAAACAAACGCACCACAGATTGCAGTTATTTTAGTTTTTACTTTATAGTTTGTGTCCTCCGTACTGCCTTGGATAACGTTAATCTATTTCATGTCCAACATTTTCCAGTGTAGTGTTCAAACTCGGGTGGGCTGATAAAAAATGTTTTTTTCAGATGTAGCTAATCTCTCTGTGCAGACACTTCTCCATGTTGAGAAATGTTATTACAGGCGAAAATGTACTTTAAATATCAACTTGTTTAGCTCTTCAGGAGGAAAATCTGAGATATCTATTCATGACCTATTGTTTCCATCCTTTCCTCTGACTACGGATCCCTGCATCAGGTGTTTATTTGGGGGGTATTTCGTTCTGCCTTGTGGTGAGATGTGCAGCCGGCAAAAGCGTTTGATCTGATGCAGGAACATGTGACAAGCATGACCATGCTCTGCGAGGGCTTTATTGCAGCTGCTTTTTCTTTTTTTCCTCGCCACGTTTATCTCGCTCAGTGACATCCCAGATCTCAAACACGTACACAGAGAGTGGTACTGAGTGCGTCTATCAGTGGCTGAAGCTTTCCCCGCCGTAATAAAGTGCCTTCCTCGAGGTTCAATTCCTGGCCTGTCATCTGGAGGTTGAGTTAGTGCACAGCTCAAAGTCACAAGACCTCAAAGGAAGCTATCACAGACTGCAGCTGAATGTCTTGTCTTTCAGTAGAGGGATCTTTGCTGTCATTTATCTCAGTAGTCCCTCCCTTGAAAGGCTTGTTTTCTCACAACACTATGGATGATTTCCTTCTTCCCCCCAAAGGATTATTATTGAGCTATGGTGTCCTTGTTTTTAACCATGCCTTTTCATTATGTCTTGTTTCATTTATTTTCCTTCCTCACAATCCCTACTGTTTAGAAGCTCAATGGCCTCCACAATCTCTTTAAATTGATATTATAATCTCTCTCTCTCTCTCTCTCTCTCTCTCTCTCTCTCTCTCTCTCTCTCTCTCTCTCTCTCTCTCTCTCTCTCTCTCTCTCTCTCTCTCTCTCTCTCTCTCTCTCTCTCTCTCTCTCTCTCTCTCTCTCTAGTTTTTTTAGGGGATGAAAAGTAGAATTGTGAAAGGTAAATAAAGTTCCTGAATTTTAACTGATGTTTTCCAGTTAAGCTGCATGTCCAACCTTTTAACTTGACTTTACCAGGATTTTTTTCCTGGGGGTGTGCCCATGTGAGAACACTCAATTCACAGTGAGAGGAGTGCACAGGAGTAATGATTTTTTTTTTAGATTTAATTATGGGTGTTTTGGTTTTTGTTTCAATGGATAGAGTCAGGAATTAGGGAGAGAGTGTGGGATGACCAGTGGGAAGGTTTCATAGGTTGGATTTAAACCTGAGCCGCCTGCTTGGAAGACAACTGTCCCCATACAATACATGGTGCGTACTCTAACTATTAAGCTACTGTCATCCTCTTACAAATAAATGGGACGGTTGGGTTGAAATTGTGTGCTACCATTTAGTCTTAGTGAGGAAAAAGTGAGTAGCTGCAGGTAACATTCAGGAAAGTCCTTTGTGTAAGTGGGTGGGGGAACTAAATTTAACATCACGCCACCAGTTAGCAACCGGTGTGATCGTCGTGCACTGAAGATGCTTCACATTATCATGCTTCATTTTTTCAAGAGGAGTGCTCGTGTAAAAAAGACTTAAATTCACTCTAGTGAATCTTATCTTCTGTTTACACCAAGCTTCTGTAATAAAAGATTGATTTGCAAATAGAGAGGTTTTCATCGACTACAGTTATATTGTTGCCCTCGAGCAACAACTGGGAGCTGTGGTAGCCAATTTGTCTTCCTAATGGGTCCTATTTAATGTGTGATTTTTTGTTCCTCCAGTGCTAAAGAACAGCACATATAAACGTAATGAGCCTGTTTGGGGTGTTTATAAAAGCGTTGGACTATGTGGTATTAATCTTCTCTTTCCTTGTTTTGACAGGATTCTTCAGTAAAGCTTTTCAGCATGTCTGAACATGACTGCCACTTAAGAAGCTATTAAGCTTATCTGCAGTAAACATGACAAATTATGGCAGTGGTTTTCCCTTTCAACGTGATATTCTGCCAAGGGAACTTGACAAAGGCCATGTGACTGGCAAGGAGATGACAAGAGCTGCTTTTGCCAAGGGAAAAAAACTCAAAGACCAAATGCTTTAAACTATTAAATAAGAAAATGAAGAGCGGGGTGGAGTTTTGAAGTTGCTGTCATTGCTTCATAGAACCAACAGATCGAAATGGTTCCAGCTGAGAACATGAGCATGTTCTCTGCAGCAGATCCCTGCATGAATTGCAGCTCCTCTACCTACCCTGAGCTGGATGTTGCCAAGGCCGTTTTGTTGGGGATGCTGCTGGTGGTGTTTGTTGTGTTTGGAGTCCTTGGGAACATCCTGGTCATCCTGTCAGTCTTGTTCCACCACCACTGGCGCTCTGTGACTCACTACTTCATCGCCAACCTGGCTGCTGCAGACCTGCTGCTCAGCTCCGCCGTTCTGCCTTTCTCTGCCACATCAGAGGCTCTGGGCAGATGGGTCTTTGGCCGTTCTTTCTGCAGTGCGTGGGCTGCCCTGGATGTCCTCTGCTGCACTGCCTCCATCCTCAGTCTGTGTGTGATCTCTATCGATCGCTACTTAGCTGTCAGCTACCCTCTGAGATACCCTGCCATGGCCACAGGACGACGAGGCCTCACTGCAGTAGCCGCTCTCTGGGGACTCTCAGCAGCAATATCTGTGGGGCCTCTGTTTGGGTGGAAGGAGCCTGATCCAGAGGATGAGACAGTGTGCCGGATAACGGAAGAGCCCGGCTATGCTTTGTTCTCAGCTTTAGGATCTTTCTACATACCTCTGGCAATCATCTTGGCCATGTACTGCCGTGTGTACATTGTGGCAAAGAGAGAGACAAAGACCCTCAGGAAGGGCAGTGAGGGAGGAGGGGTCGAGACAGAGGGGGTGACACTGAGGATACACAGAGGACATGCTGCTCTGACAGAGAAACAGGACGATGAAGAGGAGGAAAAGCAGCATAAACACGTCACATTTTCCCTGCCGAGGATGCTGAAGTTCTCAAGAGAAGAGAAGGCAGCCAAGACTCTGGGCATTGTTGTTGGCTGCTTCATTCTTTGCTGGCTCCCTTTTTTTCTGGTTTTACCCATTGGTAGGTACCTTTTTGAAACATCTATTTTTAAATTGGCATCAAGCAAGCTTTTTCCTTTGCATGTATGATTTAGACTAAAAGCGTAGTTTGTTTCTCTCACAGATAAACCCTGACAATCTGGATATGAAATACAAGGTCCTCAAGAATTCTAAAATATTTGTTGTTTTATCTGAAATGATCCATCCCCACGATCAGCTTATTCTTTTAGGTTAAGAATTTGAGTTTGTTCTCTTTGGAAACATTGGATGGCTAACAAATGTTTTGAACCAAAACGTGATGAAAGCATCTCCTTTTCAATAAGTTTAAACTGCCTTACTGATCGATACAGTGCCTGGACAGGTGGGTATGTGATGATTGGAAGACAGTTTTAAATTAATCTTTTAGAGCTATTTGGGTCTCCAACAACTCTTGAGGACATATGTCTTGCAATGTTAACCCATCAATGTATTTTTAGGCATTTTGCCTTTATAGGATTGGACAGTGGATAGAGTAAGAAATGGAGTTGAGAGAGTGGAGAATGACATGCTGGGGAAGGAGCCACGGGTCGCGATCCAGCTCGATATGCCTCTGTGCATATGGCACGACATCTGTGTCCCAACACAGCACATATTTTGGGCCCTACTTATCAAAATAATTCCTTTTTCAATACCATGGCATGTCATATCCGGAAGAGCAAGGACGGACTTTAACATTCAATTACGTCCGTTTTTTTGGTTTAGGCAAAAAACTACAAAGTGATTATGGATTCATATGACGCAAACTTTAAAGTAGAAACATAGTTATATATTGCTATTTGGGTGATTAAACGAACCAGCAGTAAGTGTTGTTAAATAGCCTGATTGGTATTCAAAATGCTTCCTTCACATATATCTCTCAGAGGAACACTTTTTACGAAATGTCTGTGAACTGAATGTGATGAGATACTAATTAAGATAAAAAAAGATGAACAAAATGGGCAAAATAACTATACACCAGTGCGAATAGGTAATTTATTATGATGGATCTGCTGCATAATTATTGAGAAAATAATGTATTTTTTTAATCTAGTAGGGATTATGAATTAATCATGAGAGCATTAGGGGTTTCTTGGATATCAATTTCCTGTAGAGGTCAGGTTACTTCAACAGTGAAAGCAGAGTGGAAACCATCATATTAAAGATGACTCATTTTCTGTAGTCAAACCTCACTGTTCATAAAAGCTTAAGTGAAAAAATCCGAAGCTGAGGGGAAGTCAAATGTCCTCTAAAACCAAATACTCTGATATCTTCACGAAATTATACCTTCAGTTTGTCAGTCTGTCAAAAAATACTGATAAAAGTGACGTTATCATCAATATAAGAGAGGACATCGTGAAGCCTTATCTTGAATCTTAATAGGCTGTTCAATAAGTCTTATTGCTGGAGGGAGATAAGTGAATGTCAGGGGGGACCAGCGTGTATTTAAGGATAGTAGTGTGTCAGCACTTTGCTCCCAGCTCACAGATGGTGAGATTATCTCTGAAACATGTATTTGGTTACACACACGGACATCTTATTGAAAGAGGGAACAATCTACTATACACGATGAATGAAAGGCTTTATCTGAACAAATAATAAGCTGTGCGTCTTATCTCTCTCTCTTTTTCATGACTGTACATTCATAAGGCCAAATATTAAATCCAACTGAAAACAAAAAGGGAGCTCTACGAAAACTTGGAACAGCTGTATCTGTTAAATTAACTTTTTAAATACTGCATTTAATAGGGAACAATAACTAAGTTATTTAAAGTAAGTTGCACTTTTAGGCTTCCTTCTGCGCTTCATCAAACACTCCTTATCTTCTGAAGCAGGGGCAAATCCAGTGGGTCGCCAGGGGCCAAATCTGATTTGTGGCAAACTAAAAATCCTAAACTTTGATTGGCTAATTACCTTCTCAGAGCAGAACTTGGATTAAAATGTATTATTTGGGCTATATTGCTACAAGCTGTTTGTAGCTTTCTTGCTTTTTAATGTGTCCTCATGTTTGGACTTTAAATTGTTGGTCACACACCTTCTTTAAGAATTAAGCTGAGAACATTTTAATGTTGGCACTGAGCCATATTTAAGAAATTATCAGGTTTAACACTTTGTGTGTGTTAGTAGTTATGATTAGATATGAGTAGATATGATTAGTGGAGACAGAATGAGTATATACTGTCCATGCTATTCATTGATGATTGTGTGCACAAACCAATGCCACCCCTAAATAAGTCAGAGGCCAGGTTTGGCCATGCTGGTCCAAATGTTGTGGTTCCACCCCCCATGGTATTGTTAAATAGCTGTTTAGAAAAAGAGAACTCAACTTTTATGGCCATGTTTTTATTTCTGTGGAGATCATAATGTGTTTACATCCGAGTCATCAGTGATTGGCATTCTCACAAACAGGGAATCTACCAATGTAATAATCATTTTACTTTTATTTATTACACTGTCAGCATTTACTTATTGATCCAAGTTGGTTGGTTGGAGCTACAGAGAATTAATTCAAAATAAAAGATATTCCTCAAGACAAAATGAAAATATTTCCTTACAAACTTAAATGTTTTATTCTTAGCCAGTTGAATGTAATGATGCTTGTTATTACTATTTTACTTTAAATATAGTTTAGGCTGATGTTCTTTTTGGTTCATCGACCCCTTCATCTACCCCTTCGCCCCTGCATCTTCCACTATCCCATATTTAAAGCCTAGCTCACTGTAACTTTGCAAATGTTGATCAGTGTATCAAAAAGTATACAAAGTATCAAAAATATTCAAACTTTGTCTTGGTGATGGGACTACATAAAAGGTTTAGTGAAAGATAGATCTGGAACTGAAACTAAAGGGAACATACATGTCTGGACCAAATCGTATAGTTTCTGAGACATTCAGCACAGAGCCACGGATATCACATTTAGTGGCATTAAAGTGTCATTGAATGAAAGAGAAATGATTAATCATCTAGGAACCATGACCTGTAGCAAAGTAGCTGACAATAAATGTTTCAATCAAATTTTGAGCTTGAACTGTCTGGCCTGAGAGTAAGGAAAAAGGGAACACCAAAGGAACAAGGATTCATTGTCCTTTCACCAATAATATCTTTGTCAAATATGAAGTCTATCCGCCTTCGTCCCTCATTGTGTTTCAACTCTGCTGCTCGGGTCTCTCAGAAGGGACATTGAAAAATTCAATTATAAGTAACCAAATGGACCAAAACACCAGTGGAGCCGAATTGGCTTATGCTGTGATATGAAATGAACCAAACTATTGTGCTGCCATATGAAAGCTATTATAGATAACAAGCATGTGGCCTAATGGGCTGTAATGCTAGGAGGCATCCCCCTGTCTCCCTCAAGCCTCTGAAGGCAGCAAGTCATCAAGAAAACAGCTCTGCATTTCAATTGAAACAGACCTTCACAGCTCACAGCACAGCATATACGCTCTTCACTTTATCTTTAACTTTTGCATTATGTATTTCTCCTGAGCACCTCAGATCGAAATCCTCTTTTATGCTGAAGCACTTGGTTGCAGTTGCTTGGCTACTGAAACAGTACAGCATGGTTCTTGAGATGATCCCCAATCCAAATAGGAGTTCTTAAAGGCACGAATAATGAGATGGATATAGATTGTCAATTCTAACATCAATTTTTACACGCTTCATCGACATAGATTGCGTCGCCTGAATCCCTCGAGCTCCAGTCCTCCTGATAAATTCATTCAATGACACTGTGACTCTTTTGCAGTCACAAAAAAAGCTGTTTTTACAAATAAGGGGACTGTCAGCTGTGGAAACGCAAGCAAATTCAGGGTTTACCGTACCGAATTGTACCAAACTCTACAGAACTAAACTGGACTGCTTAGGGGAAACCAGGCTTAAAACCAGGAAGTTGAAACCACACTCTATTTCAACACTACCAAAAAAGTCCAGAGCTACTGTAGGTGGGCACTGGCAGATGAAAACCTTGTGTGGTGACTAGTTGTTAGTTTTCATCGATGTAAGATGTGCTTTCTTTGAATTTTGGCGTCCACGCAGGTCTTAAAACTAGTTTGAAATAAAAACTATGAGCAAGATAGAGAGAGAAGCAGACTAAATTACAGTATGAGGAGGTAGAATTATGTTTCATAATTGTTTATTTGCAAACAGTAAATCAATTTGAATGTGTTGAAGGCAGATCAACTGCACTGCTATTTTATTAACGTGACTCAGTTTAATCTAATGTTTGTAATTTGATAGTCTGTCCTCTTCCTTGTGTGTTATTCATAACAAGTATCTCAAGCTGTTTACAAAAAAGCATATGGGATAATATGCAGGAAGGATTTTTCCTTTATATTCTTGGTGTTCCTATTGTCCACACCTCATTGCCGCTGAGGTGGGGGTCAGAGCGGGCTCTGCATGGATTATGATGGTGATACGTGTGGGGACAACACAGTCTGATGGTTGTGGCTAGGCATCAGGTGGTGGTTGGGTTTTATATCTGAATACAGACAGATACATGTTTGGCTGAGCAGATCGATCATGACGCCTCTGCACAGCCAGGCTCAATAATCAATAAAATGAGGCTGCACAATGGTATCAAACTGTATTTGAAGCCACTTTGAAGCACTGCGCTTATAAATATTGTTTTTGTACATGAAAATGAGAACTGTAGCCTGAGTTGAACTGCTGCTAATTTCTCCTCAGGGAAAAGCAATGTTTACTTTCTTTTTTTCTTGTGTAAGCTTGTAGTGGAGTATTTCCACTACAAATCTGAATGAAGTTAGTAGGAATGTGGTTCAATTGCCAAGGAACATCTTATCTGATAAGATGTTGAAGCAGATACCTTCATTAAGTGGCTATATATGGATCACCTAATGGGATCGCAGATGAGAGAGAATTGTTTTTTATTACATCTTGAGTCTTATATGTATAAGCTTTGATCATGATTTCTGATCATTATTCTGATGGGTATAATGATTGTCAGTTCATTAGATGTTAAGGCACAAACAATGAGATGGTCTGTACCGCTACACAAGGGTTACTCAGCGTTTTATTGAGCTACCTTGTTAACATTTATGTGATGTAGTACCCATTTTAATAAAGCCTTTTTTGTTCTTTTTTTGTGTGTTCCCCACCAAAAAAAAACCCTTTATGTTTTTTGAACTCTCAAGAACTCCACGCTCTTATAAAACTCTTTGTTTATTTTGCATTTTGAAAATCCTCTCAGAGAGCTCCTAACACTTATTTTCAGAAGCTGTGATTGTTTGGTCCAAAAACAAAAAGGAACAGAAGTCATAGAATCTAGTCAGACATTGTGTAATTATGAACACTACAATATTAGCATCTATGTGAACATCTGTAAGTCATACTTTAGAAGTATATGGCCTACAAAATGTCTGAGATCACATACCAACTTGTGCAGCAGCGTCTTCACATGCTGATCGTTATAGCAACAATTAAAGAGCCTTAATTAGTGATTAGATGCACCTGTGGAGGTCACCGTGCGTAGAGAAACATATGCAAGTCTCACTTTTCATTAGAACAGTCAAGATGGATTGAAATGCCTCCACTTATCATGTTTGTGTGTCTTTTCTACACTATGATTAAATTATAATATTCTTTTTTAGTGTTTGGAGAACATTTCTTCATTGACTAAAGACTTAAAGTCCTCACTACTCCTATCAGTTATACACATAGGAGGTCTGTTAAGGGCTTGGATACTTTGTGAATTACTTCGATCTTTATGAGGATGTAGTCCTCACTTTAAGAGAAAATTCTTGATTCTTAATTCTACTTTTCTGAGATTGTTGCCACTGGGGTGCCTTGTAGTATTTAGGAAGCTTTGTGAAAATCCCATTTTCCCCCAAGTTAAAATGTCCATTCAGACAGCAGAAATAAACATGTTTACATCCTGGTTTAAATTGTGGTTTTGGTCTGCATAGCTGGTCTTTATTGATTAACATTATGTGTGCATGGGGAATGGATTGTCTTTTCAAATCATATTTAACCTAAAGAGGAATAAGGTATCCATAAAGACAAAATGCTTTATGGAGAGAATTCATTGTGGATATCTGGGCCTGTATTCAAAAACATTCAGAGAATCCTCTCAGAGCTAATTTAGCTTAAAAATCCCTAGCAAGGTGTCTTTGCCAAGGAGTGATTTAGACACCTTTTCAGAGCTACTCTAAACAAGCAATTGTCGAGGAAACTATCAAGAGTTGGCTCCACACAATAAGACTCCTTAGACTCAGATGGCTCACGTTGATGAAAGTTTATACATCAGATGAATACTGCAGGAGACATGATTTAACATCACACTTGTGGTTCAGTGTCATGCTCAAACAGAACTGCCAGACACTTCCAAAGACTGCATTATTATCAGGATCATGCCACATTGACCCACGTAGACCGATCTATGACGTCAAGAACCCTGGAGCGAACAACAACTCTCCCAGACATCCTTGCAGATATCAGGAAGAGTTGACGACTCTCTCCGCAGTCCTTGGTGTCTAGATAAAGCTGAGCTCTGACTTACATCAGCAACTGAAGTTAGTGAATTAACATTAAACATTAACTGAGGAATGACAGAAATTCCATGACAGGAATGAACAGAAACGTTTATTGTAGTGTGTAGGTGAGGTTAAGCCCTTTGCTAGTATGCCACATCAAAGTGGTTTATTAAAAAAAATTAGGATTAAAAATCAATCATAGAGTATAGACAGAAATTGTGTAGTTATGGACACTTTTTAGCATCTGTGTGATAATTTGAACAGTGTACTTTCTGTCTATAGCCCTTAAAAATGTATGAAATCACATGCATCTTCTTCACATGCTGATCGTTACGTCAGCAGGTGAAGAGTTTTAATTAGAGATTGGATGCACACATGTGAAGGTGACAACATGTAGAGAAACAGACGCGCATGAGTGTGTGAACTAAAAACCGTCATCGACAGATTGAAAAGTCTGAACAAATAATGTTTGTCTGTTCAGCCCAACTAGGAGTCAAAAATATTCTTCACGGAGTGTTAAAAAAACATTTTTACCATTTTCTTCTTAGTATAAGAAACTCCTTAGCCTGTGAAAAGTCCTCCTCACGGATAATGAGATGGATATTGTCAATTTCGACACACTTCATCAACATAGCATGCATCACCTAAGTCCCTTCAGATCTTGTCCTGCATTCACCAATTAAGTTGTGACTTCATTTCAGTCAAACCTTTCCAACCTACCTAAAGCTGTTTTAGTGAGATGTGAGATTTTCCTTCATTTAAAAAAAGCCCCAGTCAAAGTACATTTCAATTAGCCCTTTTAAGTGAAGTTGTCCACCGGTGTAATGAATGCCATAGAATGGGAAAAAAAGGGATAGACTTATTTAACCAGCAGTAAGTTAAAAACCACACTATATTTAAAGTCAACCAAAAATGTATATTTGGAAACTATAGAACTCTACAGCGAGTTTATTAATAAAAACAAGGGAGACAGAGAGCATATTAGTCCTGTTATATAAGATAAGATACATATATATATATGCAATGTAAATATTTATTTATATAGCACTATGTGACTTAACATTTGTTCCCTTTTTTTTCTCTAGGCTCCATCTTCCCATCTTGTAAGCCTTCAGAAACCATCTTTAAGATAACTTTCTGGCTGGGTTACCTGAACAGCTGCATTAACCCCATAATATACCCCTGCTTCAGCCAGGAGTTCAAGAAAGCCTTTCACAACGTGTTGCTAGGTCGCTGCCTGAGGAAGGGGGGAATTGCTGCCAAACCCCAAGGACACATTTCTATCCATTCATCCAGCCCGGGTCCCACGTCCAACACCTCTGTGCTCTCAACCCAAACCTGTGTCGCTGATTCTTCATGGGTTTGTTGCAGGGCACTTTCTACCTCATCGCCTTCCCTTGGTGCAGATCAGGCTCAGAGGACACAAATCCAAAGGAAGAGTCTGCTGAAGGCTTGGTGTTTGTCAGCAAATCGAACACCAATACCACAGAACCCCTCCAGTCATGGATCAGCTAAGGTCTTATGCCTCTCTCTGGGTGTTCCAGGAGAGGCTGTTTGATTGGCATGTTAAGGCAGAAAGAGGATGTTTTAGTTTGAAATATCGGTGTGCCTCGAGAAAAGAATAATCCTCAACTGTTGCACATGTATTTATTTTCCCCAGGGGCAAGGCTAGCTGATAGTGACTTTCCTCTAAAGACGCAGACTACAATTCTTCTGCCTTAAGGTTTTATGTCAGGGTAAATGCCTCAAATGTCAAATAAAGTAAAAATCATTTTGCGCACTCTCAATGGCTTCACAGAGCTAATCCTGAAAAGAGCTCTGCAAGTGCAAGAAGAAGACTGTGGGTTATTTTTCTAAAAATGTCAACCTTGTTTTTTTTAAAGTGCAAGGTAAAAAAAACAACCAAAAAAACATTTTTGTAAATATGCAATAAAGTGACTGCTGCCCATGGGTGCTAATGGGGGAATGAATAATCGAGATAATAGGGTCTTCTTACTTATAGATGACATTGTAAAAGCACTCCAGAGAAAGAGTTTCCTGAAACATTGTTGATATTGCTGCAGATTGCACAAAAGCCTTAGGGGGAAACTCATAAATCCTGGTGTAATTAGCATTCACCAGCAGTCCTGAGAAGATGGAAGCTGGTGGTGGTGTGTCTGTGCATTAACTTTGTGACCTCCGCTTTAAATGGATGGCTTTGATTATGAAATAGCTTTCAAACTGAGAAAATGTGTGCAGGGAAGGGAAATACGACTTGATGTTTTGAATATATAAGAGTAAAACCTTACAGTGGAATGTCAAACCAAAGTTTTTTATTTAAGCCCTTTCAAACTTTAATGTTTGTTTTTGAGTCTGTAAAAAACAAGTGTTGTTCTGGAGAAAGGCATTAGTGAGAAAAAAAAGTTAATATGAGCTAGATTTAAATGTAGTCAAAGAACATTACAGTTATCACATAAACCCAGGACTAAGCACTGTTCGAATACTAGTGCAGAAAAACCTTTGGTGATTGTTATACTGGCCTCCCTTACTTTATTTGATTCTGCTGGGTTGCCGACATCACTTTTGGAAAATTAAACAAAGTCAACTTTTAGTATGTTTGGCATATTATCTTCTGTTGTTCTTGGACAAATGAGAAGGTTTCCGAAGTGTTGGTTGGTGCAGGAATATTTGGGACTACTTGCTTTCTGCCAGATCCAGTTTTCCCCTGCTGGTAAATATGTGATGCATGAGCAACTTAAGCAGCAAATGTCTGATGTCTTTGTCCGTGTGTAACTTTTATCTGTCTGTACGTCTTCTGATGCCTGCATGGTTAACACAACACTGACAAATCATAACTGACATGTTGGCGTTTTTAGCCAATAAAGGAGCTTGATAAACATTTTTCATGCACCAAAATCAAAAGTACATTATGCTAATGTGTGCTCAAATGTATGTCTGTAAAGCCATTAAGCATTTAGATGTGCATAAATCAAACTCTTTACAATAAGGCATTTTGAAATGACATTCTGTTCTTCGTGCACACAGACCTGACAAGACATGCACTATTCCATTTTTAAAGATCTGCCTAATTCTGTGTACTTGCTTTGGGAATCATTGGACCTTTTTTTTGCAATTCATCATTATAAACCTAATCTACCAACTGGTACAAATAAAGTTACTTAACTTAACCTTAAAAACACAAGAAATTCTTTTTTGATCTGTTGTAAGACAGTGAATTTTGTGTGTCGTCCTGTTTAAAGTGTAAAAGAAACTCACTAAGATCAGATGATGTTTGATTAGCAGACATATCTGGAGGGGCAACTTTTTTATAAACAGATACTGAATAACTCTCTTTTACCTTTGCATTTAGAAGACATATTTCTGATCTAAATGTTCACTTTATGCATGTATTAGTTGTTACTTTAAATCTCTCTCTAATTAAAGAGAAGCTGATGCTACTTCATTTTTTTTTTTTTTTGCCTTAATTCTCTCGGAAATCAAGTCTTATTTATGGTTTTGTCATGGATGGACATTACTATGAGGTACTTTTTGGATGTACTAGAGGTGCACAAATAAATAAATCAAACAACAGTAAAGCTAAGGTTGAGGAACAGGACCACAACTCTTACAGCATTCCCATTCTTAAAAACCTAACCCCCTCTCCTCTTTCATTCTTGTATTCTTCAGTGAGACGGTGAATCCCCAAAGTAAGCTCCCCAAGGCAGAGGACAGAAAGATGTTTGACATCACCTTATTCAGAATCACTCCTCCCTAGTTGTCAAACTGCAGCTTTTGATGGTGAAGTCTTTGCTAGTGAATGTGACTGTGTGAAATATCAGATTAGCTTTTCAAGAACTAAAATTTGAAGATGTTAAACATAACCTTTAAAATATAAGCTACAACAACATGTCACTCAAACCTTTAATGAAAGGCTCACAGATTATCATGACATGCTAACACCGAAGTCGATCCCTAGTCACTAACTTATTCCAAATCCCTCTTAGCAGTCACAATAGAATCTGAAGGCTTCATAAAAGGAAGCTCTTGGTGCAAAGTGATTGCTTTGAATTGAATCTGTAAGAGTGGCTAACTCAGTCTGTCTTTAATGAAGTGATGTATTCATTAGAAAACAAAGCCCATCGTCACACAAACACACAAACAAACATTATGTACTTCGGTGAGGAGATAGTGTTTGTTTCATTAATGACAACTTGTAATGAACATTAATTAATACTGCAGCTTAGACAAACTTGTTTATGGATGTCTTATCTTTTTTTTCAAGTTGTCACATTTCTTCAGAGCTATTAATCCTCTGCTTCCTCCTGGTACAAACAGATTTGCCTTTCTCTGCTGTGCTTGGATTAAAGGCCTTGTTCTCCCCCTGCAGGCATCTTAACTGTGATGAATACCTGAGAATGCTTATCAAAGAGAAGCAGGATGTTGAAAGAATTTCTGGAAGACAAATGATTTGTCATTTTTTGGTCACTTTAGGTCGGGGCAAAATGAGAGGAATTTCATCTCTCTGAGACGCTGTTGGAGGTTTGCCCTCAAACTGATGTGTTAAGTGACAGTTAAGAAGGATTATGTCTGTTTTTTTAGCTGTAACTTTTTACGTTAAGAAAGCCACCAAAGTGTGTTCAGTAATAAACATGCAGCTCCTATTTTCTGAGCTAACAGCATTATGGCAACAAGTGGCAGAAATGTTGGCTTTTCATTATAGGCATGACTGAATGTGAAAAATGTACATCTAAGAAACATAATGATGTTTCATGCTTGGACTTGTATGAGATTTTCAAAAAACAATTTTAAAGGAGCAACATGTAAGATGTCTGTTGAATCAAATCATAAAATGTCCTGATTTAATCATCAGACAGGAAACAGGTTATTTTGAAATACTGGCTCCTCTTGCAGCAGCCAGTGTGTCTCACTTCTAAGTTTCAATTCCCGCGCAGAATGGTCTGTATTTGTTTTGACCGGAGAAGGTGAGCAATTTTAAGGCACTCCAACACGGCCATTTTGGACCCCCTTTGTTTGCCTGATATGAAACCAGTTATCACAGGTGTTGCAGTGATGGAAGCGGTCAAGTGAACTAGTTCAGAAATAGCTGATTCTACCCGACCTAAAAAGCCTTGGCATGTGGCGCCGGTAGCGTAGAGGTTACTCCACACGCACCTGAGATGCGATGAGATGAGATGAGATCCTCCAGGCAGGGGAGCCTGGCTCTGATCTGACCAGTGGCTCCTTTCCTGTATGTAATTCCCCATTTTCCTTCCCTGATTTTCAGCCCTTTCCACTTTTCTAGCTCTACAATAAATGCATCCAAAGCCCTAAAATGCATTTGAAAAATACACTTAAAAAAGCCTCTGCATTTCCTTTTAAAAAAATTAAGAGAGGTTGAAAAGCAGAAAGGTTTTAAGAAAAATGCAAAGCTGGTTAAACACTAAACTGTCTGTCCGCAGAATCTGAATCAGAATCAACATGGCAATGTACAAATCAACTCAAAGGAGGGGGTGAGGGAGATAGCTCTAATGTTTTGAATTTGAACTTCAGTATCCATTTAGAGCTGATGAGTACAGCTCTTTGTTAAAATCAAAGTGTTTCATACTGAAGGGTCTATACATATCATCTTATTTCAACACTTAAGTAAGGTTGTAAGTTTGTGTAGGTTTTGACGCCACCTGTAAACAAAGTGGGACCTCTGATCTATGTGCTGGTCTTGTTTTAAGTGTTTCAAAAAAAAAAAATCTCATCTTACTTTCTTTTACAACTCAGGCTCTCAGGTGTATCATCCACCAAGAGTCTTTGTTGAAGAAAGTGTTTTAAAAAATAGTTTGTTTTGGCGGTGTACTGTTAATCTCAAAGACACAGACACTTCTTTCAGACTTGAAAAAAACAAGCTGAAAGCTCCTCATAGGACCTTTAGATGATAGAATGCACCTTGTTGCTGTCCATCAATACAACACAACAAATGTGTACTTCTGTAGATGTACAACACAAAGACAGAACACTGGAAAAAACACCAGAAGTTTTTGAACTGCTTTATGAATCTTTTAGATTTCCAACACTGTATTTGACTCGTCTGCATTTTGAAAAGGATTGTACAGTATATATCTCATTTTACAAACATGCCCTCTTTAATGGAGACCTGTGTTAGTTCAGGTGGAATACGGTAGTCTGCCCGCAAGCAGCTATCAGCTGAATGAAGAATCACCCCAATGCCAACCAATCAATATCACACTCTGACAATGAGGTGGGCTATTTAAACCACTCTGTATCCACTCTGCTGCTAGTCACTGCTGTGCAATTCTCCTTCCACCAGCCCAACCTCCAACAGCTTCAGTCAGCACATTTTATATTCAAGGATGAATTGTTTGCTTGTTATGTCTGCCAGATGTCACATTCACATTAAGGTTCTATTCTACATGTTGCAGAATAAATAAATAATCGTTTGTCCTCTCAGCAAACTCTGTAGCATGCTACACTGATACTGCTGCACTATAGTTTGAAACTCTCTGTGTGTTCAGTTACATTAGATTAGATCCTGCCAACCAAATGCTGGCCATAATGGATTAAGATCTAATGTGTTGATAAAGTTGATCTACAGGTGTTGTGGGAGCATTTTGACCTCTTGAAAGCCTTTCACTCTTCATGCACCTTGGTAGTTGGAAAAGTTAAATCCTCTGCTTCCATTGTTCTTAAAGCTGTCAATATAGTTTTCCTTAAGTAAAACTTACAGCCTTTTTCTACAGCTCACTTTTTGCACTGTGGCTCTCATTTTGAAATGTCAAACCAGCACACTTTATCCACCCCTGCATGCTCCTGTTTTGCCAAAAATCACAGCTTTGCAGAGCAGACACTGCCTCTTTTGGCTTCAAAAGAGAAGAGAAAAACAGACACCCTAAAACTAATGATTCATAACAACTTGTCAAGAAGGAAAAATCATCAATGCCTGCATGGACATGTGGGTATACACCTGTGTGTGTGTGTGTGTGTGTGTGTGTGTGTGTGTGTGTGTGTGTGTGTGTGTGTGTGTGTGTGTGTGTGTGTGTGTGTGTGTGTGTGTGTGTGTGTGTGTGTGTGTGTGTGTGTGTGTGTGTGTGTGTGTGTGTGTGTGTGTGTGTGTGTGTTAGAGATACAGGGAGCAGTCCAGCAGTGTTAAGTCTGCCTCCTTTAGTCCAAATATTACTTATGGAAATAAATGCATTTGATTCTATTAAGTTGCAGCTCTCATTTCAATAAGCAGACCAGGATTCAAACTGCATGCGGCAGCTGTCAAATGAAGATAAACACTGTTGTGATAAATTGATCCAGGCTCCCATTACTGGAAAGATGAGTGGGTACTGTTTAATCTAATCAGCTGACTTAACAAAGTGATGTTTCCAAATAGAGATTGGGATTAATAACAGCTGTGAGTAAAGCAGATGATGAGGTTTGTAACTGCATCAGGAAGTCAAACAGGCTTCATTTATCTGGTTTGTATTATGTGCCAATCCGGAAGTCTTTTCTGAGATGTCCTCTAAGGCCTTTTGCACCTCCAAATCTGATTTTTAACACATACAGATTGTATTTGGTTTGATTTTTTTTTTTTTGCCAGTCTGAACACAAAAAGCCAACTGTGATCAGATTTTTCCAAATCTGATTCAAACCACATACAGAGGTGGTTTCAAATGTGATTCCTTCAGATCCAACTCAATTTGAACGTCTCGGTCACTTCAGTCCCAGTCACTGTGTCACTCCCAACGCAACACCATTGACAAAAACAATGACGTAGATCCGGCAAGCCAGAAGTTAACTTTGGTCTGTGAAAGAAAATAGCAAGAATCAGAACAAATGTAGTAAAACAAGTCCACGGACAGACTGCTCCACAAGATTGTTTGCATCGGAAATAGACACTTCTCTGTCATCTTATTTGATGGGTGTAACCTGGAATCAGATCTGGTCACTTTTAATGTTTAATATAGACAGCCAGTTCATATATATCTGATTCTGATCAGATTTTGGAAAACTCAGATTTGGGCAGCAGTCTAAACAAAGCCAAAGAGTCTTCTCGTCTTGAACTGGGGTTTCTCTCCCCAAGTTCCTGAACATGAATTTGATATTGTATGGATTCTCTGAAGAATTGCCTGTCTTGATTACATGTATACAAAAAAAAAGTTGGTTGTTTTTTTTCCAGGAATAAAACCACTGCAGTAGTAGTTAGTGAGATTCTCTTGTATGCAGAGTGTTTTCAAGTGTATTATTACTGCGCCGGTAACAACACTGAGATTTGTGCAAATGTATTCAAATGTTCTTTCAAAACGCATTTCCTGGCAAGAGTGTTTATGTAAAAGTTTGACAGAACATTCTGCTGTTTGTCTATTATTATTTTCTGTCTCATTAAGCATTTGAATCATAACACGGGAGGTGACAAAAGTTTGTTTGCCAACAGAAATTCAACTGTGAAAAATCATTTTATTTTCTTAGTGATTCAGTTATCCATTCTAAGTGCTCATTATATTTTGGGCAAAAGGTCTTTTTTTCCTTCAAAAAGTGGATTTATTTGTTTAATGATGAGGATGGATGAAGCAGGAGCTTGATCTTAAATGAAGGTGGAGCATGGCTGCAGTTTAATTTGTTTACCCATATGTTCAAGGAGACCTAATGAATCTCAAATGCCAGTGCTAAACAAAATGTGACCTAATGATATGTCACATTAATTATGAGTATAACTTTCATTTTTTCTTTTGTCACTGGGAGGTCTATGGCTGTGGTATATATCAAAGAAAAAGTTCCTTACACGATAAAACTTTAAATTAAGCTACACCAGATTAATTATGATAAATATGGCTGTAAATACACAGCTATGTAAATCATGACAGGTTGCATTCAATGACATTAAGTCCCCAAAACAAAATGCAAAAAGCCAACATACTGCCACTCATAACCATTCACTAAAGTCAAAGTTGTACTCGCGTGGCTAAATTAGAAGTAGAAAAGGCTCACGGTTGGACATGAGGTTAACAGGTGTTTCCAATTATTGTCTCTGATTAAACCTGTGAATCTTTATCATAGCCAGGTGTTTGTTGAGTTTGGGGCCTTTATCCTACCAAAGCACAGCTTCCTTGAAACGTGAAGCTCAGCAAAGGTTGAATCAGCCAGAATTAATCGAACAGCTGCGTGCTTCTGAACAGGTTCTAACGAGGAACAAATCCTGCAGCTGCTCCATTGACAGAGAAGCAGATGCTACATCTGCAGGCTCAGAGACAGAAACCAAACATTGAGTGCATCTGAATTGTAAAGTGCCTACACAATGTGTCAGTAGGCTGTAGACTGTAGACTGTACCTGTACTGTACTGTTAGTACCTACTATTCACTAGACACCACAGTAGGCAGATATTTGTTCCTACTTTATTTGATTCATTCCGTATGGAAGTAGTGTCATTTACATTAACTGACCGGTCGCATCCATTCTTGTTTTTTTTTTAGTTTTGTTTTTTTTAACTAAACTAACTAAATTCCAGAAGAAGTAATTTACATGTACAGTCAGGTAAACAAAAACAAAACAACATTGTGAATTAATTAAAAAAAAGATTAAATAAAAAAATTGCATACATACATGAATCAATACTGTACAGTATATAAAGCAATAAAGACGCATACATTTGATTAGAAATCATTATTTAAATAGAGTGGAAATGGTTTTAGAATTTTGTTACTATTTTGTTTTTAATTAAAAGGTGTGACATTATACAGGATTTTAACTCTTGATTAAAATTTGATTAAATTAATCCATTGTGTGTGGTAAAATACAGTTTATTTCCGAAAAGCATGCATCCAATCAATATTGCATATAACCCAGATCTTAGTATCCATACTAAAATTTTTAGTATACTTAGGTGGAGCCAAAAAACGCATACTGAATATCCACGAGAGTTCAGTCTACCGAAACTCCCTTCTGAAAAGTCTGTACTTCGTAGTGAACTTTTCAGTCCGCTGCTATTCAGACCACTGACCATAAAATGTTTGGGTTTTTTGTAGGTTCGTGTGCTGTTTCCTTCTCCCCCTCCCCTCTCCTCTCTTGTGACAGGGGGTATAGTTTGCCTCTCCAGGAGCAGCAGACGAGGCACACCTGTTTCAACTCTCCTCATCAACCTGACAATAAAAGCCTGAAGCCGTATTCACAAAACCTCCTACATACCAAGAGTTGCTCCTCGTGACAACATTGTAAGAAAATGATTTGACTCGAGACATTTTCTAAGAATTTCCTCTTAAAGTTTAGACTACGTCTTTGTACAGATGAAAGTCATTCACAAAGCTTTTCCAAACTGTTAGGAGTGATGAGGAGGGCTTTTAACACACTGAGGAGAAATTCTTCAAACAGTACATGAAGAATATTCTTATTGAATTGTAGATGAGTAAATCAGACTGAAATTATTAATACAACATTTCAATCCATCTATTTCCTTTTCAATGCAAAGTGAGACATCCATGTTGAGTTTCTCTACATATTGTTACCCTCACTGGTGCATTGATTCAGCATGTGAGATGCTGCAGCAAGTGGGCATGTGATTTTGAACATTTTGTAAACTATAATTCTAAAGTATGTCTTACAACTTTTCATAGATGTCTGACTAGAGTCTATAATTTAACCCAATCATTGTCTGTTCTGTGCCCACTATCAATCAGAGAGCACTTTTAGCAAAATGGCCAACCACGCCTCCTCACTAAGGTAAATGGGTGGATTAGGATTTATTTACTTAACCCGGAAACGTCATGAGGTTAAGAAAAGATATTAGGAGAATTCATAAAGGACTATCAACCACATTGCTCGGAGATTCCAACCGCATTTGCACAAAACTACGTAATGATGTAACAGTGAAGGTTAATGGCGTGGGTCTGCCGTGGTGAAACTACAATTTCCAAAAAATAGACTTATTTTAAAAGCTTTCCTCTGTGCCTTCTTACCAATAAAATAATCGTAATTATCTCAAGGTTAGAATTTAAATAAAAGGAATATAGACCACCAGGGTTTAAAAAAAGTGAAACCAAATGATTGTCACATTTAATAATTGAGAATGGAGGCTCACGTTCCTCTTCCTGTCATAAATCAATCCAAAATAAGTATGATTGTATGAGAGCAATTGTTACATTTATGCAAAATATACATAATGTTTTAAGCAAACAAATGTACAACTACATTCTTAAGTGGAGGAAATATGTGTCATCATGTGTCATGTCTCATCTGGGACATTGTGATAAACAGACTTTATTGAGCTTTCAAGTTGCTGTGACTGATACAGGCTGTGCATGTGTAATGTGACAAAATAGTTGATTCTAAACACTACCTGCAGTAACTTAAATGATCTGAGTTCCTTTTCTACCACCGTGGCCCTGAAGGTCAACTGTCTAAATATATAACCTGCAGTAAATATATTTTTTTTTACACTTTTTTCACTCAGTTAGAAACCTTCCGAACCAAAAATAGACGATTCAAATGCACCCCAATGTTTCTGTCTTTTCCTCGCTCAGAGCTGCTTTGAGAAGGCTCACAAGAGGATTTTCAGAACATTTGTGACATTGGTCTTCTTTGTACTCTGTGTACTTTCTGTCAGTGTTTTAAAAGTGCCTGTAGTTTACTGAAGCTGCAGGGCACCACCCTTCTGAACCTTTCTGAATATATGAAGCGATAAAATTATTCAAATATTTTTTCAAAAGATAATTAAACGGTCTTTTTCCCTTTCTCTATTAAAACAAAATGCAAACAGAAAGAAAATGATGGACAATAAAAAAAACACAGAAGTATCAAACTTGAACATACATGTTGCAACTATTTAGTGTTTGCATGTGAAATTTTGACCGGCATGAAAGCAAATTAATTTAAGAAGACTTTAGGTTCATGCTTGCAGGATGGAGTTAAGATTTACTTGAAGATGTTTTCATGTCAGTGAGTATTTGTTGTAAAAGAAGTCAGCCGTCAGAGGTGCATTGACTTCTCTTTCCTGTTCCATTCAAATTGTTGTTGACTTGATCAAAACATCTTTTACACTTCAGTTATTTTAAAATGCTACTGCCTTGGTATCATGTCTATCTCTATTATGAAGCTGTCAAAATATTTTTTACTGAGTGAAAGTCTTGGTCTTTTGTTTCCGGAGCAGAGGAGTGATGGTTTTTATCACAAAAGGAGGTAGAAAGGATGCGGTGGATCTGCATTGTAGCCTCGTTGGAGTCAAGGCAGTAAACAAGTTTAAACCATGTTTGTACTTGCTTTTAAAAGCCAGACTGAGATTGAAAAGGTTGTACACATGTCCAAAGGTCAGCGGCCCAATCTGGTTTGAAAGTGCACACACAATCAGGGCATCTGTTCCACTATAAAGAAAATGGTGCTAACAGTGCTGAAGCAGGTTTATGTGTCAAAATACTGTGTATTTTGAGCAATCCTTTTATTTGCCCAAAAGATTAGAAGAAAAAGAAGAAAACATTCCCAGAGTAACAACAACAACAACACACAGAGAGGCTCTTCTAACAACAGCACACTGTTGAGGCTGCATAAAAACCTACAAAGCCAAAGAACTGTAAAAACACTTCTCTGTTTTCAGTTCTGCAGACATGTATAATCTTCACCATAACTCCCCCCCAAAAAACACAGAATGATCCTGATCATCTGTCTATTCTCCCACCAAATAAGCATATAATACTGTTTGTGTTCAACAGGGCTGTGTTTCTTACCCTAATGAGCATATCCATCCATGACTTTGTTTATGACTTAGTTTTTCATGGCTTTATGAAAGGTTGCATGTCTATATGTTTCTGTAAATACCAGTCCTGTCTGCATCCTGATTAAAAAAGGCCCATGAGGGGAACAATGTACAACAAATTTACTGAGCTGTGTAATTGAGCAAACTGTCTTGACACAAAGCCTCCACAAGAGGGCTCTGTATTGTGCATAACAAAAGTCCCTACTGTGATTTTACTGCTGGGGCATAAATGCACCTCAGTTACTGTTAATGATCCGAGAAAATCTACTGTTAAGCAAGAGGACAAAATGACAGAATATAGTCTATATTAAATAAAATATGAATTCAAAATAAGTGGTGAGAATAATAGGGAAGTCAGTGAAGTGAGTTTGAGAGTTTGTTTTTTGTCCAAAAATTAAATCAAAGGTGAAGCCCGATTATTACCGTAGAATGAGAAGAAAGAAATTCAGCTTTGATTCAAACCTCAATATGGATTTGATTCACTGTATATTTGATCATGTTCTAAATATTCATCTGAGGGAGGAAATTAAAAGTATTTGAAGTAAAAAAAAAAAAAAAAAAGAAATTCACTATGATGTATAAATATATTGTATTTTTCATAGATTTTTTTGGATGCCTGAGAAGAGATGAAGATGTGACACAGATTTGTTTACCACTGAATCCCTCATGACTGTGAAAGAACAGCAGAATGGTGAGCGAACCAGATGACAGCACTGCCACCCAGTGTTGAAACATTTAATGCATCTTTGTAGCAGGATTTCAGTGCGTGTATTGTGCAGTAAAAATAACTTTATGTTGTATCAACAACTTGCTGAAGTGTCCAAAGACTAAAATTGTCAAATAACATGCATCAGTCACAGCAGTAACAGACAGAACGGCAAATACATTCACACCTACAGGCTTCATGTCTTTGGCTGTCAAAGGAAACACTTACACATTGACAGAACAATGTCTCCGTTGAAAGTCTCCGTTGGCCTGGTCGGGTTCAAGACAGGACAAGCTGACTCAGAAACACCAGAGAACTATTCAACTACCTGCTGCCAACTCCAGGTGGAAATTACAAGTCTCTATTTCCATTCACAACGTTCACATCAAAACCTTTTAGGTGTCTAAGTTATTTAGTTTTATTTCTTATGTGGCATCACTTTTTTATATCACTGATGATGTTATGTTAGTTGTCAAGTCAAGTCAAGTCAAGTTTATTTATATAGCACTGTTCAGACACAAGGCAATTCACAGTGCTTTACAGTTTATAGTTGTCATGATCGTCTATTCTGTATACGTTTTCTTTTGCCGGTATGAAGCATAAAGCATTCTGTTCAGTGCCACAATAAAAGTCTCAATATGGCTGCTTCAACAAAGTGCGTCTCATTTTGCTGACAGAGTTGAAACGCCTCTCTGGATGCCTTGTAGGTGTGTGGAGCTGTGAAAGTTATACTTTGAATCTCTGTGCTTTTATTCCTTATCCAACAATTCAATTATTACTGCAACAATTTGTTACCATCACTTTTCATTACTGAACCAATCACAACATCAGAGTCCTTTTTATATAGAGAGGCTTTCTGAAAGTCTGCTTTACATTGACATGTAAGTTTTATTGTTTTTCTTTGAATTAACTTTGAGTTTGGACAAAATGCCAACCAACACACACTGACTTGCTCTGAGACTTTAGGAGCACTGTAGAGGTTAGATTTAAAAAATAAAAGCGGTCTGCTTCAGGCTGTATCATAATATCAGACAAGTCTGGCCTTCTTGCAATGAATAAGAGTAAAGTGCTGGATGTTAACAAAGCAACGCTTTCTCACTCAGCATTGATGTGTGCATTCGATATATTGGATGGACGCCTGTGGATGATGACCATGCTTTCACAACATTTTGATGTCACATGCAAATAGACAAACATACAACATACGTATACGTATAGCTCGTATATGCAATCTTTCTGACTTGTTTTGTGTCACACTGGGATTCAGCAGTGGAGTAGATAATTTCTCAATCAAATGGTTTTCGACTCAATGTCTGGCTCCTGACACTCAACAGTGGTTCAGTGACACTGTTATGTGAATGTGTACTCATAACACAGATGGGCACTTTATGTAGCCTCTGCCATCAGTGTATTAATGTGTAAATGCGACCTGTATTTATTTGTTAAGCACTTTGAGGGGTGCCGGTAGTGAAGATGTTGACAAGCACACTGTATGGCAGTGGTCCTCTAGGTGGGAGTTTGAATCCAACCTTTCCTTTCCTGCATGACACTCTTCACTAACTCTCTCCCAGATTTATGATTCGATACTCTAGGTATAAGGCCAAAAAGCCACAGACACATGTTTAAAAAAAAAAAAAAAAAGCTCTTTGAATGGTCATAAGACTAGAAATATGCTGGGCTACACAGTATTACCATTTGTATATTTATCACATTTCACATTATCACAATATTAAACAACTAAAATTGATTTGACTTTACACCAGCAAGTAAAATACTGCATCACAGCTGATAATAGATTAATATTTTCTGTTAACACAAGGGACCTTTAGTATAAAAATACCCTCATTAAGACAGATGAAATAATAAGTTGTTTTTTATTCAGTTTGAGCTTCAGTTGAAAGATTCTTTCTACCTGAGCACTTCTAAACTACATCACATTTTCTTTAAAACATAAGTTTTCCTCTGCAAGTCAAACTAAATGAAATGTTATCATAAATAAGTTAGAGATTATTTTAAATCATTTGCTGTTGCTTGTGAAGCTGTCATGTTTTTCTGTTAGTTTCTGTGTTTGTTTCTTATTTCGTCTATATTTTATGACTTACTGACAGCTCCTCAGTAGAAACATAAAAGTCAGGAACAAAAGAGACACAGATCTGTTCCCTTTTTTTTCCTCTTTTTTTATTCTTTGAATCCTTGGTTTTTTACATCACCATTTGTGGGATTTGACACTTTTTCCACAGTGAGCAAGCATCCCAGAAACCCCACATCCACCAAGACAAATACCATCACACAGTTTCACTTTCACAAAGGGAGGGGGTGGTGGGGGCTTACAGAGGGGGGGGGGGGGAGCGAGAGGGCTCAGAGGGGTAAGACGAAGTTCAACATCAGCATCAGCAACCTCTGAGCAGAACTAAGCTTCTCTCATTCTGCAGCAAGTTGCGTACATACATATCACTCATATATCATTAGCATAATATGGCATAGAAAAAGCATCCAAGCTGACAGAGCATTACAGGAGTATAAGTGTGTGTCTGAGTGATTGGGGAGGCATGGGACACGTCAAGGATACAAGGAGCTCTTTTTTATATCCCACTCAATTATTTAGCAACGGGTTTAGAGTGTGTGTGTGTGTGTGTGTGTGTATGTGTTGTGTGCTCTCAGCGCTAATAGATTCTTTTAATAGCAGCAGAGGATTTTGAATTTTAAGCAACTCAGGCCAGGATTAAATGGAATAATTACAAAAACCTGTGTGTCTGCGTGTTTGTGTGTGTGTGCAGGCGCTAAGCTGTACTAATAGCACCAGGTCAGGATGGGTTGCTAGTGGCAACCTCCAATCTGACAAACGTTGCCATGACAAACAAAAAAGCAGAACCCTGTGAAAGTGGAGGGGTCTGTCACCATGGCAACACCAAGAAACAACAAAGGGGCCAGGAGGGAGAGAGGACACGAATGTAAATGAGAAAGAGAGGAAAAGGGAGGGGGGAACAGAAGGAAAGTGAAAGGAAGGAGTGACGAGGAAAACATGAACATACAAGCATGCCTTTACTCTCATGAGGGCTACGCCTGCTGCCAAACTGTATTTGTGTCTGTGGACTCTGTGCACTCCCGCCCAAAGTTAGTGTAAAAGTCGAGAGAAGTGTGTAGATGTGTGTAGAGAAAGAGAGGGAAACTCGAATGAGCTAGGAGTATCAATACAATGTTAAAAAAGGAAGACAGGATCTACTCCTTCACTTCTGACTTCAGAAATCTTGTTGTGTGGTGTGTAATTTGCCCTAGTTAGTTTCCCATTCCTATCCTGTTTCATCTTTGAATGCCTCGGAGTCATGCATTTTTTACATTTCTCTGTCTTTGGATTCTTTAAATACACGTACAATATGTGACACTGACAGAGTTCACCTTATACGCCTCCAGTTTGATCAGAAAAGAGAAAAAAAAGGAGAACATGGTGCTGGGTAATTTTTATTTATATACGTATGCATGTGTGAGTCATCCAGGGGCCAGTTACATAAAGACTAAAAGACTAAAGTCTAAATATGTTTAATTTTAGGATAGTATTCATTTAATACCATATCTAAACCTTTTGACAACAATGCATTTCCATCAGCTAACACAAGCTAAAGCTATCTTTTATGTGTTTGCTAGAACAGGAAGTGGGTCTTTAGCAATCCTTTGACTTAGAATGTGTACTTGACTTAGGAGCTGTTTCATGTCATATGAGTCTAAAGATTGCAAGGCCAGTATGAAATATAGTCTAAACTTATTGTACATTTATGTAGCTGACCCCTGTCTAAGTCTGTGTTAGCGTGAGCCTTTTTGTGCTGTGTTGAGTAATAAGGGGGGGAAGGGGGCTGCAGAAATATGGTGATTGGTGGTGTTGACTCAAAAACTAACAGAGGAAATCAGATGCTTGGCTTAATGAAAACCAGATCCTTCAAAAAGGAACCAGAGCTGATGAGGGCTCAGCACAGCCCAGGGTAACATCACGTCCACAACAGACAATAGTGCAGAACAGGAGCCGGCCGTGCGTGTCCCATCCCTCACACATCAACACTGAACACTAGTCAGAAGTACATTAGCTCATGTCCACTTTCAAGCGTAAATCAATAGTGCTCAGCCCTTAGGCACCTAGTTACAGAATTACACTAAAAAGCAGTTTGACAACAAGTTAAAAACTCTAAAACATTATAACATCTCAAGATATCAAGCGTTTTTTCGTCTTTACAGGGGCTCTACCAACAGAATAGGCCCCACGAAATTGCAAAATCTGGCACCTTTGAATCGGTTAATCCTGGCTATTTTACATATTTTTATCTTACAACCTTCACTTACCTCAAAAGGAATAATAAAACAATAAAAGATCTAAGTATCATTACAACTTCTGTGGGTTTCAGGCACATAAAGAGTAGAATGAAAAAGAGGGATTCAGATGAGTATAAAACAGTCACATTTGGAGGAGGAGAAACATTCTGCATGTAAATGCACTGCTTGGTAGGTTGTCAGGTGCTTTGGTAGCGTCAATCAAAAAAAATGTTGGACCTTTTTCAATGATTCAAAGTAAAAAAGAAGCGGGAAAGATAAGATGCTGTGTAGTTAATGGCACCTTTCTTGCACTTCTAAAAACGTCTCTAAAAGGATGGCGTTAAGAGATAAGGCAAGGAAAGGTTCAGTTTGAAATGACACCAAATACAACCTTCTCTTCCTCCCTAAACCTTTCCTTCAATCCTCTCCATTTAACTGTACCCTGATGCAAAGCAATGAAATGCACTGTTAAACACCTGCCAAAGCTCCTTCTGCTCTATAAGACTCACATCTCTAAGGCAGTTGCCAAATGAGGTATTGTTTTTTACTTTTGTACTTTAGCACAGCCACAGGTGGGAAAAAATTAAATGAGAGGCCGTGCAGTGAGATTGTATAACCCTCATAAAGGATGGCTGTTTTTTTGTTTTTTGTTTTTTTTAAATCTTAAGCCCATTTGTTTAATTCAGTAATTTGGATAGCTGTGTGTGGCAGATAAAGTGTAGCACATTCAATGCAACTTAATAGCAATTGCAGAAAGCAAACAGCTTGAATGAAATATTGGATAAAGGAATAAGGTGTGAGACTGTTTAACCTCAAGTGACCTACAGTTTGGTCTTTGATGAAAAGCAAGAAAAAACAATACTCGTTTTGTACCCACGCTCCATTTAAATTACTCCTAAGATGAAAACATAAACTGGAAATACAATTGCCATTCTGCAAAAGTCATCCACTTTTTTTAACTGTAGTAATTCAGTTTAGTCTCACTTGATCCCTTAATAAAACAATAGTAAGACAAACATTAAAAGTCAACATGGCAGGGAAAAAATACAGTATAAAAAAAACAAATAATCAAAAGTGCTCAAATAAGGAGTGTTTTCATTTTTGTTCTCTTTTTCCATCAAAAGAGGCAGACCATTTTTTGTTTTTTTTTGTTTGTTTCTAACTGTGTCCTCTAAGATCAGGTTTTGGAGGGGGAGAGTGGGTATCTGGAAAAGCTGCGAAGGAGGAGGTGAAAGTTCGAGTCTGAAAGATGTCCGGGCCAGGGGCTGTGAAGAGTTCGGCTCCAGGTCTCATTACGGGGTTTCTCGACCTCTCAGCTCCTTCAGGACGTCCTTCCTCAAAGCTTTGTTTCCTCCTCAGCAGCTGTGGAAGGAGATTTAACCCAGGCTGGTGATGTTTGCCCTGCCACCAGGTGGTGCCACAATGCGCTGGGTGTTCCTGCGAGGAATGTTGTCATCAACCTGAGCACCTGTTGGGTCAAATCAAAAGTTGGCTACGTCAGTATAGCATACTCATTACGGGTAATTTATGTAATGAAGAAGGTCTTGTAAGTAACTCATTGGTCTAATTCATCACAGGAAAGGACAGTTTTTTCTATTTAGTTGTCTGAATTATATGGAGACAAAGAAGCTAGCGTATTTGCGGAACAAACAAGCTAGCATCTGCACCGTTGCATGAATAACTCAACCTCTGTTACAATATACCAAAACATTTCAAGAGCAATTTCTTACTATGCAAAACATATGAAAAACCAATCCCAACTATTAACTTAACTTCACTAAAGCTCCTTGTAATGCTTGATACTAATCCTTGAATACCTTTAAAACTTGTTCTCGTTATGTGTATGACTAAAAAAACTGACAAAAGACACTGCTATTTCAGATTTTACCTAAGTTGAACCTAAGTTGAACAAGCAAGTTGGCCATGCCATGAGAAGATCTCTTTTTCTGGAGAGTTTGATGAAATTGATTTACTTGGTCAAAAATCACAATCTTTAATGCTGGTGTGTCAGGCCTTGGCCATGAATGCTGCTCTTTATGTAACTGTGTGCAAAAGTGAAGCTAGCCTTAGCAAACCTTTGCTCATTTTATGAATGTCTATAGAATTAATACAGAAGATTACATGATTTCTTTGTAAGCCTTGGTTTGAACCATCATGTTGACAGACAATCCTTCCATTTGATGAATCATTTAACGTTTCCAGAACAAGAAAGTGCAAAATAAAGAAAACAATGACACAAACAATGATAACAGTCTAATGTGTGCACTGACCAGATAGACTGAATCCAGACTGGTGCAGGTTACGGACAGGCTGGTTGGGCTGCTTGGCAGGTGAGGTCTTGGCAGAGGTGGAAGGAGTCATAGTTTTTGGGGTAACTGACACTTCACAGACAGGTCCATCATACAGTCCTCTGGGTACACCTCTGAGCTCAGCCAACTGCATTTGAGGAAACAAGATGCAACAGTTAAAAATGAATGAGTGCATAATGACATCAAAGTAGAAAAAAACAGTATGTACCCTGCTGCGAGCTTTTATCCTCTTGTAAACGTAGTCTGGGAAAGGTTTTCGAGCAACAAAGCGTCCTGAGCCCTCAGTGGTGTGCAGGGTCCCTTCCTCCAGGACGATCTTGCCCTGGCTGATCACTACAAGAGGCCCTCCACGCACCTCTGTGCCTTCAAAGATGTTGTACTCCACAGTCTGTAAAGGAGAGCATTAAAGTCTCATTACAACAGTAGGAAGAAGTGTTATAATGAATAATATAGTGAATAATTTTTGGAAGCCTAGCACCAATAAATACATACAAGAACACTTATTTATGTATTAAAGGAGCAATATGTAAGATATCTACTCAGTTTAATCATAAAATGAACAAATATATCATCACACATTTAGGAAACATGCTATGGTAAAGTGCTGGCCTCTTCGACAACAATGCAGCAGCTGCAATGTCCTCCTTGTAAGTCTAGAATTCAAGTCCTGAATGGTCTGAATTTGTTTGGACATAAAGTAGGCTGTTTCTGCAATGAAAATCTGTGTGTGACTCTAGGGAGGAAGTACGTGGGGCGAGACAGACCTCTCTCATGTTTGGAATTTTGATTGCAATACCAATGTTAAACATGAGGTGTCAGAGTTACATATTGCTCCTTTAATACAAAATATCCTCACTGTCTGAAGTTAAATTAAAATCAGTCTTTCATTTCTAAGCTGTCTTTCAGTAATCTTAGTTGGTTGAAGATTTGTCTTTGAATTTCTTTCATATAGCAAATGCCAAGTCTGTTTAAGAAGGAAAATACATTCTGTAAATGATCACTTAGACTGACTAAATCATGTAAGTATGTTTCAGTGAGGTGCCGTCAGCATCCAGCTCACTATGTTAGTGAGCCTAATTCATAAACATTGGTAACACTCACAATTTCTTTCAATTTAGCAACATTTTGCCTTATACATAATTTGCACTTATATATTTCAACAGCAACATTTGGGCACCGATCGTGTAGCGTCTAATATGTGTGGAGGCCAACGTCCTCCAAGCAGGCAGCCTGGGTTCTAATCCGACCTGTGACTCCATTTCATTCCCCACTATATCGCTTCCTGATTATTTTTTTTAAAGGCATAAGAAGGCCAAAAATAAAAGTTAAAAAGGAAGAAGAAATGTGCAAGATGTTCATTGTGTGAACATTTTGGACTTGAAGTTCTTGTCTGACAGCCATCAGATGTGCTCATGTGAGGTTTTATTACAGCTGCTCATATCTCCTTACACCATTGCCAATACATTAAATCATCGCAGAAAAACCTTCAAAGCAGAGATACAGTGAATTATTTGAAAAAGCATTTTTTTTCCCCTGTGGTGAAGCTGATGTAACATCCAAGTACCACATGCTGTTTTCTGCTTTAGGTCACAGTTTGGTTAAAGTCTCACTCAGTACTAACTGATTGAGATGAATTTTCTGCTTGTGTTCAGACAGGATTCAGCTGTGTAAAATTGCCAGGACATTTAAGGATTAAAGCACTTGTGAAAGGAGCTTAACTGATTTTCCTCGCAAAGAGTTTAAAGCACTCCATTTGGCTTTTAACGCATGCCTAGGTTGTATGCTTCTGCAAATGGCTCAGATGTAGGTTTACATATAAAGTATGAGAGTTTCCCACTGGAAGAATACATTTGCCTTAGAACAAATTGATACCCAAAGCTTACATTTCTCAGCAGGGCAAATGTTTGTCCTTGTTATGACAACATAAGTACAGGTACGAGGGGGGTAGAGTGAAAGCAGACCGTAAATTAATAAATCACAGATGCTTTTGATCTTTTGGATGGTACACAAGTAAATATAAATCCGGGATAATTATATTCCCTGCAGTAATTTCTGAGATATTGCATGCAAGAGATTTGGAAGGCTGTGAGGTCACAGTGACCTTGACATCCCCAGCGACACAATTTAAACTGTTCATCCTTTTAAGGGAATATTTTTTCAAAACTTGAGGCTATTACATCCAGGTGTTCTCTAGAGCTGTCACATTTATCACAACAATTATCAAATTAATCACTGTCTCCTTTAATCCGTCTGTACATTACTGTTAAAGCATTTGACAGTTATTGACGTTAAAGACGTTTTGGGGGGAAATATTTCACCAGGAAATTCTCAACATTAAATCCTTGAGTCTCACTGGATTTTGTGTCAAATTTTGAAAAAAAATATCTCAAGCTGTTCCTGAGATTTTTGTTTGAGTTTTAATTTTGGGCTTTCATGCCTTTATTCAAAGACAGCACTCTCCCCCCATTTTCAGAAACTGGGGGGAGAGTGAGAGACGGGAATGACAAGCAGGAAAGGAGCCACAGGTCAGATTTGCTTAGGCCACCGGCTTGGCGGACCACAGCCTCCGTACATGGGACACATGCCCCAACCACTAAGCTACAGGTCCCCCATATTATTTTACATGGTAATGAGTGGTACAAAGTACTTCTTCCAATACTGATAACAGTACTGGTTTCTGATCATGGATTGGTGAATATGCTGCACTAATCACTGTGTCAAACAATCCCACAAGTTAAGGTGGCCTCAATCCTCAAGGAATAGAAAAAGTTGTCGTGTTCTGGGTGTGAGTGTGTGGACAGTTAGTAAGCAGACGTTGCCATGTGAAAAATTTGGAAGCCGGATGACTACCTTCTCCTAAAACATAATGGAGCTTAAGCTGAGGTCATGGCAATCTGCGATGACATCACCAGTAGGCCAGACTACCATGACACACACACATAAACACACACAGACACAGTAATGCATACACACTCAAAAGGAGCAGTTTCCCCCAAGATCATAAATCCGTCATTTTCTGACTAAGTGGAATAAGAAGAAACCAAAGAACATGACCAGCTTAAGCAAACGCATTCCAAGAACATACACACATGCAATAGTCTCTCTTTCACACAGTCTCACACACACACACACACACACACACACACACACACACACAGTGATCTGCCTGTTAACAATCAAAATTGATGTGTTCCAGCACCCTGGCAGAATTGAAGGATGACATCACTCCCTAGATGCTGTTTGAGGCCCCCGCCCTGTTCAACAGTCAGACAGTTCAACAACAGTACAAAAAGTGGACTAATAAACCAGATGCTCAATTGCATCAACTGCCGTACTAATTGTTATGATTATGATTATGATTTTACAGTAGTTGAAAATGTGTATTGTATTTTACTCCAATATGTGTTTTATTTCAAATCACAAGATTACTTGATATATTAGAGACAGTAAAAATAACTTTTAAGCTAAATGTCAACCTAGGGTCAATCTGAGTAAAGCAAGTTTTATGGCTTCTGGGTTTTCTTAAAAAAGTTCTTAAAACAGTACGGTCTCTCTTTTAGCTTTTGACTTTTGATGGTTGGAAAACTGTTTATTTATTTTCCTTTTTCTTTATTGTTCAAATAAAGTGTGGCATATTATTTGCAACTTTAGAATATGAAGCATATGAGCTCTGCAAAATGCAACAACATTTCAATTTTAGATATTGATCGCCTGTGAGAGCCATTTTGGTCTTCATTTACACCAACCATTGCATAACCCAACTTTGAAAGCCACCAATATGTTTTAATGTCTCTGACCTTGGTTACCCTCACACTGTTGCAGTAAACAGCAAACACACAGCTAAGTTAAGTTTGTACCGAGTTGTGGCTCTTGGCTGAGATTATCTTCGTGATGTCTGGGTCCCACAGCACCAGGTCAGCGTCTGAACCCACAGCGATACGACCCTTACGGGGGTAGAGGTTGAAGATTTTGGCAGCGTTGGTGCTGGTCACTGCCACAAACTGGTTTTCATCCATCTTACCTGTCACCTGAAACAAATCAGAGTTTAGAGTGAGAGCAGCACAGAAGTCACTGTCCATGGATGATTGAATCCATATCACCAACATGAAACATAATAGTAAAATCAACATACCACACACTTGTCCCAGATGATGGACATCCTCTCCTCAGTGCCGTTGACGCCTTCAGGTATCAAGCTAAAGTCATCTTTACCAACAGCACGTTGGGCTGTGTTGAAGGGACAGTGTGCGCTTCCTGTCACCTGCAGGTCACCACTACACAAAGAGGCCAAGGGAAGAAAAGAAGAAAGAAGGGGCTTTGCGGTTACTGTTCATCATGCAAAAGTTTTAATTTGGATTATTTTGGATTTCATTGGTTGGACGCTCTTACCAGGAGAGCAGGGAGTTGAGATAGTCTGGTGTGGTCGGGTCGGGGCTCAGGGGAGGGGACGTGACATAGGCGGCTGCTTTAGCCCAGTTCTTGCTCCAATAGTGAGAACCGTCTGTTCCCAAGCTTGCAGTGATTGGCTCACCATAGACAACAGTTCCTGGAAATTAAATCCATTATAATGCAATGATTCATACAGGTAATGTGGGTGCAATGTTTTTCGCTCTGTAGTAATTACCATCATAATAACAAAAACTAGGGATTCATATCAGAATTAGAGTTTTTTGAATAGGCATTATATTGTAACAAATTAATGAATCAATCAGGATAACCGGAAGGACTTTCTCACCCTTCTTCCTGGCCTGAGCGATGACATCGGCAGCACTCTTGCTCATCACCTTGGTGATGTAGAGTGGGCAGTTGGTCTGATTGGCCACAGTCACAGAGCGGTTAACAGCCTCTGCCTCCACCTAGAAGGATTTATAAGGATTTTTAGTTTCTTCTTCAGCATTCATCGCAAAGTCCCACTCCATGTTTTTCCCCCATCATTTCCACATTCTTCCTACAATAAAAACCTTAAACCACTTAAACTTAAATAATCCATCCATCCATTACTAGACCACTTTCTCTGTTCGGGGTACGGGTGGTTTGAGCCAGTCATAAGCTGTCATTGGGTTACAGGCATGTCACATCTTGGACTGGTTGCTAGTCAATCACAGGGCTGACATACAGAGACAGACAACAGCACACTCCATTACACCTACAAGATTGCAGAGTCACCAATTAACTTAACAAGCATGTCTTTGTAGTTGGAGGAAGGTGGAACATGCAAACACACAATCCCTGTTCCAAGGAATTTGAACCAGAAACCTTCTTACTATGAGGCAACAGCAGACAGGCAAAGTCATATATACAACTGCATATGTTATATGGTTAGTATTAGGGTGCTGATAGGTTGTATTTTTTTTACCTTTATTTAACCAGGAAGAGAAACTCATTGAGATTAAAAATCTCTTTTCAAGAGTGTCCTGGACAAGGGCACATCTATTTGTCACATCTGATTGGCTCAGGATCATCATTTGCCCATATTCCAATCTGTGTTGTCAGTTTTGCTAACACACAGCTGGCTGTAGCTTGCTTTATTGCACAGACATGCCAATCGATCTTCTTAATTTAAATCTTGGCAAAAGAAGGCAGAAAAAAAATCAGCTCCCACAATATAAAAGAAGGCTTTATTTTCCTTCTGTTGTCTATCCATAGCAACAAATAAGATGGTAAACTACTTTAGTAATCCTTGGCAATATAATTTGAAAAATGAAGCGGTGGGATTATGATTTTCAGTGAAAACAGTAACATCATGTTCCAAGAAGAGAGAACAGTTAGTTGTAAATCCTTTTGGAAAGTTTTGCCTATTTTTTAAACGTACTCTGACTTTTGCCTGAGAAAAACAGAAGCTTTAGTTACAAATAAAGCTTCTGTAAGTCATTCATCAAATTTCAACGCATCGTTGCTGCCAGATCTGGACGTAACGACAGTGATTTATCCAAAGGATGTGCTCTAGTTAGTAATGGCTCTATAATTTCCAAATGGGATTTCTACATAAACATGTGAAGCTTTAGTGATAAAGTGTCAAACAACACAACACCCACACCTGTGAGTGTTGTGTAGGAGAAATGACCTCTGCCAATACAATATGGACATGGCATCACAAAATCAAAATAAAATCTGGTCAAACTAAAGTTTTTCTCACCTCCTCAGGACGGCTCAACACGTGTCCCTCAGGCCCAGAGATCCCTTGCTCCAGCATCCTGCGCTGCTCCTAAAGAAGACAAACCAAAGTCGAGTTATGAGCAGACGTCAAACATGGCCAGTGCAAGTGTTGGGAGTGAGCAGCATCTTTAGAGATAAAAGGATTGGGGCTCTTTTTAAAAGTCAATACCCACAAAAAGAAATCCCTCTATACGTGGTACAGAGTCGCTTGTTATACCTCAGCCACAATGTCTCCGTTCTCAGCGTGCACCTGAGCAATGGCTCCCAAATCCCTGATCACACTGAACACGTCGTACACCTGAAGGAAAGGAGAAGATGGAAAATCTCTGATGCACAAATGAAACCTTGACCATATGGTCATGTATCAACCAGAGTTGTACAAAGTAAATTTCTTTAAAAGGTCAAGAATGGAAACATTTTGGAGTAAGGCTTGAGAAAGCCTTACTCCAAAGTGTCTCGCTGAGTTTGTAAATGGACTTTAGAAATAGTCCTTGGTTCTTGCTTGGTGAACATATCTATTCCCTACTGTAATACATTTTCTCTTAATCTTCTGCTTGTTTTGTGCACTTAAATGAAATTCAGGAGAGACTTAGTTAAAAGTGAACAATTATTTATTTGACAGTTTAGGAAAAGATAAATATGCAATGTTAGTAAAGAGTTCCTGGTTCCAGCTCTTCTCATAATTACACATGCCAAAAATATTCAAGCTCCAGTTTTATCACTTTGCATGATCTGCAGCACATGTGATGAATAGAAATCATACAGCCGATAATGTTTGCCATGAGGACTTTAAATACTGATGTGGTGAAATTAAACAATGACCAGAGTGTGTCACGTCTCCCACCCTCTGACTGTTTATCAGGCTGCTTGATAACTTCATACTCAGAAGGAAAAACTGATGTCTTCAATGAGTCATCACCTCCAATCAGCCAAAGGAACAACAACAAAGAGCTGTAAAAGTTTGACCAGGGAGAATATGAACTCTGAGGCCCGGGAGGATTCATCTCACACAGGTGCAGAGAGCAACACAGATCTGTTTCTAAACAGCTTTCATGTGTGATTATATCCTGTTTAAACCATGAGTCACTTAAAGACTTGAATAGAGATGAGGCCTGTAGACATGAATGAGTTAGTACAAGGCTACATTGTCCATCAACTCTCCTAGAAAGTCACACACGGACAATCAGTGTGAAATGAGACTCACAGTGTAACTCTTACGGAGAGCAGGAGCCAAAGTCACAGCTTTGCCAGCCTGCTTATGTTTTATTTAATGTTTTATGTCCAAATGTTGCAAGAATAATAAAGTCAAATGTGATGCATAGGAAGGATCTTTTTCTGCAAAGGTGTTGCTGAGCTTGCAGTCTGTCTGGATGAAGACATCATCTGTCTGTTAATTTGGAAGTTCCACAGCAAACGGCTTCATGACTGTCTGCTGGGTCCTTCGTGTTCTGTCACAACTCCCATCTCACGGATGATCACGCTGCTAAACGACAACTAAACATCTGATTTGGAATAATTCAAAGCACAAAGTGCTGTGTTAAAAGATCGTCCAAGTTTAATTAGACTTTGTGCGGCAGAGGATGCATCTCAATGAGTCCAGTCAGGAGGTGTGTGAACAGTGACGCCACTTCAGACACTTCCCTGCAGAGTGTTTCCTCTGCATGCTTTTTAATATTTCTTTTTTTTCATACTCTTATTACTTGTGTTTTTTCCCTCAGTACCTTTCTTTTCCTGAAGGACCTATTACTTTGATTTTGCTATCATTTTGTCTTTTGAATTGCTGTCATCATTTCATTGGATGGCGTTATTTTTTAAATTCTCTTTATAAATAAAATGTAAACTGGATTGGAACACTGTGCCCTAATATGACCCACGTCCTCCACGTTTTCACCTTAATAAAACAAGGAGTCTAAAAACTTACTTTGATTTGGAATTAACTTAATCAAAATGCAAATGCTGCAGCAATGTTTTTGTGCTATACACAGTAATCACAGTAATACTTCCAGGCTTTGGAAAAATTGTTTCTGAAACTTTCATGGCAATAAAACCTCTGAATTTAACTTGTCCTGAGAAAATGTATTAATCTTTCAAATCTAATGGAGCTCAAGCAGAAAGACTTTTATATTCTCACACACATTCACTCAACTTAGCTACATCCCTTCTGTTTTCCTGTCAGCTGATTATGGGCGTTTAAGTCTTTAGGTAATAAACCAACCAAAATCTGTCACAACCAATCATCCTGCTGCTGTCAAATTTTAAAATCTTCTCTCCTGCCTCTCTCTGGCAGTCTGTCATTTCAGTGTGACCGCTGTGATCTACTCCACATTCCATCTCAGCAGAGTTCAGCTACTCACTCCTCACCACATCCTGCATACTTTTATCACCACCAGTGTCAAGACTCCTGCTGTGAGCCTCTCTACCCCTCTGAGTGCATGAAGTCATCATGGAGTTGAATTGCCAAAGACATTGTACATTTTTATCTTTTCCAAAACTGTCAAATAAATAACTGTTCACCCTTAACTAAGTCTCTCCTGATTGAAATGACTTTCTAATGACAGAGAATAAAGATCTGACCTGAGCGTCAGTAAGCTGGAACACATCCTTATAAGCCAGGTAGACCAGGAATGAGTTGACGCCTAAAACACAAGACAGAATAGTAAAATAGTAAAAAGGAATAGTGAAACAGAATATCAGTATCTTATGTGACTTTAGATTGTGTGTGGTTGTACCATGATCCTTCACCAGCGCCTCCATCTCTTCCTGGATGCCTTTGTGCCACTCAGTGATGTCGACGTGCAGCGAGTAGTCGCAGCAGGACTTGCTGTCGGCCCATTCACGCCACTGCTCGAAGGCCGAGATCAGGCTGACGCCAGGCTCAGGGATCACATGGTCAACTTTATGAAAACACACACGACACACGTACCATTAAACACCAACATACTATTGTGATGTTATCTATAATACAGGCTAATTATGTGGTTTCCTAAACTGAGACCGATGTTATCGTAGCTGGAAGCCTCCTGTTGGTCCTGCTCATGCTACACTATATCAGCCTAAGATGTCTGTGTTTTATATTTTTTAAACTAGCATTAGTGGATATAATTTCTCCAAACTGCTTTCTCAGATTGTCCATTGCTTTTCCAGTTAAATAAATTTTTATCAACAATCCTTTTAAATAATTGATTCTTATTGGCAATAAGTTGTCAGAACATTGTTAATGATGGCCATCATACTTTCTTCCGTCACAAGACTAGTTCTTTTAAATAAAGGTTGACTGACCAGCTATTTTCTATTCATAAATGTATTATTCAATATGATCTTATGTGTTATTCTACATGTCTGAGCCTAGTCTTTATGTTCAGACCATTAGGCAACCATTAGGAGATTCCTGGCACATGTCACCTATTTCAGGAAGTCAAGAACACATGGGACATAAAGTTTAAAATTAAGCAAACAAGGTTTCAGAGGTGTAAAACAACAAAATTCAAATAGTTTTAATCGGTCCTCTTTCAGTTTCTTTCCTATTCTCTTCAAATTCATCCACTTACATATCTGCCACCAGGCTGCCATGCATTACGTTACAGTTCCAGGCCTGTCTGACCCTGCAACAGTCAGCGTTACACCAGTGGTGACAAAAACCCTGGAGTCATCAGGGAGTGTTTGTTCTACTGCGAGGGAGAGAAACTTCAGCTGCAAAGTCAGCAGAGGGGGGGCCCGTGCATTTAGCTTCAATCACCTTTTTTTAGAGGTCTTCTATCAGTTCTTTACAACTATAAAAATGTTGTTAAACTTTGAGGGTTTTGAAGGTATTAAGAGAAAATAGATGTATTCAATTAAATCTATTTCAGTATCATTCAGAGAGTCTTTAGAAATGGAATACAAAATGGTCCTCACTTACAGAGCCAACATCTTTTAACTGTTGCATGAATTAGTACAAGGCCACAGCACACACTTGTTGGAGAGATAAATGTTTAAAATGGTGTGAATAAGGAGTAATTAAAAAAGAAAGGGAGCTGGTAGTTTCTATAGAAGCAGATGCTATATTGTGCACAAATGCTGATAAACTGTAAAAACCAAACCATAAAAATGTTTTTCTACCTGACTTTTTACTGTAAGCTAAAACCCATGGTGGACCAGTTGACCTCAGACAGCAGAAAACAATCCTCAGATGTTCATGAAACGTTATGTAAGTGAGAATAAAAAATACAAGGATAGGAATGATAAATGGAATTAAGTTTCGCCTTTCTGGTCTTTTCAATACTCAAAGCGCTTTTACAAGCAGGTCACACCTACACACTCACACACTGACGGAAGGGGTTGTAATGTAGGGAGACCATCACTAATCCCATCCCATATGCTGCAGATGAAGCAGCGGGAGCATCTTGGGGTTAAACCAGGGACACATCTGACATCTGACACATCTGCTGCAGAAGCTGGGGATTGAACCCTGTACATTTAACTGTACGAATTGAGCCACAGCCACCGAAAGCAGAAACAACAGTGTCATGTAACAGAAATAAAGCATTTAAGCAGAAGCTGTACGTCAAAAGGGAAAGTTAATTGACTTTCTGGCTGAGTCGTAACATTTGGCTCATAAGTGCTCACAAAAGATGGATTAAATATTTTGGCTTGAGCATAAAAAGACTTGGCGTTGTCTGTTTGCATTTACATATTTGAATTAAAGCCAATCAGTGAATAAACAATCACTGCAATCTCAGGGAAAGAAACAGTGCAAATAATTCAGTCTGCAAAGAGTCTCCAAAGGCATGGGACATATGAACACACAAACATTGCTGACTTACTGATCATGGTGGTTCCTCCGGCTAGCGCAGCCTTGGTCCCCTGGTAGAAGTCATCTGCAGACGTCATGCCTCGATCAGGCATCTGGAACCGCGTGTGCACATCGATGCCACCCGGCAACAACATGCGGCCATGGGCATCGATGGTTTTTACCCCACCAGGAACGATGAGATTTTCCCCAATTTGTCTGAGGAAAAGAAAATCAGTAGTTAAACACATAACAGAAAACTGAAAAAATAGCAATCTAAAATGAACGTAATGAAAATGGATTTGTAAAAATTGTAGTTTCACAACTAAACTACAACCAAATAAATCATCTGTGTTTTTACGTTTATCCATAATTAGTATATTTTTTGTCCTGCCATGTTAATTGTTTTGTTAATTGCATACTTTGTTTAAAGGTCCATTAATTAGGTCACATAGGTAGCTGTCAAGAGCTACAATCGGAGCTTAGATTTTTTTAATGTATTTTGCTCATAGTTTGTTTTGGTTTTTTTTCTTTACACACACTGGACAGTCTGAAGAGCAACTTCAAACCCACTGATCAAAAGAAAGATCCAGGATGTCTTTTACTTTCTTAATCAGCCTTTATAACACATCAACACATGCTAAACAAACAGACACTGAACTAGACTAAACATGTTCTGCAGGTTTTGCCCTAATATGTGACTTTAGATTATGTGTGGAGTTCAATCATCCAACTTTGCTTCTCATATATCTGCCTTGAGTACTTTATATCTTGAACGTATTACTTTATTCCTTATAAACACTTCTTATTTCATTCGTATTTATATTACTGTGTCTGCTGCTACACTGTGTGTAAGAGCAATTGTCACGAATGAATTGCCCCCTGAGGATGAATTAAGTATTTCTAATTATTTTTAGTACTTAAATATATCCTATAAATGTACATCTATGAGGTTATGTTGCATGTAACATTATTTAGAAGTGAAAGGAAAAAGGATTGTGTAATATATGACATCTTTACAATCTAGATATCCATCCATCTATCTACTATATCTATCCTATAGTGTCTATTTTGGATGAAGGGATCAGTAATAATTTAGAAACACTAAAACTTGTGTTTTGATTCAGGAACAGTGAACTCACTTGATGACTCCATCCTCCATGTAAATGTCAGCACAGAAAGACTGGTCATCATTCACGATCTTCCCCCCTTTGATCAGGAGACGGTCGCTCTGGGAAATAAAAAGACAATCATTTATTTTAACTTCACTGAAACATGTAACATTTATCATCAGGACAAACTGTGGGAGCCAGACATCTGAACACGTAACGACCAGTCTGGGCTTTTACACATGCCTATAAAAATAAGCTTATATGAGAATATCCGCTTGAGCTCGATTAGATGAAGCATTAAGTTCATCTGATGAAGGAAACTTTGGGAAGAGTCATATAAAGACAATGGATTGGCACACCCTACAAAAAATAAACACTTCCAACCTGCCGTGTTTATACAGCAGCCTCTGCTTGTCTTTTTTAGGATACACATTGATAAGAAACACATGGCTGAGTAATGCCTCTCAACTGGATGCTTTCTCCATCTGCACACTCACACACATACAGATACATATAAACTAAATGAACACTATGTAAAAACACACTCAATTATTTTAGGGCTGGAGAATTTATCTAAAAATATCAGCACAGATCTGTGATCAAATTAGCCGATACCTATAGTCATCGGATGTGCTAATATCAGCCATTATTATAAGGCTTTAGCTCACATTATAACAACTAATATTGTCATAAAAAAGTAATGCTTTATCAATTACTGAGCGAGTTTCATCTACATGTTACAAAGATGTTTGCAAAAAACCTAAATTGTCGGTGCTAGATAGCCTAGCTTCTGTAAATTTCTTGCATGCTTGCATGTCATACCCCTATCTACTCCCAACATCATGTCTCAAAAAGACGAAAAGGCCCAAAATGAAAACACTTTAAGAAAAATAAATATATAGACTCAGTTGAACATTTTTATTTTTAATCTGTTTTGGTTGGGTTTCCCATTTCCATTCTCCAACAAGCACTAGCTTGTTGGAGAATGGAGCACAACATGGAGCACAACATTAGCACAATGTTTGTTTTATCTTAGAATGGCTCAATGTGTTTTTAACTTTTATTTCTGACCAAAAACTGGTCAGCGTGTTTTAAAGCAGAGTTTCCTTTGTCCCTCTTTCTGCTTCTTAACTTCAGCTCTGCTTGAACAACAACATTAGTGGAAGTATTCACATTTGCAACAATGAAAACAGAAGCCTGCCTGCAGACACACCCCTCGTCCTCCTCATGTGTTTGTGCTGTCACGGTAACGACATCAGAGACGGCCAATCAGAGCACAGGCTGTGTAATCAATCATCCACGCCTCCAGCTGGGACACTTGTCTCTGTGCAGGGGGGAGAGGGGGGGGTGTCTGCCACCTCTGCAGCCCCGCACCCTGAGGCCCTCACCCCCCGTCCCTCACCGCGGCGACTCAGGCTCTCTGTCCAAAAAGGGAGGGGCAGCTCTGGTCACAAGGACGCCAACATCCCGGCTAACAAAGGCCGCTCTGTTTGAGCTGCTACTGCTAGCTGCTGTGAGGTCAGCAGCTCTGCACCCAACATACTGCTCTGCGAACGCTCCCTGTCACTGCAACACCCTGAATCTAAACTGTACTGCAGAACTCTGATTTTAACACTTCATTGATTTTTCTTTCAGGAGACCTTATAGGAATGGTCAGCAGAGGATGTTGGCTGAAGTCATTCTTTGAACACACAACCAGGAGAAGGTGGGGTTGTTCTGTTTTTTGAACATTTTGCAAACTCATACAAAAGTCTGAAACAGATGTAATGCAAACACACCTAAAACAATTCAATCAAAAAAACTTTATTTGTCCCTATAGGGGGAAATTCTAAACAAAACTTTATTTGCCTTGATTCAAATGATCAAAGTTCCACTATGGGCTGGGAGTGGAGTTCTTTTTTTCCCACCAGAATCCCACTGTGATTTCACAAGGACAGGTGATTATTGATTAAGTCAGTTATTTCATAAATGTAAAGTTATTTTATATTGGCAAAATATCTGAAAAAAGGCACCTCAACTCATCTTTTTTGTTTTTACTACAGCTCTGCAGCAACCAGACAAACACACGGATCATGTTTCACAGAGTCACATCCTTCTGGAGAGAAAGTGCTCTTAAATATAAACCACACACTCATGGTTATTCAATGACGGGAGGAAGACAAACAGAAACACACACATATCTTTGTGAGGACTTCAGCAAATGTGGAAAATCCTTTGTAGTTATTTGAAGGTGTGGCAACGCTCTGACAGCACTGGTGCAACTAATGCAAATAGATGATGTGGTAATCTTCAACGCTGCTCTGGTGGAGCCACTGGCTGCACTCCAGCCCAACGCTGGCCTGCATTCAACCCGACAACTGCTTTGAAATATGCCATTACATCATGAGTCTCATCATGACTGTCATTATCACATTACTATGTGCAGTATGCCAAGAGACCTCAGTCTCTGTGTCAACACTTCGCAGATAGACCAGAAACTATGTGAGCTGACACCGAGAGACAAAGTTAGCGTTTCAGAAAAATTACGAAGGGCAAAGTTATGGGTCACAAAGAGACTTTTCGATAGTGTTTTTGGTCTTTAAGGATTTCAGTTTATACAATTTAGATGCACTGAATCCCTTCCTTCTGAATAATGTTTTTGAAGTGTTTAAGAGCTTGCAGGGTTTTGGGACAGAGTGTCTGGTTAAAGCCAAACATGACAGTGACCTTTCTTTCACAGGAACCTCTTTCAGCCTCTTAAACAGGATGTGGACAAATATCAGGGGATTCACTGTTGCTAAACTGCTATGTTTTCATTTCTGACGAGAACGCTTGACCCTGCTGATGTAAATGTCATTCCAGCAAAATGCAATATGGGTAAATTAGAATGGGAAAAAAACAATGTTTTGAAACAAATTATACAGTTTTTGCCCATAAATTGATTTGAATCTTTTGAATTGTGTAGCTTACTTTGACTTTGTCTGCAGAGTCCCCCCATATTATTCCCCTGCCTAATGCAATTCCCCCACCAATCAGGAGGTAGGCACACATTTATTGACCTTTACTGTCCCCACTAATCATATCTTCTTTTACTATTAAATCTAACATATGTTATATCATGTTTAACCATATAAAGTATGTAAAGTACTAGTGCCTGTCAAAGTTGTATTCTGATTAGTGTTGTTGACTTTATATATGTGGATATCTGGATGAGTGACTCTGCACATTTCTTCTTCTTTTAGTTTAATGGCGGGTTACAAACACGTCTTAAAGAGGTGTATACCGCGACTCTGCACATTACTGCTGATGATTGAGAGATATTTCTAATTAGACTCAATGTCCTTCACCTGTACACACACAGGAGGTGGAGCTTTGTCTACTTAAAATCATGGTGGGGAATTGTTTGAGAAGACACTTGACAAAAATTCAGAGGGGCTGAGTCAATGTGAATTGTTCTAATAATTGGGTAATACTTAGAGTAGTGCAGGATTTTTTCTTTTTAATGTGAAAGTTTGATGTCCTGTACCTCCTTCATGAGCTAGTTGGATGTGCAAACACCTCCTTAAAAAAATACATAATTACTTTTCAGTGAAAATTTACATAGCAATAGAACTTCTGAAAAAGACAAGTGGATATGGCATGGACACGGGCTGGAGGTAAGTATGATTAGATTTAGATTTATTCAGATTTATTCAAGCCTTGTCCACACGTAGCCGGGATTTTGTAAAAACGAATATCATTCCCCGTCCTTCTCGAAAAAAAACTTACGTACACACAACCTCGTTTTTAGAAAAAAAAACTTCATCCACACGTAACCGCAGAAGTGCGTTTTTAAGCGCATTCATACTGTTTCCGAATGTAAACACAGGTCGCATATGTGAAGTATGAACATAGTTTGTTGCAGCCAGTGACGTTTCGAAACGCAAAACCCCGGTCATGTAAACCATAGACTGTAAAAATATGCAAACGCATAAATTGGTCAGAGGTTTTAAAAAGCTTCGTTTCTGATGCTGTAAATCTGCGTTTTCGTGTGGATGAAAGGCCAAAATGTAGAAATATATAGATATATAGAAATATCGTTTTGTGAGATACCCGGCTACGTGTGGACGGGGCCTCAGTCAGCTTGGCTATTTGTTTCCTTCCCACAACAATCCACAGCGCGTGTTCGGGTGCCCTCAGGGTTCCCTCCACACAACTATTCTTAAATACTAAACCTGGTTAAAGGCAGGATAGGTAATTTTCGAAAACTAACATGATTTTGAGAGTAGCATCCTCTTATTCAACCACCCTCTTCCCTCTGTGTTCTCCCTCAAAAGCCACGCCCCTCACTTACATGGTGCCATTGGTCCAGAAGCAGATTTCAGCTCATGCTTTGAGTGTGGGCTCATGCATGCATGGAGTAAAGAGGCTTGATTGGTTTATAAAAAAATTAAACCTTCATCTGACATTGTTTGTTTTTACAGGGGATTTTCTTTGATTTTCTTTCACATCAGGACATAAAGACAGTTTCAATCAATAAGTTGAAAAGTGTATCTGGAGGAAATTACCTGCCCTGTCTTTAATGCTTATTATTTAAAATCAGGACAACTTCAAAGGCTTTCTGAGCAAATTGGATCACTCTTACCACATCTCACACCACAGAAATATCAGAGAAGACGACTGGTAAGAAACCATACAAGAATCAAAACTTGGCCTAGGTTTGATGAAAGGGAGAACTAGGCCTGAAATAGGCTGTATTGTCTTGTTGTGTGTACCCCGCTTCAGAAGAAATGTCATCCTACTGAGTGCTGTTTATAAGTTTGCCCATGGCGGCTATTTTCTGCATTAAGAATAACTATAAGGAAATGATCAATTATAATACTTATGGTCTTGTTTGCCTTTTGTAGATGCTTAAGGCTGCTGAGTAGTAGAGAACAGACCAGTGATGTATTGAGTGTGGGAAAATGGATCATTCTTTACCAAAGGCAGTCACATGGCAAATAACATTAAACTATAGTTTACTGTACATCATTACAACATGTTGTGTTTACATAAATCTGCAGCACAGCATGTGAAAACGTCACTGCTGTCTGAAAAATAGGACAAACTTTGAGTGGGTGCAATGTAAACCTTAGCTAGGGTTATAGGTAACCCGGCAACATAATGTGTTGTTGTTGTCCAAATGGAAAATAACCTGGGAAATTGCATGAAGTAAGGTGGGGAACACTGCCAGTTAAGCACTATGATTTATGTGTGTCCTGGATTATTCTAAAAACAGCCTGCAACCAGAATCATTCAGTACCTAAACAGACAATTCATTGGTTGTTGTTTTGTTTTGTTTTTTCTAAGAGAGCTCACTGACTGACTGGCCAAACTGGAAGAAAACTAATTTCCCAAAGGGATACATGAGAAGCTTGAAGCCCTGGTTGGAAAAACATTTTCTAAAAAGTCATTTTCTAGTGTTTATTGAGTAGATGTTGGGTTTGGATACACACTGTGCTCCATATTTCTGAATTGTCTCTCCAACTCGTATAATTCACTAAAAACTCAGACTTTTTTTTTTTTTTTTTACCTAAACATGAATCATTCTTTTCTCTGTGGAACTTCAAAGGTAGAAGAAAAGTCTTGCGCTCCAACCACTCCACAAATGGAAGTCAGTGCTCTCAGAGAAGGGACTTAGATGTTCAAAAACATCCATTTGACTCTTTCCCTTAGACAGGGTCCAAAGAAAGTACTCCTTGGACCTAAAGAAATCTGCCTTATGTGATTTGTGTGCTCCAGTACTTTCTTTGTAATCTGTGTGAGAACAGCCCACTAAATTATTTTGAATGAATAATCTTTTACCAAAAAAATATTCTCTTAAATACATTTCTGATTGAGAGGTTCACTTAAACTTTATTTCTGACATGTAAACGTTCCCCAACTTATCTCTTACATAAACAAACTTATACTAAGCAACCTCATTCCATTTTTCCATCTTTCCTGGAAAAAGGAAAGAACGATGGAACAATTTAAATTTCCCCTGGGGACAAATAAAGTTTTTTGAATTTAATTAAATTGGCATGCTTAAAGGAGAAGTGTGCCGGATTTAGTGACATCTAGTGGCGAGGCTGCAGATTGCAACACACACTGACTCAGCCTCCCATTCCTGGCTTTTTGGAAAACCTTTCAAGGATGCATTTGTTTGCTTTACAACCATCCATTCCTATTTTTGTACATGTACAAAGAAGTGCAACAGGAAGGTGCAACACCTTCTCCCTCTGCAGATATAATGACGTAATTCATATGTTAGCCTCATAGCAGGTTTGCTGTGCTCCCCATATACATTATATACATTGCCTATGAGCTCATTCCATGAAGATAGGACTAGTTATTTTAACATAGCAGGTTACATTTAATTTACCTGCCGCCCTCCCACCAGAGATTCAAGCTTGCAAGCCTGTCATACTTCCAAATATTCATAACCTATTTTGACTAATTAAAAACCAACCACCACCACAGAGAGAACCTCTCTCTGAGGGAAACACAAGAAAGTAGTTCAATCACCAGATAAAGATTTAGCTAAAGGCAAAGACTGTTTAGTTTCAATAACTTGGTGTCTGCTCCTGTCCGGCTCTTACATCCCCATAACTTCTGATCATGGGAAACCAACATGGCGGCTGCCTGTACTCTGAATCAAGGCTTTTATGTAAGCCGGCGACAAACCAACAGTCAATGATTCTAAAGTGACAAGATCATACTCTTCCTTTTTAAGTGATTAAACATTAACAAATCTTATCAATATCATATTCTATTTCTGCCAATGATTCCACCAAAAGATCACACTGCACCTTTAAATGATCCCTTTAGGGATGTCAAAAACCTTGTCATTGACCTCTTTCACTGTGTGCTGCAGCTGGAGGCACAGTGATCCTCAACAGTGTTTTCCTTTGTTCAAGTGCTGATAGTTAAATAAATAAAGAGTTCCCTTACTGTACACACACACACACACACACACACACACACACACACACACACACACACACACACACAGACTTGTGGCTCTATGAATGGAGCAAATGGTGAAGATATTGAGCGTGAACAAATGAGGAGCCGCTGGTTGGGTGATTTGGTGCGCAGCATGGTTGTGTTTAATGTGTGAACAGACATCGCCCCAGGGTGCTGTGCACTGTGAGATAACAGCAGGAACACACTGAGGCAACTATTCAATAACTACTAACACACTGAGCAGCTCCCCAGGGAAAACAAACCTACTGTACTACAGGTTTACACTCAGACCGCCTGCTGATCCCTCATCCTCTGGGGATTGTAGTCTTTAATCCTGGACAGTCTTTTTATAGCCTCACTCTCTTTTCACAGATAATTGACGTGGACATTCGAGGTGCACTCACTTCACTTTTCTTTGTTATTGTTTTCCCTTTTGCTGTCAACTATGATGTATTTAAATATTTATGTCCAACACTTTTCTGTAAAAGAAGTGAAGATGTTAAAATACTTTTTGGCTTCACCCTAGAGCAAAAACAATCGTCCAATAACTGAACTGGATTTGAAGAAAAGTAATTGTGATCATTTAAACCTGTGATGCATGTTTTATTTCAAGATCAGATTTGCTAATCAATCTCTGGTTGAGCTATTCTAAAGCACAGAGGAGTTCTCTTGATGTTTCACATCTGTTAGCGCTCCAACAAAAAAACTACTACTCAGCTCATGTTAATTATTTGTCTTATTAATAGATCAGTAATCTAATCTTTGATGAACTTAAATTTTTAATATTATCATCCCAAAAGGTTAACAAGACATATTTAAGTGTTTGTCTGATAAATAGTCTGACAGCAACACAAAATATTGAACTGTTCAACCAAGAAAAAAAACAGCTAATATAAAAAAGTTATTTAGCTTACAAGAAAAATAAATGTCCAAAAATGATTAAATTTAAAAGTGTAAATTAAAATATATTTGAGTTTGTTGCACATATTTTAGTTTTGTATTTAAAACATTTTAGTTCATCAATTAATCACAGAAATCTGAGCACCACTGGATTCTACATTCAGCAACTTTAATCTCTGGTGCATCATAAAGATGGAAGTAAAAGGTCCTGAGTCACAGATGCTCCAAACCAGGTGGTGAACTTGTGGAGGTTCATTCATATTTCATGAGATCTACCATGATGACATCTCTGCCTCTGCAGCTGACCTGACTCAATCACGCCCACACAAACCAGTCGGCTCCACCAGAACCCCACCCAAAGTGATGAAGACTGATGGATGAAACCTTCAAATTCTGCATTTTGATGATTTCAGCTCTTAATTTAGTTGGTTTATGCAGTAAGGGTCAGAGCATAAAGAGTTTCTTTGTCACTGCGGCAGACTCTCCGGAGCACATTTTATTCAATTTAAGCTCATTTCCTCTCTAGCCTCTGATTGGTTTAATACTCTCATCTACTCTTTACACTGAAGTCTGTACAGTGGGTGCAGAAGTGGAGCTGGCAGGAAGGGTGACATCCATGACGTAGCTCAGACACTTTATTCAGCAGGTCTTTTTGAGAAAAACATATTTTAAAGTATTCAATCCTGTCTCTGACCCCCTTTTTCTCCCATGTGCTGTTAAAGAAAAGGAAGTCTATCTATTTAGGTCTTACCTAATCACTGCAGGGACTACAACCCTCCTTCTAATCCTCTGATCACTCCTCCTGCTCTCTCCTGAGACCTGGGAGGAGAGTGAATCACCTGAGAGGCTTCATGTTTCCACCACAGACATCAATCATATCATCACCACAGTCCAGAATATGTCCTTAATTATTGTCACTTACATGGATGACTTAAATTACTTGTAAGGCAGAGGGATTTGGATATGAACTAGTCGTGAAACAGAAAGGTGGGGCTTTTCTCTTATTTCCTCCACTTTCAATGCACCATAAACATCATTTAGAAAAGTCTGAACCATTTATAGATCTTCTACGAGCAGCAGGCATCGTAACATCAGACAACTATTTTCACTTTATTTGTTTCTATATTAGTCTTACATTTCATAAAACAGACAAAGCGTTCATTTCACTTATTTTAGTTCATTTATAAATAATGGCTCCTTATTCTGACTTTGCTGTGAAATAATTTTCAATCAAAAGGCAGATCCTTGTCTGGACATCCCCTCATGCAACCCACTGTTGTTTCAAAGACCTTTTAATAAAGTGAGAGTGTGATTTAGCCTGTTTGATGTGCAGGGCTGCAGGACACATTGTTCAGATGTATGAGGTGAGCAAAACTAGTTCTCTGGGCGTCTCTGCCCTCATCATTTACCCAGAACATTCTCTGCTTTGGATCCAACGAGACACTAACTGTGCAGAATTCCAATTCAGGAAGCCTGTGTGAAATTTGACACTGTGCTACTTAACTGTCCTGTTTCATATGAAATAATTGGCCTCAGTTAGTTAGCTGAGGCAGTGATGAATATGTGATGTGCACCAGGTGCAGGATGGAGGAACATTTGGGCCTTTTTCTGATACAGAATGAATTGATTTTGGGACAACCCCCTCTTCTATTTTGCAGGAGTGTCACTTCACACATGCAGGGGTTATTATTGAAGCGCTTCAGGACTAATGAGAACAGGCCAAATGTGCAATATTGCATGTAGTATTTATCATAGTTTAACAGAATGCCCTAACACATCTGTCTTTTGTTTTGAACTGACAGTAACCTCCTGATAGGCTTTGCCTCTCTCCATGCATCTTCCTTTCATTACACAGCTGAGAGAGAAGCATGGAAGGAAATAGGACCCACTGTCCCCTCCCTTCCCATGGCCCCCCTCCCTTCCCCTCCCTATTCTCTACTTTCCATTGAACCACAAACACCAATCCCAGCAGCTCCGCTATGAATCCAAGGAAATAATCTGCTGCTCAGTGACACCCTAAATGTGTACTAACCGCTTCCAGCCACGTAAAACAACATCTAAATCAAAGCCATGCGTTACCAAAGTAAAATGAGAGCTTTGGGGAAAAGAAACGCAGTCGGGAAGTGAATGTTAAGGCGGATACAGGGAAGAATTTGCCCCAGCAGTTGTTGTGCAGTGATACCCGGGCCACCAGACACACCGCCGAACAAAGACCACCGGCGTGAAATCTAAACTGTCATGTAGGCAAAAACCAAAGACAAAGACTGGAGGACTGAGTGTGATTCTGCAGCAGAAAAGAACAGTTTGAGGTCAAGTGATAGCTCGGTTGAACTCGGAGTGTGGCACTTGTCGCAAAGATGCTGCAAAAAAAAACATTTTATAGCCTTGGTGGCATCATGAATGACAACGACCGTAACGTGGGGTTTGGTCAACCGAAAGTATATTTCAAAACATAATCAAGTTGATATGCAAACATGCATTAAAATGCACCTCTGTGCCGACTTATTCTTCTTCCAAGTAAAAATTAGAGGAGGCGCGCAGCGGCGCATAACCCATGCCGCCCCGGTAACATCCTGCACCCACACCCGTAGGCCCACGCGACCAGACACCGGGCACCAGACTGCACATAACGTGAGTTTTTTAAGAATGAATCTCGACCCAGCACTCACTGTGATGCGGGGGATGTTCTTCTTGCCCTGATATCCAGACATCTTCAGCGGTAGTTCGATTTGCGCTGCGCCCTGTAACCGCAATGTATGCAACGGGATGTACGGATTACTGCAGCTCGCCGGGTCGAAACGAGGATGATAATGATGATGATGAAGAAGAAAAAGCCGGGAAGGTCGCAGCTGATCCTTTGGGAGGCCTCAAACGTAAGGAATTACACTCAAGTTTCAGCTCCAGATCGCGTCCTGGCAGCCTCCCGGTCTCCGCCGATGCACCAAAAGCTTTCCTTCTCAGACAGAGTCAGACAAGAGGGGAGGGAGGGACCACTCGCGAGCCTCTACCCCATAAAAGAACCCCACGGAGCATGCGCAGAGCCTCGCCCTCCTTCATTGACAGGAAAGAGCCACTAATGCCATCAATTGCTCTCCCTGGATTAGTGAAGGCAAGAGAGTGCAGCAAGTGAACAAACGAAGAAAAGCCAGCAGCCATCTTAACTCTTCTCACTTCTTCCATTTCTTTTTAAAAGTCTCACTTTTATTGGAGAAAGTGAACTATCACTAATTGCGCAGGCTGATGCCATTTTGAAATTGAGTATGTCAGTTTTTTTCCTCCAGTCGCTATTGTCACATAATATTTAAGATGTACAAAGTCCCAAATTGTTTTGGAGATGTAAGTAGAAACGAGAAGTGATGATTTGAGGGATCAACACATAACCTAAACACTGTGTCTCTCTTATTGATAGATAGGCTTAACATGAACGTTGAATCAAGTATATCTGACATGCTTTCATATAAATCAAGCTTAACATTTAGAAAAGTCAGTGTAACCTTTTTTATATCAGAGGGACTGCCATTATTTTCCCATTAAAGAGACTCAACTACATCAGTGTCCAGTAGACTGACTAGTTCTTAAAGTAGTTTAAAACAGTTCATAAAGTCAGTCTACTGAGTGAGTCATGTCAGTTACAGAGCTATAAAAAGGTAAAACTAGAACTACATTTGTTTAACAGCAGGACTAGCGTATCATAATTTCTGTCTGGACTGATACGACTGTATGCCTATATATTTTTAAAAGTAACTTTTCGTTTGTATTAAAATACCTGCCTTTTCTTATTGTTGCAACATCATAATCTCATATAGCAGATACTTTCATCCAAGCTGAATTATAGTTGGATTACAGCTGAGAGTCAGAACAACACCAGTGAAGATCTAGATGGGAGGGAATAATACATAAGCACACAAAATACTGCTTTTAAATTACATAGTGTTACTTAGAGAATTTAAAAACAGAACAGCTCTGTGAGAGGCAATAAGATGTCCTCAAAAGCTCATCATTCATCTGGATAGAGTTGTTCTGTGTTCGAGAGCTGAAAGAAGATCTTGGTGAATTTGGTAGGAAAGCAATGTCACTGTGGATATCATTTCATAGAAGTTAAATTTATCCATTTATTGTTTAACTTCATAAAAGTATAACTATCAAAATGCAGCCCACATTTTGAGCACTAACGGTGAAAGTACTTGTTATGCTGAGTAGTCAACTTCAGAATAATGTATACACAGCATGTTAAGGTGGGGCTGTGGTTCATTTTTAGACTTGTGAGAAGTTTGTCTGTGATCAATTCAATTGTATATGATAACAATTATAACACAAAGTAATGTATTCATTTCATTTATTTTGTTTACAGTTGTACCAAAGCAAATCACTTGAGTGAATGTACTTTGTTACTTTCCATCACTGCAGTCTGTTTACGTCACATTAGCATAAAGGTTGGTCTTGGGCAGTTTGAGAGCTTTTAATCAGCCCATTATTTATTTTATCTTGTTAAATCATGTAGAAGGCATTCCTTTATCAGGGCGGAATCTACTACACATGTTAGACTTAAATAGATATACAGAGATAACAGAGTGTAGTATAAAGGGTGAATTGTTTGGCTAATGTTTCAGATCAATAAAGTAACATGATACCAGGGTTCAACACACCCTTTTAACAGCATCCTGAGTGCTGAAATATTAAGTAAAGGCAGCTATTGCTACTTGTGTTGCCATAGATCCCCATGCAACCGGCTGTACCTACTGGATGATGAGTTTGAATCAGCAGAAGAAAAGTTTACAGATTTTCCTGCAAGTCATGCACGTCAGAGCTGCCATGTCTTCATCAGGTCCACACCCTGAAATCTGCTGATAAAGACCGAAATGCACAAGCACAGGGATGCTGTAGCCACGCACATGCACATGGGTCCCTTTTTAAAACCAGGAGAACATTTGTATTGTGTTTTCCCCTTTCAGACCTGTTGGCACTGCTGGTGTTTTGCTCAAGGACACTGCAGCAATGCAAAGGCAGACCATGATTTATTATAAGAGGGGATCAAACAGAAATCAACTAACAGGAGCCACTCCCTCTAGCAGCCCTGCATAGTGGGCCCTCTATCTCCTCGATTACATCACAGGGCTTTCTGGGTAATGTAGTCATGGCAAGTTGTCTGTTCTGGTGTGCAACCGTTGTCAGCATAAAAAAAACTCAAGTGAGTGGGTGGCAGTGGTAGACATTAAGACACTTACATCAAGATGGTGCAGATGTGTGCAACATATAATAACGCTTATGAGAGAAATTACAGCCACAGAGAAAATGGCAAATTCGAGTGAACAAAATAAGCATTTAAATTAAAGACAAATTTACCCTCTTATTATCCAAATTCTGCAGCGCTTCCTTCCCGGTGCTCTCCCGGATCTCCACCTTTCTCGGCTGAGAGATGTCGGTCTGCCGGTCAATGATTCGGCTGTCACTCTTTCCTCTGCACGCCGAGAGCGCATCAAAGTCCAACGTCTTGCTGTCCGAAGAGCCTTCCACCGGACAAAACATGCCACAGAACTGCTGCCTCGGCCTGGCTGGACTGTCAGAACCCATATTCTTAAAAAAGGCTGGTACTTCCCCGGCGGTCGACATGCCTTACTGGTTCTGGAGGGGGAGATGTAAGGTTTCCCGGGGTGTAGATGCACTGATGCTCAGCTGCTTTAATTTTTTTTTCCTGGACAGCCACCGCCTTTTCTGGATTCAGGCGCAGGTGGTCGCACTGTGACAAAAGAGCAAAAAAAATTTAAGGCTAATGGTGCATGAAAACACTCCCACGAGAGAGAAAGGTACGCCGTTAATACCTATTATTAAGGGTTAAATACAAGGAAATCCGCTGTTGTCTTAGTCTATGATCCACCTTCTGATCAGCAAACAGTTTTGATTTGCTTACTCATGAGTCAACATTCCCTTCTAGCCTGCAGCCAATCCTGAGTTAAAAGTCAGCATGTAAGAGAGACTCACAGTGGAGCTTTGTCACTGAAAAGATCCAATAGGCTCAAGGAGGAGGATGGTCCTCAAAAAAAATTACCTGGAGCCTGTGTGAACCCGCGCGGAGGCAAACCGGAGGTGGCACGAGCGCGTCAGATGTGATCAATCCGGAAATGATCGCTCCTTTCTTTTCCAAACTAAAGATCATCCGTCAGGGTACAGTGAGCTGCCTGAAAGTGAGTCTGTAAGTTGAGTAATTTAATAAGTGGGAGATGTCATACAGCCGTGTGTCTGAGGGGCGTGTCCGATCAAAGTTGGAGGTCAGGAGGGGATAAGCACCATGGAGAGTTCCACCACAGTCACACCCAGTCCAACAATGAAGGGCGCTGTCCCTTCAGCACCACACCCTGCGCTCACATACCCACACATTATAAATATTTTATAGAGTCTCAGCTGTTTGTGGCAGCTTTCAGCCCGCACACACCAGTCCGAATTACAGCGAATCATGCCATAAAATACTTCATTTATGTTACACTGTGGGGCAGAACAGCAGAGCACTCTTGTGTTAGACATTAATTAATCATTTATTAGTTGTGTTTGCTTAACTTGCTTATTCATTCTGGTTTCCATGATTTCATTAGAGATCGTTTTTTTACTTTCGTTGCTATTGCTAAAATAACATGTCATTTTACAATGATTAATGACATTGTAACCACAAGTTTGAATCATCTGTTTTTGTTACTGATTATACTGTATTTGTATTTCTCTTTCTTTCTCTCAGGTCATGGCAGATGGCTTTTCAACATGAGTCTGGTTCTGCTCAATGTTTCTGCCTCTTATTAAGTTTTTTGAGTTCTTGCTCATGGTGGATTTATGTCAGCATTCTCTAAATAATACTCTGCACAACAAAGAGCACGTCAAAGATTATAGTCAGGACCTGCTGGTTTTGTCAAGTGTCCTGTGATAGTCCAGAGATTATTGGTGCTACTGCATATTAACAAACAGCTATTGATTGATTGGTTACGAAAAGCTATTTCATCACATCTTAAATAAAAAATTGAGTGAGCATTCTTTTTTTAAACGAGCTCTGAATATGGCTGTTGTCTCTGACAGCCCAAAGCTATCATGAGATTTTGATTTAAATTCTGCAGTTGTTTTTTTCCACCAAATGAACTGAGCTCACTTTAAAGCCTTAGACTGAGCACTAATGGACAATACAAATACACATTTGAATATAAATGAACCACTGTTCTGACTCTGCCAATTGTTATTTCTTTAACTGAAGTTAGTAGTTCTGAAGTTTTCTGTGGAGTTTAAAAAAACATTAAAATGTAAACGGATTATTGATTACGACATAACATGGTAAAGAATGAAGAAACAATGCAGAGTTGATCTGGTCTTGTTTTCTTTTCTTTTTTTCTTTGTTGGTTTGCTGATGTTCTTGTTACATTAGGATTTTAATGGATAGGCAGAAATTGAAGTGAAGTGCTTCACACAAAAGAACAACTTTCGAGTTGTCCTTAGTCTTCATTTTTGTATTTATTATGTTTTTATGAATTACTAGATATGTTTTGTTAGTGTCCTTTCCTGTGTTATTATGCTATTTATTGTAAGTTGCACAGATGAGTTTTTTTGCTTGCACTTTTGCCAAAGGCAAATCTCCCCCTGGGGAAAACAAAGTAAATTTAATCTAATCTGATTTTATCAGCAGCATAAGGGCTAAAATGCTGGTATAATATGCTGGTCAGTCTCCAAACATATGGTAAAGTTTGTCACCTCACCTCACTCTTATAATTGCTGACTCTGACGAATCCTTTTTGAAAACTTCAGCTTTAAAGTCTATTTGAAAAGCTGAAACTTTTTAGTGTCAACATTTTTCCTCCCTAAAGAATATATATTGGAGACTCTGTCGCAATGAACAGGCTGTCTCACTCACTGTCCATTAACATCATATGTTACTGTAACCACACAACGTAGAAGTAACAATATGAAGAAGGTCGAAACTTTACACTACTTAGAAAGTTTAAAATGAGTTTTTATTTGTTTGTGTGTCTTGATTGCATCCCAAGAGGTAAAACAGGACATCAGGCTTACAGCTTCTATCTGTTTGAATGCTCGATGAATCAAAAGTAAGTGAAAAACTACAACTGAGATGTTCTTTGTTTAAATCACCTTTTGCATGATAATAGAATACTTTTCCAGGAAATTCTAGCTCGTATTAAAGAAGAATGAACATGCAAATGTGAATGTGCAGAGAATAGATGGCTGTGAGGTATAAATACATCAGTGCTGCATGGTGATCAATAAAGAGATGGAGCCATCTAACACACATTGTTAATTTCTAACTCACTTTAAACCAGACTAAACCCTCCTGAATGAGCGGCCATGGAAACATTTTAACACTGAGTCCATGTCAGACCAGTTTCCATAACAACATGGTGGGCAGCAAATGGCTTTGCTGCTTCTGTTTCCTCTCCCAGAGGGCTGAGGGTGAGTGAGTGAGTGAGTGAGAGTGTGTGTGTGTGTGTGTGAGAGAGAGAGAGAGAGAGAGAGAGAGAGAGAGAGAGAGAGTGTGTGTGGGTGGTCATCTCTGCAGGAGAGGTTTAGAAAGTCTGAATGTCAGAGGTAAAAATATCAAAGGTGCAGCCACGCCCAGAGCTGAGACAGTGCACTAACTACCCCCTTTTGATGCTGAACTGTCCAATAAACAAAACAATTGTCCCCTGCTGAGGGCAGAGGAGGGTAGGGGTTAGATAATAGGAGGGGAAAGTTGGCATCATGCCAGATAGACAGTTGGAGGATGCGGGGCTGGGGTGTGTGTGTGTGTGTGTGCAGGAAGGGCATGGTGCTGGTATCCAGAAACAGATGTAGGACAAGTAGTGAGATCAGCAGAATGAGAGTGGACTCTGTAATCTGCTGCTCCCAAAGAAAATTTACAGGAACAATTTTAATGACAGCGCTCTGTCTGGATAAACCAAGATTAAAGTAGCCTTCATTTTAAACAAAATCAATAAGAAACTAAATCAAGTCCATTTGCATCATGAATCTGGTGATTAGTTATTGGCTTGACCTAAGACAACTAAATATTTGACATGATTAAATAAATAAATCTAAACCAAATCATTACATTATCCGGGGTCCTTTCCGTTTTTATTTTACTCCCTCATTTTTCTTCCTTTGTGAGATTGTCCTGATTAGAGGCCTTGAGGAAAACACTGGGGCCCCCACTAAATCTTCTACATCTTTGAATGCTTTTCTCTAGGCCAAACCTCATTTGTTTTCCAACCTCAATGAACAAATTACAGTAAAAGTTCAATTAAAATGTAATTAGGAAAATTACCACAAACCAAAGGAACTCAGAGAAGCTGGACTTTTTGGGCATATAATTGTCTGAGGCCCTCCAGCAGCTGCCAACTTTGCATGGTGAGTAATTATACATAGGTGTTTCAAGAGGTTGTTCAGATTTTCTGATTAGGCAGTAATATAAATTATGTTAACAAATTAGCTTAAGCTTTGTATCCTTAAATACAGGGTGTGTGTTAATAAATGTACTTCTGATGAGAACAGTGTAGGCCTTCATAAACACAAAGTTGTCGAGGTAATGGATGAATGAAACAATGTCATGTTTGCCAATACATTCGTATAAATATTGTTTTTATAACTTAAACGTTCATGACAAAATGTCAACAATAGAAAAGAGGATGGCATCGTGGCTTAAATGGGTAGTTCAAGTTAATATGATAACAGTGGAATAATCCTAGTTCAGCAATATGTACGGTGTGGTGCCAACCAGGACATAAATATGCAAAAAGTACTCTCCAACACTATGCCACCCCAAGCTCCAACAACCTGCAAAGTCCAAAAGCCTCCTCCTGGTACATGCCAAAAGAGGTCAGAAGTCTCTCTACTCTCATGAGAGTTTTACCAGTTCTGCAAAAAACAAAACCCAATAAGGCTAAAAGATAAAATAATGTATTTCATTTCAGTCAATACTTACACTGCCGTCTTAATAACATGTTCAATCTCAAATCAAATCAAAACAACCTAAACACCCATTCAACTATACCAAACTTGGCACACCCCTATACAACCCAAAGGCGGTATGTGCTTCTGTTTGCCAGTTCAGCTTGTGAAAGAGAAGTGAAAGCAGGGCTGTGGAGCAACAGGTGACTAACAAAGATGTGTGTTCTGATGTGAAAACAGTCCAGCTGTGCAACCTTTTGCTTGACAATACAATGTTCAAAGTTGTTTTTCATGAAGTTATTCTTAAGTTTGTCACAGGTCATTCAAACCAAGTAGTATAGTTGCTAGTTATGCTAAGCTAACATTTACCCAAATCTTTCAGCTGGCTTGGTGTTACTCAATAGTGGCTGTTTAACATTAGTGCATGTTAGTGTGTGCATTACTTTAGAGGCCACGAGGTGACAGACCAGTATACAAAAGGAGGAGAAAAAGGAAACAGTAGAGGTAAATTGCAATTTCCTTGTGTCTGCAGTAAGCACAGTATGTGCTTCAACATAGATCCAGTGTTTTACTACAGACACGTACTGGCTAAAACAAGTTTTACAGTCCAACAAGGTTGAATCTTCCCTATGATTATCTTTGAACCTTTCTTTTAGTGTGCAGTGATAGCTAACTGTCAGAGCTGAGGAAAGTTTATTTCTAGATCACCATTCATTAAAGCAACTCACACTGCTTTATAGAGTAACGATTGAATCCAAAGACACTCAATCTCTTGAGATTTGTTTGATCATTTTAACCACGTCCAGTTAATTTTTGACCACGACCTGGATGACTGAGAACCTTCAGACATTTGATTATCTGATTTTTTTTCTTGATCAAGTTCAGTTTATGAATATAAACATGAGTAACTCGTAACGTTTTCATCAGCCTCAGTTATACTCTGTGTGCTAAATACAGTACAGTACAAGAAACACTAAACAAAGATGATGACTGTGGTAAACATTACCATCTAAACATTAAACATTAGCAGGTTTGCAGTGTTTTGCAGCTGTGCACAGCATCTTAATTTGCTGACATCAGTGATCAAGGCTGCCCATAAGGAGGGAAAACATTTCTGGGGCCCAGCTGTACGACGGGCCCATGAAGGTTAGCAAAAAGACATCCAGCCAGATGGCACAATTAAGTTCAAACCACAATATTCACCATTTCTAAAAATACACATTTCATTTATGGTTGCCAGTTTCAAAGTGTATTTCAGTCAGCTTCACAAGCTGATCAGGGAGGGGGAAGGTGAATGTTAGCCAGAGAAAAGTGGAAAGCTGTCCTTGATATCAGGTTTTAGTGTCCAGCATTGGTCCTTTCTTTGGCAGAACAAGTTTACTAGTGAGTGGTAAAGCTTGACTAGTAGACAGCAAAAAGAAAAAAAGCCCCCACGTTAACTTGTAAGATCTAAAATATCTACTTGATAAATGTTGACCTAACTTGTTAACGAGCAATATTTAGTTAACAGTGAACTAGGTATGGTCTTTCACTTACATGGCGTCTTTTGTCCATTAGTTAGCAATGCTGTCAATCAAACTTGAAACTTCTAGTAAGTCTAGTATATACACTAAAGCAGTTTATACTATATACTGTATTTGTTTTAAATTAAAATTGAATGAACACATTTTTAACTGCAAAAGAGTAAAAACATGAGATAGTACTGTGGCCTGTTCTTGTCTTATTGAAGACTCTAGTTGCAATGAGTGAGGAGAGGAAAACAAGCATGAGAATACATAAAAAATAAGACATGAACACAGTAGCTGTCTTTATTTGCAGTCTCAGCCTCAAGAGAAGCATACCCATGCATGAGTTTTCTAAATGATCCCTGAATATGGAAAAAGTGTCAAGACTTAGTTGAAGTTAATTTTCATCTCAGTACAACATCAACATATTTTGTCTTTATCTGCCTGTGAAATCCCCTGCAGTGAACGCTGAGATGAGGATTGGGAGGAAAGGCTCCTCACCAAAAGAATGGAGACTGAGCTGGCCACCACCCTGTAACCCATGGTAACGCCGTCAACTGCAGTGGGAGGAGCTACATGCCTCACTGTGTCTGGATTGGACAGGAACAGGTGTGCTGAGGTTCCATATAGGGAGGATGGAGGAGGACTGGTGGAGGCATTATTGACGAGGAAATGGGGTGTGTGTGTGTCTGTGTGTGTCTGTGTGTGTGTGTGGGGGGGGACTTTCAGACCAGTTATTGATGCACTGATTGATACCGTACACAATAACGTAATACATCAACAACATTGTTCTTTCTCTGTGCTATTTCTTCTAAACTTGGATTGGATAAACTCTAGGCATCTTTATTTACTGTGTTTCTGCATGAGTCTCAAATGAACGCAAAGTGGGATTATGGAAATATGTCAATATACAGTATGTTACAGTTCTTCTTTATGATAGTAGAATGATAACACAGTACCTGTATTTGACTCAATGTATTGCCATCAATACATGCAAAATGATCTCAATTTATTACCTTTGTTTTCAAATTAGAGCAACAGGAATCATTCACCTTTTTGATCAATTAAATCTTCAGGTTATCAACACATTTGACATGAATGTGCTTTTTTTCCCTCCTTCTTTCAGTGACAGATAGCCTGCCACTCCTGGGTCTTAGCACACAGACTGGAAACAGAGATACATCACTGACCTGACTTTGATTCTAGAGGTAAGAAACCAGTACCATTAAAGCTTGTTCTTCATTTCATGGGGAGTCCCTTTCTGGAGGTAAGAGGGGGGCAGATCATGTGTTTGTGTGTAACTGAAAATGGGATCACTAAGAGAGATGGAGCGCTTTTATTCTGAAGGCTCTGTTGCAAACGCCAACTGATATGAACAATTAATTAATATAATTTTTTTCACAGCTTCAAAATTGAAATTGCAAATTTCAGACTCTTCCATTTTTACTCACATCAAAGGAAAATTCACAATAAAAATGTGCGCTGTGTACGCTGTGAAGCTTATTGTAGAAAACACAGCACTAAGAGCGAAAATACAGGTGGGCTGTAAACAAAATATGCATCAAAGTAATCCAGTTATATTTAAAATCAGCTGTAATCTGTTGGAGAAACTTTTCTCAGTCATATTTATTTTGGGGGAATTATTTTTAAGGAAGAAGCAGAGTAGGATTTTCTGGCATATCTTCAGCAGATGCCAAAGCGCATGGAGAGGGAACAGCTTGAAGACTTTAAAAAGCTCCAGCAACACTTTAGTATGACGATCACATTTATTAACGTGATCAGACCAAAGAATGGTCAAAAAAAGGCTAGAAGGCATCGCCACTGCACTGTGTCCACCACTGGAGAGCAGTGCTTCTCCAGTCAGCACAGCGCAGAGGTCTTCTGGAGCTCCTCCTGCTCTGGTTTCAAGCAGCAAACACATCAGGTCACGTGGGTATGTTGGCCGAGGGTTCTTAGAAGAGCAACTTGACACCTGTAGAAATGTTAGATTTGACAGTAGGGCTATATAAACCAACAAACATGTTTGTTACAGCAGGCCAACTGAGGACCCATAGCTCTAAAGAGACAAGACAAGTGTGTCCTCGGCACAACCTGTCTCTTTGTAAAGGAGGAGGGCTTTGGATTGTCTGATAAACACACTTCATTAAACACAAGTCCAGCTTCTACTCAACTCAGCTGTTTTTTTCCTACAAAATAATCTGAGTATGTTCATACAGAAGCTGTCAACAAGAGCTCAGAAGAACCCCCAGAAAGTGTTGTTGTTGAAGAGGGCCTCTGGTCTCAGCTTTCTGAGCTCAATAACGAGACCTACACATCTGTGCAGAAGTTCTTAACTTGAATGTCAGTGTACTACCATACACGCTTTTGTTATCACCCTACTACTAACACTACTTTGACAGAGGTTTACCTGTTGTAGATTTTATTCTACTACTTTAAAGGACCAGTCGAGCAACATTAGTTTTCTTATTAAATATTATTATTATTATTATAATATTTCTCGGCCCGCAGGTCAGTGTAAGATATTACACATTGGGCTCTTAATACTTGTAAGAATAATTCTTCATTACTTCAAACTGGAAAAAAAATAAAAAAGGTCTTTGTCTTGACATGACTTAATTGAAACAGATATTTAACAAATACTTAAAAATAAAGAAAAACAGAAATTACCATTATTTAGATTGGTGCAATAAAACATGGTAAATTACTTATGAAGAGCAAGAACACAAGTGATCCGAGTATCTTCATAAGGAAGCTGTCAACAAGAGCTCAACTCATATAGTCCAAATTGGTAAGTTAGAGCAGCATTTAGTGAATAAGATTTGTTTACTTTATTAGACAGACATTTCGGCTTGTGGCCTTCTTCAGGGTCGACCATGTTGGAGCTGTTTGACCTCTCTAAGCCTTTCACTCACCTTGCACTGTGGTAGCTGCCTCTCTACATTTACATGCCTAGTCTCTACACATTCATGTTAAATTCCCCTGATTGTTTATTTATGAGATTAAAATTCATATTTCTTCAAATGAAAGACTGAAGGTATCCTGTGAGTGATTCAGATTTATACAGTCATTGAATTAAAACGGTAAACTCTCCACACCGTAAAAAGCTTCATTCAGATAATCTTTAATGACAAAATGTTAATCAAGTTTTCCAATGTAGTGGGAAAAAGAAAATCAAAGCAAATGCATCATTACAACAACTACTGTTGGACTGTCTCAGTCTGAGGGAAATCTCTTTCCACACCTTCCATTTCCTATTCACATTAGACCCTGCCATCAAAAGGAAGGGTTTTCTTTATTAACACTGTTGAACCCCCCCATCAGTGTGAAACTGGACTTCTGCTCTGTACGTTCACAATCTTTCTGCAACATCAGGAAAAACAAAACAAAACACAAAACCAAACATGACAGAGCATCCAAAGTTTGCTGTCAGACGCTGCGTGTTCAAACACAGACAGAGACATGCAAGTGGCACAAAACAACAGAGCAGTACTTCAGTGGCTGGAGTGGAAACAAAACCCCTGATTGTCCACGAGCCTTTCAAAAGAAGGCCAGAGTGGACACGCAGGGTCAAATAGTATTTGCAGAATTTTACTTTTATTTAATGGCGCTGTCAATAAGAGAAAAGAATGGGACTTCTGACACGTTTGATGTTCAGCTGTTACGCACACTGATTTAAATGAAAAAACGTCAGAATCATAAAACAGTTGGTCAGTTTTCAGAAGGGGCTTACTGTCTTTTAGTCCTCTTCTTAACTAACTGTCCACAAGTTCATTAACAAAGTACTTTTATGTACAGCTTTACAACGTGAAATCATTTACGTCTTGTCAGCAACATGATTTAATTTACTCTTACATAAACAATAACACCATAATAAGATTACTTCTTTCTAATTAGGGGGAATTTGCTCCTAAAAACCCCCTTCATGTCCTGATTAAACAAGTAACATCTTTGGGTGTAATCTTATCTTAATCAAATATTATTTGACCCAGGTCTGACTGTTTACATACGAGTCCAGCCTCAGAAAAACCGCCCTGTAGCGAATGTCTGATAACAAGATTTTTGTTCATGTTGCAGACCTTAAGTACCTGTTTACTTATAAAGTAGAGCCTTTTGAAAGTAAAAATACACCTCCTGTCAGTCATTTATCCGTTTCTTCACATCTGCAGTGTCATGTCCGAGTGAGGATCAGCCTCCTGTGTTCACTCAGACAGAACACATCAGTTCCCTTATCGGCAGCTGGATAAAGACATTCCTGTTTGAATCGCCCCCTGGGGACAAATAACGTTTTTTTGAATTTGTTTGGTTTGGAGTGTTGGAATAAAGGGCTGGCTATCACTGAACCTTTTTACTTAAACAATTCTCAAAACATAATCAATACCCGGAAACTAAAATGTAATTCAAATTTCTTTTTTTCTTTTTTTTAAATCTCAAATCTTTCATGGTACTTTTAAAAATAGAAGTTATCAACCATCCTTAAAATAAATGTCAACATAAAGAACGTTCTCGGGAATCCATCTCTCCAACTATTGAACCGTTCTGAAACAATCTCCTTTAAATCTACAATAAAGGGCAAAGGGTAGCAGGTGATATCCAGCCCGATGTGGAGTTACAGGGAGTGGGAGCTATGAGGTTGCTACGATATGTTGGAGTTTAACCAGGAGACTCACTGAAAAGACATGGACACGGACTTTTTGGACAAATGACTGAACCTTTTCGGACCTTATAGCGCTGTAACCCAGGACCCTGATCACAAAATACTGTTAGTGTACATGAGGAGAGCAACACTGCCTGAACAACACACACCTACACCCCTGTTTCCAGTTACCGTAAATTCCGGACTATTGAGCGCACCTGGATATAAGCCGCACCGGCTAAAAATAAGTAAATAAATGTATTTGTACATATATAAGCCGCACTTGATTATAAGCCGCAGGTGTCCACGCTATAACAAGAGCTATTTACACAGACGTAGGCTACCGGTAACATCCGCAAATACTGTAGCGTCCGTACGGACGTTAAAGGACGACGAGAGCGTTCAAATAATAACTTTTAATAACCCGATCACTGTCGGCCGTGACCACGCCGTTTACAGCGGAGAGCAACACATAACTTGCCGTAACAATCCAACTCTCTCCCCCAGCGTTCTCTCATACAGCCACTCAACACGTTCTCGCTGGTGCATTCACTGACTCTCCACATAATCGGAATTATGAACACATTATCAACTACTGACTTTACAACATGAACTGTTACAATACGAAGCCTAGCCGACGGTGTCTGTAACACGGCTGATGAAAAAGATGACCGTAATATATTTCACAAGAAAAAGTCCATCCATTCACTGCCTCAGAATGACTTCATTACTCACTTCCTCAGTCTCTGTTGTCGCTGTCAGTGTCATCTTAACGTGCAGCAGCTCTGTTAGCTTCTTTGGCAGCCAGGTCGATCGCCTTTAACTTGAAAGCTGCATCATATGTATTTCTCCGTGTGTTTTCCATCATGAGGGTGCGTGCATGAAGCGCAAAATGACTGATATTAAGATCCGACGTGACGAAGTCAAATGTTTTTGCGGCAGAAGCTCATTGTCCCCCATAAAAAATCCATGCATTGGCCGCACCGGAGTAGAAGCCGCAGTGCTCGAAGTGTGAGAAAAAAGTAGCGGCTTATAGTCCGGAATTTACGGTACTGATAGATTTTAAATCATAGTTTAAATCAGAGTCCAAAAGAGGAAAAAATGTCCCATAAATCTCTCTTTTCTGGCACACCTCCCCTTCCAGGGTAACTCATAAGCGTTTCTTCCATCATCACAACTTCTTAACAAACCACCACTGTCTGAAAATAAATAAAAAATGATATAAGCCAAAGAGAATTGACAAAATTGTTATTTTCAAAAAGGCATGATAACGTTTTCATTTTGTGTAGCCAACTTTGAATTCAGTCGAACCCTTTTCGAGATTGAGTGTTGTGCAACATGAAGGTGGCACAATCTGTGGTCAATTCTTAAACCCCCTTCTGTCAGATGCTCAAAGGGAACTGGGACAGCATGTGTATTAGAGATGAAGAGTTTGGTTCGATGCTGTGACTGTGCCTGAAAACCCACCCGTTAAAAAGATTTAAACCAAATCTCTTGGGGGACAAAGAGAAACATGACCTTATTCGCTCGTTGAAAAGCTTTTACAAATGAGTGAAGGATAAAAGGGAGGAGAGGGGGGGGATATCTACAGACAGTCAGAGAACAGCGATCAAGAAGGAAAGGGTGGGGACAGAGGGGGGAGAAGGCAGATGCAATTCTCCAGAGAACATGTCATATCTCAGGAGGGGAACAGGGTGCAGGCAGGGCAGAGGGAGGAGAGGCAGGCTTTCTTTCCGCGCAAGAGCAAAACTTTCTCCAATGACTCCTGGACACTTCTCAGGCACTTTTCTTCAGCTTCAGGCTCAGAAAGAGCTGGTGGGGGGCGTGGTCAACCTCTTTCCAATGTAGACTCTATTAGTGAAAAGGTACAAGAAGGAAGTTCATTATTACACACACTCATCAGAAAAGAATTTCAGCATTTCATACGTAGCCAGATCGTGTCTGGATAGAATATACTCAGGCCTCGACCTACATTCCATATGTTACCATTATTTACAGTCCAATATGTAACTTGATACACAAGAGGGGAGTTGAGGTGGAAAAACAACATCAACGCCGAGATTGTTGTTGCACTCAAGAAACTGATTTTATTTTTTTATTGAGATGAATAGAATTCTCAATCTTCCCTAGATGACTGAAGATGTGTTCGATGCATTCAGACTGGTTATTTTTCTCCTCACAAGCAAAGACTGCTTTAATGTATTAGGACCAAACTTTTTTTCAGACAAACAAAAAACAGAATGCTAGAAAACCTGTTTGTTTTTCTGCAGATCTTGCAATCATGAATGAATGTTGTTGTTTTTTTACATCATAGCAGGATGTGAATGTGACAAGCTACAAACCCACTATAAATAGCAGAGCTAGCATTGACCACCGATATCTGGACCTGACTCACCTGGATGCAAAGCTGCTGTGTAGATAAAGCATTATACTAAAGTGATTAGGTCGGGTTTTCATAGTATACAAACAGGTGTGCAATCATGCTTACAAGCTTTACACCCTGCTAGTCCATTGCTCTGAAAAGTCGAGGATATCGTCCTTGTAGGATTAGAGGAACTACAAACTACAAACAGGTGGCTAGATTTTAGTGCCATCTAAACCATAATGGCACTATGAGCTGACAGGTAAACAACATTTTGAAGAGGTTTTAAAACAATGAAAAAGTTATTGGCCTCTTTTCTCACAAAGCTCTTCACAAACGACAGTTTTGTTTCAGTGAGAAGACCACAGTGAGTTATTGTCGAACAGTAGAAAGCCCAGACAGGCCAACAGGGATGTTGTGATCATGACAGGTTGGGTAATGACAACTCATCGCATACCGCGTCACGTACACGAGCTGTTTCAGGCATCACAGGGACGTTATCTGACTGAGGGGCAGAGATTATGGAAACATGCGGTATTATAACACAAAGGTTCTCCAGGGAGTGTCAGAGTGCGCTATGAGACAGCAGGTGTGCAGCCCCTTCAGTCAGCAGCTGCTCTGCATGTTTGTCCAGACTGATAAGAAGGAAGGGAAAATTAATAGTGTGTGTACAGCTCCACCTACTGGCCATTACAAGTATTGGCTTCAGTGGCCAGTTACAGTGCTCTGTGCAGGCTTACAACAAAATCCATGCTTATCATCTGCCATGTGATGTGTGCTGTTTCTTTCTTACCCCAGCCCCAGGGCGAGGATGTGTGATAGTAGCAGCGAGGGGATGAAGACTTTGAGGAACTCAGCTGAGAAGATGCCTCCTTTCTTCATCGCTCCAGTCTTTCTCATGCTGAGCGTTACTGAACGCCGAGGGTGACGGAAATGAAACTCCCTGCATAATTAGAACAGGAGTGTTAGACGCAGCACAGGAAGTTGATAAAATGACACCTGTCAGTCAGTGAACGTTCTATTGTTCAAGTCACTTAAAAGGAAAAATGGCAGACAGGCTTTTATCAAAGCTTTCTGTTTTTAACCTTTTGATGTTTTTGAGGAAGAAGTTTATTAGACTGATCCAGCAGATTGCAGACATCACCGCAAGGAAAAACGTGATGGCAAATAGCAAGCTAATTATTCAATAAAGAATCCAATCATTTGTAATTATAACCATGGGGTTAGTTTCAAAGCTAACATCAAGACACCAATCCAAAGAGCAGAAATGAACTCTGTAGAAGCCTAAAGAGAATATCCTCTGCACAGAGTCTCTAGTTTGATTAACATTTCAGTCTCCAAACATCATCCTGTGATCATTAGAAGAGCTGCTCGATCAGACAGAAGACCGGGACCACTTTCTTATTTCATGCACCAGGTTGTAGGTTTCATGTGTTTAGAGAGGCTGGCTAATCCTGTGAACTTTCACTTTTTTATACAAATGTCTGACGGAGTTTGAGTCTATCTTTTTTTCATTTTCAAATATTTATACATTTTTTGAGGGAAACGTATCAAATACAAATACATGATGAAAAAAGGCAAAACAAAAACAGTCATGGCATTAAGAAATTACCAACTTTAGCTGCTTCACTCTTAATAATAATTTATACTTTGTTAGGTCAGAAAAAAAGGCAACAGATTCATTAGAATGAATGATTGGTCCTAAAATTGAACCCAGAATAAATTAGAGATCAATTACAGACAAATCTGACTTTGTCAAACTTAGATTCTTTTAGCTCCTAAAAAGTGACATCAACAGTTTCCAGCAGCTGGCTTTATTTCTTTTTGCTTTGGACCATCCTCAGCCATAATGTCTAACCACTAATCCTGGACAAGCAGCTGTGTGTGTTCGGTTTCCTTGGAAACAATAGGCTGGTGTTTACTGAGTTGACACTTACTTTGGGGGAATGTTTTCCGGTCGACTAGACCAGTCCGCAACCCAATCTGCATCCTTCATCAGGATGTCCATGTCTCTGTCTTTGTCCAGGGCGTCCTCTTCTGACTAAAGACACAACAAAAGAAAACATGCGAGTAATGTGGCAAGCTCAGACTTCTGATCTGATGATCGTCATGTTCATGTACAATATGTACAAAGACATCTTGTGATACAAATTCAGTTTTTTCTAAACTGAGCAGAATCAAAGAAACCCAACAGGGATAAAAACGATTGGCAAAGAGGGTAATGGTTGCAATAACAACATGTGCTACGCAAAACAAACAGACATCTACTTTGGGTGTGACAGTAATCTCCATGGAAACTACAAGCAGTTGTACATCTCCTGCAAAGCTGGTGGTTGAGGTTGCCATGGCAAAAAAACTGATGAGGAACCCATCTCTTACTTGGCTGTCTCTTCTGCCACTCAAATCCACGTCAAAGATGATCTGCCCGTCATCCTGAGGACTGTGGGGCCGTGGAGGGCTGTGGGGAAAAGTCAGAAAAGACCAATCAGAATCAGTGTCATAAACTCGTGATTCTTAATGAATCTCATATGATCCTTCAAAGTTCTCAAGTAACCAGCATTATGTTGTGGGAACAGAACAACATATGTCTTTTTGATTGAATTAGTTTGACCATGTGAAAGAGCACCTCAAACATTTCTCAAAGGTTGAGATAAGCTGCAGGAACTGGAGCACCAGCAGCCTGGGAAAGCTACGCTAAATAACCTTTCAGCTTCCCTCTTTTTCCTTTTGTTAAGACACCGTATGGTTCAGTCACTTTTCTGATTCGTTTTTCATGTTAAGGTCATTTGCAGGTTAGACTTGAAACCTGGGTCGTTCACTAGTTGTCCCCAATAAATGTAAATTTAACAAAATGGAATAGCCAATCATTTCCTTCATAACACGTCTACTACATATTTACATTTTATTTAACTAATAAACATGCACAGCAGCTTTGGCAGCCAAATAGAATGGATTTAATTGTATTGAATTTTACTCTTAACGTGCTTGTTTTCATAGAAGTGAAAACAGGGCGCTGAATAGCTTAGCGAGTGCGTCATGTGACCCATCTACAGAAACTGTTCCTCATCTCTGCAACTTTGAGTTCGGATCTGGCCTCTTCTCTTTGCTGAGCCTCTTCTCTCAACGTTTCAGGTCTTTCTTCAGCTGTCCAATCAAGTTAAGGCAAAAGCCCCAGAATATCTTTAAAGAAGAATAAAGGTTATATAAAGAGGGAAATTAAATAGGCACTTTTTAATTTGTTGACATTTAATGGAAAAAGTTGCTGAAAATAGCCAAAAGAGTAATACTTACAAATTTAAATAATCCATTCTAACTTTCAGCTGTAGTATTATAACCATGCTTCTCCTTTTGTTGGTTGTATGTGAGTGTGGAGGAGATTCCCTGCTCTATTTATTATATGTCGAAGCATCATTGAATAAGATTGAGTGAAGGATTATTTAATTGGAATGTTTTTGTTGTTGCTGTTTCATGGATGTTTGTCCATCGAGTGGATGCAGTTACATTATTTTGACAGAACTATTTTGGATTTCATTTGTTGTTGCTACACTGGGAGCCACTTTTTAGACTCAGTGTTTTACTTGATGTCACAACACCTCAACCAGGACAGTTAGGGATATGTGCCCCTCTTTTCTCTTATGAAATCTGAAGGACTGTATGTCTTACAAGGGCGCAACACTTATTAACTACCTCTGTGTAATGGGACACCTTGACTAAGACAGGGCCCCTGTGTTAGTGTTTGTCCTGCTTCTATCAGAGCAACTTGTTGACACAGTGTTGGCCTGAATATACATAAACATCCTCAGCTGACTCACTGACAGCTGACTGCTTCTCAGATAAACTCTGCTTTATCGCAGCCTCAAACATTACACATAGGCTCATGGGGGGGGGGGGGGGGGGGGGGGCAGGAAGAGAATGTTATTTTCAGAAGCCAGCTCAGGTCTTGGGCAGCGGTCGAGTCAGTGTCAACGTTGATGTAACATGTTGACATAGCAATAATAAGAGAGGCCACTCCTAATTTCAGATTCTTGTCTCTTTCTTTCTGCATCTCCCTCTGTCCCACTTTCCAAACACAGTTCAACACATGGCTGTTCATGAGTCTAGTTCTGCCTCTTAAAAGGAAGTTTGTCTTTGCCACTGCAACTCTTCTAAATGTTGCTGTGCCCCTGGTGGACTCATGCTGAGTGGGTCTTTAAAGATAATATAACAAAGAGGAGTGTATTCAACCTGCTCTTTTGTTAGTTTTTCGAGATAACATCTCTTGTAACATTTTACGGCAGTTTTTTTCTTGTTTATTTAATTAGTTTGAGAATAAAACTAATGGTGTTTGTAATGACTGAAATCAGATGATGGTGACATTGCCCTGGATATATATAAAATAAATAAATTGATTAAAAATGTACAACCTACTACTATATGGGTTTAAACAAACAACAAAAAGACAAACAATCCTTTCAGCATACATTTTAGAAAAGATTTGGATATTGGCTCCAAGTCAAGAGGAAAAATGAAGAGGAACTAACTCAATCTCAAGTGAACCCAGGAACTCATGACTTTGTTTGAACTTTTCAGTCACTGGGGGAAATCCTGTGCCCTCGTCTTTTTGTAATGTTAAACAGATTAGGGACATAAACCTGTCCAGAGTGGAGGAAACGTACGATCTGCTGTGTCATTAAATAAATATTCCTTTCTGGTATAAATGCAGAGAAGCACCCCTTCAGCCTCTGGGAACTTGGTGTTTTTGCAACTTCTTACTTTAGAGTGCTCCAATGGTAGGGATTGCATTCTTCCATAAATGAAAGATTTCAGGAAAAAAAAAATCTGAATGGATGCAGCAAAAAAATACTTTTTTTTTTACCTCATATAACTCTTTTATTAAAAACCAGACTGCTGAGCAATCACTTTGAGCTTCTGGAGTGATGTGCCAGTAATGGTTAATGTTGCTTCACACTGCAAACCTCAAGTAGAGTTGAGCAGCGGACTATGGAGGTCAAGAGGCACAAACAAAATTTCTCATATTTCCTGCAGTTTCCCCTGGAGCTGGACCACTTTTCACTTTCACTTTCTGTAACCGATGCGTTTGTACGCATATGTTGAACGCTACCTGTCACATGAGGAGTTGCTGCGGCTCGACTCGTGCTGAGCGTCGAGCAAGATCTTCTCCATGTCTCCGTTGTGGATGGAAGACGAGGATGGGACGTGCTCTAGCCCCCCAACCATGGCCTCCTCTTCCTCCACCTGGGGGAGGGGCAGCAGGCCGGTGGCTGCGCCATCTGTGGAGGACGAGTGAGCTGCTCCTGCTGCTCCTGCTGCGCCTCTGTTCATCTCTAACTCAACCCAGGAACCTGTGGGAAGAAACAGACATATAAGGTGCACTTATATATATATTTGTCAGAGCTGCAAATGTTGACACAAAACCAGGATAAGCTTTTTTTTTTTTTTAAATAAACATTATTGTATACTTGACCTCATGATCCACAAGATCCCCATTATTATTATTAAAAGATCGCTTCTGCGGGGGCATAGATGGCCCAGCAGTTATGTTGCAATAGTCTTTCAAGCTGGCAGCCTGGGTTCAAGTCAAAGATTATTTATTCATTTGTGACGTTTATTAATCTTACTGGTTGGAACCTTGAGCACTTTTATCATTTATATTATGTTTAAATGTTTTTTTATCATATTTTAGAAGCTAAGCCTTTTCTCTTTGTTTTGTAATCTGCGTGGCATGATCCACTATCTTGCTGGCTACAAAACAAATCTTTCAATAGGTGCAGATACAATGACCTGAACCCGAAGATGTTGTCTGTATTTGACCAACCTTTCAGATGAGAATGTATTCATTTCCAAGGAGAAAGATTCTGTGAAAGTCCCTTTGAAACATGACATTTTAACTGAAGCCTTAAAACACACTTTCCAAATCAGGAATTTAATAAGTCACAGCAGGACAAGAAAAGTACATGCAACCAAAAAACAAACAAACATTTGGTCAAAAAATTAAAAAAGGGATGAGAAGATGACTAAAGCCCCGTTTCCACCGAGCGGTCCGGCGCGCATTTTGCGGCGTTTACATAGACTAATCCCGGGAAAGATTCCAAAATAACTGATCCGTACCGTCCCACTTTTTGGGACCCTTCCGTTGGGGTGCCAAGAATGTCGAGCTGACCCGAAAAGGTGGAGCTAAACCAATCTGTTGATTGGTTCAAAGAATCGTCACTTCCCGTGTTACGTCGGCAAACAAAACTTAGCTGTCTTTTAACCATACACAAGTGATTGTTTAAGTCTGTATGTCTCCTCGAAACAAAGCTGGATTGGGTTTTTGCAATAAAGAGCCACATGTCAGTGACAGAGGAGATGAACTGCTGGATGTCTTCCAGCGTTGGTTTTGTTTGTGTAGCGTTTTTCTAATTTGTTGAATTTATGAGTTAGCGGTTAGCTGCTATCATGTGATGCTATTTACATAGCTGCTATCGTCATCCCGCTTACAAGCCCCTTACCAAATAGGGCACGGTTGGCTATGGAAACGCAAACGGGATCGGGCTTAATCGAACCAAACCGTGCCAAACTGTACCGATCCGTACCGGAATGCTGTGTGGAAATGGGGCTTAAGTGATTCTGAATCTGGAATGGGGCAACAACGCTGATAGCCAGAGCATGCAAGTTGACCAGTAAAGCTGTGCAGTGTGATGAAGGGCAGTAAATGTCTGCTCGTGTGTGTGCTGTGGTTTCTTGTGAACCTTGCCAGTGATATACGATGCTGTCGATATTTGTACGTGAGCTTAGCCATGGACTGACAGCTGAAGAGGCACAGCATGTCAGAGCCAAGTTCAAAAATAAAGATGAGGGGGAACCCACTCGGACAATAACTTGTAGTTAAACTTCCTTTGCTCTTTTTTTAAAAAAAGAGGATGAAATCATGAAACCAAACAGACTTGACCCCATAACAGTAAGTATACCCCATGTGCACGTTGGCTTTCAGGGGACTGAATTTCATAGGCATCAGCCTAGTAATACCCCCTACCCAAACCATGGCCCGTCCCCCTCCTGAACAGCCCTCGACTCAGCACTCACACTCATCCTGCAGATTACATGGCAGACTGCGGGCCAAGCGCTGTCTGCAGCCCATTGTCTTCATTCCATGGACTAAAACCACCATGGCCCCGAACGTTCTAGATACAGAGCAGCTATCAGCTGTTGGGTGGGTTTAGAATATGCAGACACGGTGAGCCCTTTTTGATCTGCTGATACTGAGGTTCAGACAGGAGGGAGGACTGCTGGGGAAGCGTCTTGCCTGAAGATCCCAGACATTAAGGAAAAAGATGTTCATGACAGTGGTGTGGGGAGCTTCAGGAAATGTCAAAAGTAACACAGTGTCATATTACAGAGCACACTTCTTCATCTGATATGTTCAAAAGGCTAACTGTCCCTTAAGCTGTGCCTCAGCATGTGTTGTGCAGTCTTATGTCCTGGTGCACCAAATCAAATGTAGTGCAATTTTTTAAACTTCATACATGAAATTATTGTTGCTCTGTTGGGTGTAATTCTGACCACCAAGTTTATCAGGCAAGTGCAAACATGTTTAAATGTAGAATTAATGTTGTCATGGGGCAAAATACATAATGAAATGACAGATTCTTCTTTAATGTTAACAGGCCTTCTCCAGTTAGGATATGTTTCTCTTTTAAAGGCACATGGGGACCTTATTATCAAGATTTGCTATTTAAACAAAAAAAGTTCAAAAGTTGATATGCAAAAGAATATCAGATAGAAGCAACACTTTGTTGCTTGCAGCTATAGGGGAGCTGCAATAGGGGGGCAAGATAGAGCCTGACATCCACATAATGCACTAACACTTTACTGTTGTCATATTTCTTGCCCAATGCCTCGTGTGCAATGGTAATCATCCGCCCTTTTTGAGGGAAGCAAAGGACACCTACAGGAGACAGGTGGAAAAAAAGCTGAGGGAAAACAACATGAGGGAGGTCTGGGACGGTGTGACGACCATCACAGGTCACAACACAAAGACCAGGGCCGCAGGGGGAACAATGGAGAGGGCAAACGAACTGAACGACTTCTTTAACCGGTTCGACCTCCTTCCCTCTGCACAATCTCCGCCTCATCTTACCAAAGACCAGGTCAAAGGACAACTGAGGAAACTCCAACCCAGGAAAGTGGCAGGCACGGACAAAGTGTGTCCAAGGCTACTGAAGACCTGTGCTGCTGAACTGGGGGAACCACTACAACGGCTCTTCAACCTTAGCCTGCAACTAGGGAGAGTGCCCACCCTATGGAAGACATCATGCATCGTTCCGGTTCCAAAGAAGAACTGGCCCAGCGAGCTGAATGACTTCCGACCGGTGGCACTCACTTCACACCTAATGAAGACGCTGGAGCGACTCTTCCTCAGCCTACTCAGACCCGAGGTACAACGTGCCCAGGACTGCCTGCAGTTCGTGTACCAGCCAGGTGTTGGTGTGGAGGATGCCATCCTGTACCTGCTACATTGCAATAATAATCATGTCTATAGCCTTTTTGTATGTATGTATATATATATATATATATATATTTTTTTTTTTTTTTTGCTTCCTCCATGCATATTTTTTGTATATTTTTTACGGTTTTTTTCCAACGGAAGTGTTCTATTATTTATTCTATCTTATTCTTTATATTGTTACTTTTTTTGTTACCTGCTACATTTTATTGTATATGCTGCTGGAACCTAAATTTCCTTGAGGGAGTCATCCCAAAAAGGATCAATAAAGTTCAGTCTAAGTCTACTTTGATAAAGAGGAGTCTCATAAATGTAAAGTAGCTGAGACGTGTGGCTATGCATCTATTAACTTGCTTGTACACAGCTGTGAACATTTTCTCACGTCCGAAACGTCTGTCCCCTTATCACCGATGCCATAAATAGCACGCCAGCGCACGACCCCCATATTATGGTAACCTAGCTTAGTCAGTGAACGAAGCAGTCTAATAAACATGCCTTTGTTTACGTCTCAAATGGCTCATACAACCAGGGAGTCTATCCCACTTCAGAAAAATGATTCACACATTTTCTCACAAATGAATCCAGGCAATGAACGCTTTGATAAAGTATGTACTTTTTTCTAAACCATAGTTAAGTTTGTACTCTAGAGTTATTTTGAAAGGCTACACTGTTCTTATGAATTAAAGGATACTTAGGCCTATATAGACCGAAATATTAATAAGAACACAAAAATACCAAATTAAACGTAATTTCGAGCTACGGGTAAATTGTCCATATTTCTCTGCTCCAATTTGCGCTAGTTCCACATTCTCCATCTCACCTTGTTGACAATTTCTTAAACCCACCCCCACATCAACGCCTGACCCTATGGTTGGCCCAGTCGTCTGTAACTCAGCCGTGTCGCAATCCCATTGGTGCGAATTCTGTCAATAAACACACGGGACATAACGTTCTTACGTCTCCCCCTTCAACGTAGCTTCACAGCAGAAAAAAATGAGGAAAATATGAATAAACTGTGTTAATGATTAAAACCCACATATTAAAAAAGAAAATGTATTCAGCCAGGAACCCCAACATGTTCCTCAAACAGAAAACAGGCTGCTTTAGTTCAGTATTTTGGTAACATTTAGCTTACCGTTTAGCCCAGAGTCTCCGTTGTTGTCTGTTGAAGTAGTGTTAGCAGCGTCGGACATGGTGGTGACTGGTGAACAGGGCGGGTTGCATAAAAGGCTTAAGTCAGTGCAAAACGCGTACTGCCCGACCACACATTCAGTCGTGTGATAGTACGACTGAATCCGGGTGCCTTTTGCTCTGGTTTTCAGCGAGCGGCGAGCTAAGCTAAAGCGCCGCTGCCTATTGTTTTCCGTCCACTAGCTTGTCTGGAAGCAGTAGCCGCCCGCGAGCCGCAGACCCCCCTTCTTGCAGCTGGGCGCTGACGTCACACTGTCCCGCTGATAACAAAAGAGGGAGAGGAGGACTAATTGCATAATGAGCAAACGAAAATACAACAGCAGTACCTTAACGATTGCCATCCACGGTCATGCGAACTAGATAATAAAAACATGATGTAGCATGTCATGATTGGTGTTCATCAATTCTCTCATGTAGGAGGACACGTGCCTGCAACCACACGCAGCACCAGCCAGATGTGTGTCAAAGTCGAGCTCCCAGAACAGCAGATTTCAATTCACGCAACTGGTTTCAGAACTGGCATCTATTCTTGGCGAAGGTTGTGTTATATATGTTCACATGTATCTTGAATAGTTTTATAGTGGATTCACATATTGATGTACAATCAATTTTCAGGTGATAAATTGGCAGTGTTGGGATGCATCGACACAATACATAGTAAAACAGGACAGCATAAAACTGATAACATACCATCAGCAATCAGGCAATAACAAGGATGCAAAAAAGTAGTTCCTTTATTATCTTCACTGTCATAGATTAAAATTGTAGTTATACATTACTAGAGGCATCAATAGTCTTAACGGACCACGTTTTAAATACGGTGTGGAAACATCAACTGCTGCAAATCCTTGTGCAGCTTATTGTACCATCACATACAGTAGCATTTATAATGTCTGCAGTAGTTTCAACAAACACTTTTTAAGTGACTTAATGCCTCAAATAATGCTTTCTTTTAAGCTGCAGCCTTTCAACACATCCAAGTACTTAAGTTGGTGCAGTCAGAGTCCAGTGTCAAATCAAAAGGTGGTTCCCCTGTTGTGAAGTGCTTTTTCAGAGCTGTGGTACACCATGGGAAGACGATACTTAAAACGGCACAAAAATGTTATGTCTAAGGTCCAGCTTCATTTCACAAAATTAGGACAGAACAAATCTGATGACATTTTATATTTTTTTACAACAAATATGACAATCATAATAATTATATTTGAATAGGCTAACCCTTTAACCCATCTAATGTGGAACACAGAAAAAAGGAGAAAGAGAAATCAATGCACATAAAATGTCAAGACAGAGCCAATCAAATAAGTATCCAATCTGGAGTCTGGACCTTTTGACCACCCAGAGCCTGAAGCACCAGCAACAGCAAGTCAGTCACTGTGCCAGGCTTTCACTCTGTGAAACAAAACCCTAATTCTCACAACTCTTGGAGGCAAACGCTGTAGTATGTAGTGCAGTAAGCAGTGAGTGTGTAAAGAAAACTGTGAGCATACATTTGTGACCGTTTAGTCTGCATGGTTTAATTAAAGAGGGGAGACATGTGAAGCGACTCAAAGAATACGATAACAGTATGACAGATGAATTAATAAAAGGTGTACACACAAAAATGTTTTTCTTAGAAAAATAAACACTAGAATGGCACAGGACAATAATGGGACATGCTAAATAAGTGCTGTTCACTTACTACCACAGAGCCAATGGGGGGGGGGGGTAGAAAAAAAACTGTGTCTGTATTCAGTTTTAAGGAAACTGCTTTACCAAAGTTACCCCAGAGGGAAGACAAGGGCAGGTGGCCTTGCAAATAACAAAATAAAACTATAAAGGAAAACAAAATAGTGTGGGGGGAAAAAAAAATTGGCACAATATCACTTAAACAACAAGGCGGGTGATTCTCTGCCAAAGATAGGCTGATGATGGGCAAGAGCAAGACTTCCTCTGTCCACATCTAGAACAAAGTGGCAAAGTTTGGTCACCCAGAAGCGACGGACAGGGATGCTGGTTGTCGTGGTTACCACAGATCACCCTGGATGAGCCTGAAAGGCTGCAGGTGGTACACGAGGTCACCCACGCCAGATCTCACATAAGCTCACCCTATAATTAGTTCACTTTATCCTGGAATATGTAGAGGTTGTTGGTTGTCGCCACAGCGATGATGTTGTCCTGGGGATGCCAGGCAGTGTGAAGGATCTTCTTGTTGAAGTCCAAACTGTCCACGCTGATTTCATCCTTCTTGCGTTTGCCTCCCGCACACACTTTGCGGGGCTTTAGGACCTGCATTGGCTTGCTGTTTTCGCGGGACGCCTCCAGAGTTACATCCCGCCTCTGGCCACGGTCGAACATCCGGAAGAAGTTGTTGTATGAGCCAGTCATCACCACACTGGAGGGGAAATATCAGAATGCTAAGTAAGCTTTAGACAGACCTTTGTCATGCTTAATAAGGACTTTTGACTCTTTTCCAAGGTTTTTTTGTCTACCCCCTCTACTCACTTGTCGTTGCCATTCCAGCAGCATTCAAACTTGTCGAAGATGCAGTCGTTCTCGTAGAGTGAGCACAGCTTGCTCCTCAGGTACTCATGAACCTGTGATAATCAAAAACAGGTTTGAAAGGCCCTTAACGCTCACACATCCACTCTGAGCTGACCTTTATTACAACTACAGATTTGGAGTTACTAATGAGATCAACCTTACACTCACATGTAATCCGTTGATATGCTCACCATATTGCCTAGCAGCTTATTACAATGAAGCATATTATCTATGCAGAAGTTGGAGTGAAACAAAACATTTATGGCACCTCTTAGTGGCCAATCCATGGAACTACAATGAATGATTCAATAAAGGAGCGGCCACATGGTTCATTTTTTAAGATCAATTTCTATTATTAAAAAGCACATTGTTTTATTATATAATCAACCACACAGTGTTCATTGAAATAAAAAGGAAACCCTGCATTAAGAGTTGAGACATACTGCCAAATGATTAAATAACACAAAGCCTGATGTAAATATTGCATGGACTGTTGGATGTTTGAATACTAGCTTTAAATCAATACTAACTTTATTCCAAAATATTATTAACCCCTCCTTGAATTAAAAGGCAAGGCAAGTTTTTTAGAATAGAAAGTTCAATTCAAGTGGTATGACACCCAAAGGGCTGCACAATATGACAAAAACCCAAAACGATTATAACTGGGTCTTTAAGTAATTTCTTGATTTCAAATCTAAACCTGCTTTACTCTTCACAATGGTTCCAGTGATGCTCTTCACACACATGGAGTAGGAGGAGCAACACATTCCTTCAGAAACGTAACACGTGTGGCTTGCAATTGTGTAACTCAACTATTTTGATCAAAGCTATGTTTAGTCTTCAAGACTAATTCCAAGATAGCTCAGTGTGTTGAGCAGACTGTGACTGACACAACTCCTCACTGTGCAGGTGTGGCCGCTACAATAGAACAATCAGTGCAGCAGCACACCTGCTCCCCTAACATCCTGTGATTGTGGCCACAGGTCCATATCTGTGATTGTGGTCACAGCTCCCCCTGGCCTTGGACATCATGCTGGTGCGTCTGTGACAGAAGCAGCGTCATCTATATATATTTTTACAGGCAGGGGACACGCAGACGGAGCATGCACAGTGGTCTTCCTGACTACCAATGGTGAGATCAGATATCCCTGCATGAAATGTTCAAGAAAGAGTCAAACAGGCAATAACACTCGTCAGCCTCAGGTTTTTAATGTAACTCATTCACATACATATATAATATATATATATATATATATATATATATATATATACACATATATATAGAAAGAGGGAAATTTATCCTGTGACTGTCTTCAGCGGAATTCTAACGGACTCCTGAAGGAATCATCAAGTCCAGACTCTTATCTGTCATCATGTTTATATCCATTTATCATCAATATTAAGCTATATGATTTTATGTAAAGTAATACATCACACATTAAATTGCGTGCGTGTGTGTGTTCACACAAACTCATCGATAATTGTGAGGACGATCCGAACCAGGCAGTCGAAAAAACAGGAGATTGTTGTGTGGCAACGGCATTCACTTAATATGGAAGACTATTTTCTGATGCAGTTGAAATGTATAAATATAACTGCAAAAAGAACGATTTCAAGTGTGATGATAAAAACATATTTGAAGTTATCCCTGATTAGGGATTCATTTAGTGAAACCTGATCAACAGATTGTCAAATCTAACTATTTATCTAATTTTTGTCTAGACTTGGACTTTTATTTACAGGATCCATAATGCCCTGCAGGACGGCAGTGTTTGCGCAGATTCAGACGCCACAGTCTACTCAGCTGTCAGACCACCAACAAACAAATAACCATTATTACCCTCTTTTGACATCCTATTCTAATATTTACTGTACTAAATTATTATATTCCAACAAAAACGGTCCTGCTGCCTCTGCTAAGGTCCACATGATCACAATATCCAGTGAACGATTGGATCCAATAAGATCCATTGATTGCTTCAACCTCGTCACAGCTGATTTCCACTGTATTTTATGTCACTATTCATTCCATATGAAGTTTTGTTCTTTTCTTAAACATGGTGGCCACACTTTGCCACTATTCAGAGTCTATAATAGCCACAGAGTTGAAAAGACGTGCCTGTCCCTGCTCTGCTCAGCCAATTGCAAGCGACTCTGCAGATGATTGACGTTTTTTGTAGCCAACAAAATTCTGGACGCGAGGATACGCTGCTTCAATCAATGCCTGTGGGCGACTTCTTGATTCAAAAACTAAAGAGATTGATCAGAAGTAGTTACTGTCAGAATTGCATTAAAAGTATTAATACTTTGATATTTACACGAAGAAACGCTAGAAGCCATGATTTGTAGAAATGTATTTAAAATTAGAGATTAAGCACCCCCTCATAGCTGGAATGGAATGATCCTTGTGTTCAACTGTGGGACTGAGGCTCATCCCTGTTAGCAACATGTTACTCCTGCATCCAAGAAGCTCTTTCCTTTTATCAATCAATCGATTTGAGGGTAGCCGTTACTTAGCTTGAGCTTCATCTGCATCAAAATGGTGCAAGAGCATGGCCATTCTAACCAGGTCTACGCCTATTATTGTGCAGCCCTGTTCCTGCTGATCTCCACAGTTTGGGTTGTGTAGCTTCAGGTCTGTGTTCTCACCTGATAAGTCTCCACTGGCCTGTTCTCCATGTTAAGATCCCAAATCTTCACAGACAAGTAGTCTCTGGTCATCATATAGCGTCCATTGTGGCTAAATTTAACATCAGAGATTGAGGATATGATCTCAGAGAAGAACGAGCGATTACTGGGGTCTTCTGGCTCCTCAAATACTGTAAAAGACAAAGAAATACATTGAAGCAAGGTGAAGTACAGAAGCATGCCCAGCAAGTCATTTTACTGTTTTCAATGAAGTTGTTTTTCTAAATACTGAAGATGTGCGAATAACAAAAAATCATGGCCTCCTCCCACAGTGTGTGCTCCCGTGATTGGTTGAAAATTGGAACTCCTGTCTCTTCAAATGCTTAGAATGAGGTGTAATTGTAGTTGACCAACATAAGGTAACTCATGTACATAAACAACCTTTCATGTTATAAAAAAGAAGACTGACCAAATGAGGTACTCACATTTGGATTGCTTATCACAGAGTGCCGAAGCCCTCATGTCACACAGGCGGATGGTTCCTTTGCTGCTGCTGTACACAAACGTGTTACACTGATGAGGATGAAACTCTGCTGCAGTGATCACCTCTGTGAGCTCCTCCATGTTGGCGGGTTTAATGTCAACGATATCTGAAGGGCACCGGGTTAAAAGAAGTAAACATCTGGCCGACTTGTTGGTGGAGAGCATTACAGTCTTTCAGCAGACAAACAACATTCTGCATAATAATCTTTGATCATGGCAAGTGAACGATTCGGTAAATAGAGCAATATTAAGACCACATTTAAAAATAACATTCAGACTTTTCAGCCTAATTATGAGTTTAACAAAAAAAGACCAAATGGCAGCTGGGATGCCCAGATGGATTTTTTTCGGCACGTCTTGTGTAGAAAGACATTTTGCCACTTACCCTCTTCTAGCCGTTTGTAGAGTTTGGAGTGTGAAGCTCCAGATCAGGTATTGAAAATACGTTTATGTTAGCATCTCCGTAATAAATAATTAAAAATTGTCATTTAAACAGGAAATAATCTAAAATCAGCCTGATCAACGTTGGTTGGTGGTTGGTTGGTGATCAAAACTGTTTTTAAGCCACATAATCGCACGTGTATTTAAGGATACTGAAGCTGCGGTCGGTGATCTCGAGGTGCCAAAGGTTGATGCGGAGGTCGTCTGCAGACAGGTAGGTCTCATTGTCACTGTTGACTGAGATAGAGTTGATATGGTAGGTGTGAGCGTTGGCAAACACCCTCCTTGGACTGGCTTCCACCATAAGGTCCATTGGTATTAAAACTGGTACCTGAGAAAAGAGTAGAAAGGATGTCATTTAAAACTCGAGGCAGACCTAAGAATCTCTGAAATCTCAGTGTGACACTTTTCATCCACAGTAGGGCTGAGTGATGTGGACCAAAACTCGTATCTCAATATTTTTCGCTGAATGGCGATACTCGATATGTTTTATATTAACAGCACAAGTTCATCATGTGCATGAAAATAAATCACCTGTACGTTTAAATAGTTTTCTGCATCAAAAAATAAAAACACTGTTTTGTTGTCCACTCCTTTTTTGAGTTCAGCTCAGAGAGAGAAAGCGACATGAGAAAGATAGTTTCTTTTTTTCATCTTCTTTTCTCGGCGGACTTGAAAACCAACTACGAGAATATCGTCGCATACTGTATCCCACTGTGTGCATTCACAAGTATTTTCGGGCATGGTACGGTGTTACAAGCCAGCAAACCAGCAGGGGAGGGGGAAGAAATTGTGCTCAGGCACGACACTCAACCTTCTAAAACCGTGCTTGATGTGAGTACAGAACACTTTATGTACACGTCTTTTACCAGTCATGGTCAATGGACTTGAGCTTGTGTATCGCTTTTCTCGTTTTCTGACTACTCAAAGCACTCGTCACACCTACCCATTCACACACAGAGGCTGCTTTGTAAAATGACCATCAGAAGTAACTAATCCCATTCATACAGAATTCATAAACGTGCTGCTTTCATACTGTAAAGAATATAGCAATAAGGCACTGTTAAAAATCTTGCTCAGGCGAGCTCCAGGGTCTGGTATTCAGCCTACTGGCCAAACGGCGACATCTACAGGCAAAAAGGTTGTCATTGGGGGGTATTGCAGGTGAGAAAGAGAGAGCTATGCCAATGTTACTATAACAAGAAAACCAGCATCTATATAATTCTTTAAACAATTCTTAAAACATGTTTTACTAAGTTCAACATACAATGCAAACACCTGAGTGTAAAGATCTTTTTCTGTTCTGTAACGATGCCCTGGTGTGGTTGAATAATTTCTGAACTGACCCGCAGTGACGTGATAGTGTTGGGATCTTTGTAGCGTCCATCCTCCTCCTTGAGATTATAGCCCTCTGGTCTTTTGTCCCGTTCACTGATTTTCCACAGCTTGATTGTCTTATCTGTTAATATGAAAGTCCAAAATGGAAATAAGAAAACATACACACACACACACACACAACTATACTTCAATGACCAAAAAGAAACGCACACATTTACAGGCTTGCATGTAAAAGTGTACAATATATTTTTCTGAAATGATTCATTCCAGTCCTTGTCCACATTGGACTGTGATATGTTAAAGAGATATAAATGGACGAATGGGTGAGATGCAGCGAGATTGAAAATAAAGTTAAAAAAGTCACTTCCTAATGTCACCAATTTGTGTTCAAATTTCACAATTTTTAAATTCAAATTTAAAGTAAGCACTATCGTTTCCCCTGAATGGGGATTGTGTCACTGCTTTAATATGCTGATGCTTTTTTTATGAGAGGAGGAAGGAAAGGAACCCATAGATATAACCCAGCTGCAAGTGTGCAACTCTTTGTTTCACATGGGGAGGGAGAGAGAGAGAGAGAGAGAGAGAGAGAGAGAGAGAGAGAGAGAGAGAGAGAGAGAGAGAGAGAGAGAGAGAGAGAGAGAGAGACGATGCTTCAGCCTCTCCCGCACCATAAAGCTAATGAAATGGAGACGGTCTCCCTGTGATGGAGCTTTGTTGTCTTTATTAATATTAATCTCCCATATTCCTGAACAATTGGCATTAATAGTCAAGTGTCCGCTCTTTGACTTGCATCGCCCATGCTATACCTATAGACTAAAATGACGTGCAGGACTCGTTTGCACATAAATGATCCCAAAGAGGATTTACAAAGACAGGTTGTAAAAAGTATGACAATCACCCAGAGCTGATCCACTAAAGAGGAAGATGACTAAGATGTATAATGGCAGCAGAAAGCCTGAATGTGAGATTGTTCTGATCTGCTGGTTTGCTTCACAAGATGGGCTTCTTTATTTTATTTTTTTTTATGTCTGGCAGTTAGTGATGTGAACAATGAAATGATAAAACTACAGCACTGACAGCCGTACTCAACAGTGCAGTATTAAACCTGTTAGGTCAGAGGATTTTAGAGTGGGCATAAGGAAGTGTAGAAGCCTTATTTTTCTTTCATTCTCTGAGCAGTGAAACCTCTGCATGGTGAGGGGGTGAAACATTGGTTTTAAAGAAAAGAAGCCTAATTGTCTTTTACAATGATTCACTAGTTACTAACTCATTACCGTAGAAAAAAAATTCACATTAGTTTGACGGGATAGTTAAAATGTGCCAGAGGGTTTGACAGGCAAAAAAGATTTTACTGTATTTGGTGGTTTGTTTGTTGGTCCCATAAATGTTCATAAATCTTTGAAATAAAACACATTATTCAAATTGCACGCAACCAAAACATTGTTCCACTTCACTCCCGCTGTTACAACTCCATCCTAGAGAAAACACTGGCATTTGTGTGTGAATATCTGGCTGTATACTCAATGACAAAGACTTCCTGACTTACCATTAGTTGACAACAAGAACTGGGCAGCATTCTTCTGAGGGAGCCAGCGAATCTTGTTGATCTTCTCTTCTATTTCCAAACTCTTCAGGTAGTCAAACTCGGGCTCATGGCTCTGGAAAGTGCTGTAAACATTGTATTCACTCCTGAACTGGGGCTGACTCTTATTCTGCCAGGCGAAATGTGTCAGAAAAAGACGAGAGGAAGAAGGAGACATGGGTGGAAAAGTCAATGATGATCAAATGTTCAACATTTGGCATTTTTTCTAATTCAAAACAGATGTATCCAGCTTTAAACTAGAAGTGACTTGAGCGACTTGGAGTGAGAAATAACTGACAGAGTGAGACATTTCACCAGTCACTATGTGACTCCACGCTCCTTTACTTAATGCTGTGAGAACAGTTTCTAGAATAAAATAAAATCAGGTTTTACACTTTAAAGTAGGGATGTAAAGATTAATTGTGACTCAGTTAAGAATCAATTCAAGTTCGAATCGCTGCTCTGACAAGAGCAAGACGCAGTGAGTGTCAGCAGCTGGAGAGTAGAGGCGGCTGGTTGTAATAAACAGGCGTTAACATGGCAGTGGAAGACTTTTTGCTTCCTGAGACAGAAAAATGAAAGAGGTGAGACGATAACAAACAAGACAAAAACGGTGCATACATCGCAACAAGACTGGGAACTACACAAATAACACAACCAACATGATGCAGCATTTAATGGACACCACAATGAGAAGCTCCATTCACCTCCTGATTCTCTCAGAATAAAATCGGGAGAAATTCGTATCATGAGTTGAGTGGTTACATCCCTACCTTTAAGTTATTGAGTTATGGTGGTGAGCTTTTCATAAAATGGATAATAACGGGGCATTAAACCAAACAGAAGACAAAATTGGAGCAGTACCTCTATTTCCTGCTGGAAAATGACTACGCGCCCACCCTTGTCTCCTGTGGCTAGCAGCTCCCCTGTGTGGTTAAACTCAACTGTGGAAATGATGTCAGCTGCAAAAAAAAGAAACAAACAGACAACATTACAGAGATTTGGGGGCGCCGGTGGTGCAGTGGCACTGCGCGTGTCCCCATGTACTGAGGCGCAGTCCTCGGGCGGGCGGCCTGTGGCAGACTTTCCCTCATGTCTTTCCCCCCCCCTGCTGACCTTATCCACTTTCCTCTCTCCACAATAAAGCCCGAAAAACAAAACTTAAAAAAACAAAACATTACAGACATTTAAAATAAAGGCTCCTTTAATTGGCGAGAACAGACACAAAAAGACTCTTCTCCAATACTTGAGAGAATGAGTCCATGCATCAGAGCGAGCGTGTAGGCCGGAGATGCAGAAGGATGTCAGAGCATGTAGAGCAGATGAAAAATGATCAGTAACCTAGTTCCACCCTCATCGCTCACTCAGACAGCATTATAGCTTCACCCAGCAGCACTATGTTGCTTCATAAACCAAATCCGTCTCTCACACACATACACACACTTACTTAACCCTTTGTTGCCCACTGGAGCAGAAAGACAATGCTGCCAAAGGTTGTATCATGATGTCTTTGTGTACATGGTGCTCCCTGAGGCCCAACGCAGGGGGGCGATACAATGGTATTAAAAGCATGTCTTCCTTAGAGGATGTACATGACATCTTCTGTAACAGCACTGAAGACTTCTCAATATCAGTCACATCATATTTAAGGGACAATGAATGGAGTGAATCTATGACTTCAATAGGTTTGCCTATAACTTAACGTAATGAGAAACACTCCTCACTCATTGAGGTGTGACTTGAAGGCAGAGGAGGACAAACCATTTTTGCATCACTCTGAAGAAAGCATTTCAAAGGGCTGAAACATGACAGACTGCCCATTTGATTATTTTGGGACCCAAAATAATGTTCTGCAGCACCATGTCGGCTCACTAAAGCACATAATAAAACACAATAAAAAGAAACTCAATATTGTTGATAAGCTCAGATAGAGAGATGAAGCATGACTCAGTGTTTCCCAGTGAACGACAGTGGAACCGTCACCCACACATACACCACTGCTTCCTTACATACCTGCTTGCTTGCTTACTGAATGACATTTTACAAGTTTCTATACATCATCACATAAGAAGGCCTGTAAGGACAGTACGTCACCCCAGGGTTAGTATATGAACAAGAGAAACGTAGTATAGGAGCACCTCACTCTCTCTTGTCTTTGTGCTTTTTTTTACAGAGTTTCTCAGAAGAGTGTCTGGAGAGCGTCCTCAAGGAAATCGTTGTTTCAAGCATTACATATAAAGAACACAAAATTATAAACAGGGTCACAAAATCCCTTGAGGGCTAAACATGTACGTCAGCAGTGAAACACTGGACAGGGGTGTTCATATGACTTCATGATCAGGTTAGAGAATGCTGTTTTATGGTGCTGATGAAGTCAAGCTGGTTTTTACCATTTTGCCCATTTTCATCAATGAGTGTGGACCACCCCTATACAACTGTTTTACAGCCTTTATGTGAGATAGATAGCAAGAGTTGTACTATTCTGCATTCATTTCAGCGAGTACTGGTTGGTCAAATGTGAAGTTAAAACACCTGAAACGATGAATAAAACGTAATGCAACTGCTTCCTTAGACTGAGACAAAGGAGCAAAAATACTGCTGCCATGATGACACGTCAGACTCCTGTGTCTACAAAGAATAAACTACTTTTGAGTGGGACAAACCATCTCTGGTAAAGGTTCTGTTCATTATCAGACATGTGGCCTGGTGAAGGTTCAGCACCAATTCATATAAAATGTTATCTCTAGACACTTAACAAAAGAGCAGCTAAAAGACTGTACTCTTTGTTATTAACATACAACGACCCAACTTGAATTCAGCATGAGCACTGAGCAACATTTAACAAAGTTAGTGGAGAGTCCATGTTGCAGACACTATCGTCTGCAGCTCTTCATCTACCCAGCTCCCTCTTGCTGATAAGTTTCACTCCCACATTTTTGGGGGTTTAATATTGATCCATACAGGGACTTAGTGGTCAGCAACCAACATCAGTGTCGAACACATCCTGTAGCAATAAGAGCTTGTGACAGACCAGTGAAAAGATAATCCAATGTGAAGCTGAAGTAGAAGAATTTGATATGCACAAGCACAAAATAACACAAAAAAAACACTAAAAGAAATAAATAAACAGACTTGTGTTATATTGGGGGGGGGGGGGGTATATTTCTGTTGGTTTAAGTGGGTGAGCCTGTTATGTCCTGCTGCAAGGACTTTAAGTTGAAATGAGCAACGTCACATCCAAATCACCTAGTTGTAATCAGGCAAATTAGGGAGTGGTTGAACGACTATGTGCATACTTTGCAATCTGTGTGTATGATCCAATCCAGCAATACGTTTTTAATGTTTCATAAACCATGCTTGTATAAATACTCAGTTTTGGGCAGTGTTCATACCTTCAGCCACGTCATCATCAATGGCTCCTTTCACCTGAGAGAAGCACCACTGCATGTCACCTCCAGGTCCTGCAGACATCAAAATAAACAACGCTGAATTTAACGTGTTCACACATGAAAGATCTCAATTCACATGTCCATAGTATAGTGGGGAGTTGGTTTTTTTTTCCTATGGCACATGCACACTTGTTGCAAAAGTAATGTGTGGTCTTACCTATGCACATATCCTTTAAACAATATCTTTAAGTGTAACTTTAAAGCCAAACAAAACCAACTTAGACAACTTTAATCAATTCAAGATTCCCTCAACGAATGAATGTTGATCATCTTTAAATCAATCAATTATGAATACATCCACGAAATCAAGTCCGATTTGTGTCTTGTTCAATGCAGATGTACTGTGGAGGGAAAATGAACTAATAATTATTTAAATATGGACTCAGCATCAGATCAGGACAACAGTAGCTGAATTTGGACTTTAACATCTTTTATTGTATGCCTGGCAGCTGTTACAACAGAAGGAGATGCTGTCTGCCAGGATCCTATGTTAAAAATACATCAAGAAATGACAGACTGCCTGTGTCGATCATGAACTCCATCAATCTCAACAGGTTTCAATAATCCTAATTTATTGCACAAGCCATTGAGATGAATTCCTTAAATTTTCACAGGAGACAATTTCAGTTATTGCACAATAAAAACTGGTCTGATTTGTCGAAAACAATGTCCAACACCTAGTGGAAGAGCTCTGCAGAATAATCAAGGACAGTTATGAGTCACCAAGACTTCATCATACACACAGGATACTGAAATGAATCATAATTTAAAAAAAAAAAAAAAAACAGGACAGGCTTAGTAGGTACTGGCCAAACAAAAATGCAGCACTCCCATTTCTTGTTCTCATTTGTTGCAGAAGAAAATGCACGTAGCAATGAGGTGTATTAATGATTAGATAATCTCAGTCACTTTAATATGAGGGTGATGTGCAATGCCTAAAGACCCCTGTTACACAGTACTTCCCCGCCCAAACCGTGTCAATGCACGCTTTAGTCAGTACTGACCTATATATACTTAATTCATTATAACAACCATCAACACATACAGCTACAAACGACTTCAGCCTTATGCTTTTTATAGGATCTCTTTAAGTATCAGCCGATGAATGAAATACTACGTGAGGATATATAGTTCACTCTGACAATCTGGGTCTGAGGGTGTGAATTCACACTTTCATATATTTATCACCCAACATTGACTCTCTCGGGTTTTCTCCCCTTTAAGCCAGAAAATGTTAATAGCACGCTATTTGACAGCTCGTTTAGTCTGCTGGAGGCCTGAAGTACTAGCCTGCATGTGGGCAATGTCAAAGTTTGAGCTAACGCTAGCACGCCGGGCTTGTCAAGCCAGTCATGGCATGTTTAAGAAATATGTGCAGTGAAGCGGAAACTGCCTGTTTACCTCTCACCATCTGCTTAATGTTAACCGTGGATAAAACAATATGAAGTCGCTTAGCAACCGTTACCCATACGACAAGTTGGCGAACGGATAGTTTAGCTGTTTAGCTAACACGGTATGCAGCGTTAGCTTGAATATTGGTCCCGGGCGGGTGATCACAGTAAACAGATTTCATTTGCTAGCCGCAGCTGGCTAGTTAGCTTTAGCCGGCAAACAGGCCAGATGGGCGATGACACTTGAGTTTGCTGGCTAGCCGACGTTAGCATTAGCTAAGTTTTGTTAGCGAGCTACCGCAAGCTGAGCTGAGCTGGCTTTATGCAACACATCCGTCTTCAAGAGCAGCAAAAGCACCACTGTGTCGTGTAGTTTTAAATGTGTAATGATTAAATTGAATTACCTGCCATGACGAGACAGACAGTGGAGCTTGCCTCAGTCAGTCACGATCCTGCTTCCCACTCCCACGCGCTGCTTCGTGGGATATAAACTTTTCCTTCCGCTGAATATCCGCTTACTGTCTGCACAAACCCGAATGACAGGCACTTAATTCAGAGTAGAATGTTTTTTTTTATTGCTCTCCGTTTCTTTCCCGCTTCTCTCGCTGCTGTTTTACTCAGTGTATCAGTCACTCTCCCCCTGTGTCTCTCCTGCCGCATCCCACAAGTCACTTTTCCCCACCCCTCTCTTGTCTTTTTCCGCACGAGAACCAAGCGGCACCCAAGGGTTTCTAGTCTCTTGATATCATCATCCTGTACCCACCTATAATACATCAGCAGTGCGCAATAGTGTTTATAGTTTGAGAGCGCCTATAGGGATGTAGACAGCATACAAGCATAATGTAGACTGATACACAATCAGTGATACGTTTACCTGATTTAAGTTAAGAGAGCTATTTTTAGTTCTTTGAAAAGAAAAGCTTTTCAGAAAAAAAGACCAATGTCCCTTTGTAAACATTTGTTTCATGAAGTAGCCAAGGACTATCCATTTCACCACGACCTCACAAAAGCCAACACTCTCCATTTCAATGGAGATCTTCAAAGTTGTGGTCCTTTAAATATGACTTTAGGTAGGCCTGTAGTGCAAAGACAGCTCTCTTCAACAAAACGATGACTACCTCTGTAAATAGGTTACATCCATTCACAAATATTACTGTCTAATATGCACTGTTATGCATTGTTGCACTAGAGAGCTGAATATCGTGTAACATTCAGATATGTTTAGATTATAGAGATAGGCTAGCCTACTTGATACTTGCCTAATTCTTACATGCATGTGCTTTATCAAATATTGGTAATCCTATCTGTATTTCAATATCCTGATACACTTGCTCTCTATCTGTAAGTATATTGGGTTAATGAAGTTTGTTCTGATTCTGATTTACTTCCCCCTAATTTGAACTGAATGAAAAAGGCACATGGGCTGGGTTGAAGTTCTCATCCATGCTGCTGCTCTGGACAAGAACTTCATACCATCCTGAAATTAGCAGAGACAATATTCTTGGCTTTCCAGTCAAGTACTTTAAAATATAGTTTTAGTGATATCATATTTGATTGGTAAAAAACCAGGAAAGGATTTTCAGCAGTCTTATTTTCATCTTAAACATGTAAGCCCATCATCATAAACAAAGTTATTGTTGCAAAATGAACCTCCACCTCTCCACACCTACTTTAATGACACAGAAAATCTATTGTAAACTATGCTAAGTTTTGTATTAATAAAACCTTAAATATAATCTTCCATGTGTATTCAGCATATCCCTGACAGAACAATGAAAGGATAAGGTTAGTGAAACTGTAGTTTCTTTACTGTAATTTTACAGTACACATATAGTCCACATACCATGTGTTACAGCTGGGCTGATACAGTGGGAGTTATGTTGCTGTCAAGAAAAACAACAATTTGGTTGTGAAATGCCCATGTGTATTACTCTGCATTCACTGCAGGTTTTTCTAAAAATTGAGATCTGGCTCAGTATTTTGCAGCTCAGCAAAAAACGATGTCGAAAACTATGTTGAAGACAATCCCAGCAATTAAAAGCATTTTGATGTCTGTGGGCTTGAGTAATATATCACACTGTAGAAACATGGATAGACTTGAATGTTCTCATTCAAGAAGGTTTTAGTTCATGCAGAGATAAAAGCTGAAAGTAAAAGAGCAATGGGCTGCTGTTCGGACTGTGTGATACAAAGCATACACATGTCCCTAACAAATCACAGTCCTGACCTCACACTGCCATGTCTTCTATTACCAATCAAAGTTTCTGAAAATAGACATGTCTATGTTACTTACATTATCTTCAGTAAGTCATGTGTACAATAAAGGAGTCACAGGCTGCTAGTGAAGAACTGAAGAGCTTCTATTATGTATAAAAAAGTGCCACACACAAACACACACACACACACACACACACACACACACAGACAGAGGCCCTCAGATGTGTAAGTGATAGTTTCACCACCCACATGGATACTTCAGATCATTTATTTCTGCCAGAGGAAGTAAGCCCACTGAAGAACAGAGGAATACAACTGCAGCTCTCTGAGAAATGCAGGAAAGGGATGAATACCAGCAACTGGAAAGCCCACAGGAAAGGAAACTGAGATGGAGCAATTTCTCAGTTGGAGTAGAGCTATCGAGAGTGCCAACTGCAATAATAGACTCCGTGAAGTTGTCAATCCCTTTTTGACCCGCTTTACCTGCCAAAGATTTCAAACCCTGCAATTGTCCTCAACAACCAGCAGCACTGCACCTTGCTCTATGCCCAGCATCTGCCCCTCATCACAGATTGCAAGACTGCAGAAAAGTTTCAACACAAAAAGAAAAGGAGAAGGGTAATAACAATCATGTTTAAGCCTTAGAATTTGCAATGATCTGCTGGCTTAATGCTGGCAGAGACAGAAAGCACATGCCGTGTCTGATACGATTTAATGTTGCACGTATTCTGTCATAAACTTACCTAAAATTTCTTCCCAGCTCTAGTCTGAAAGTAAAGGGATCCCTCAAAAAATAATCACATGGGGAACATGTATTTAAACCAGTTCCTTGGCATGCCACCAAATAGTTGTGAAGATCATTTATTTAAAACCGCATATGGGAACCTCATTGCGGCAATAAAGCCAGGCTTTCAACTGTGATAGAATTCATGAAACAACTCGTTTAAAATATTTTCATCCAAAGATATGGTCCTACTGAGTGTGAAATACAAAAAATGCATTGATTCATACAGTATGATGTAAGAAAACACATTTGATAGATGCTAGATTTGTTGTAATTTTAGCAACTTAAATAAAAAAATCTGCATTAGTGTTTTGTATACATATAATGAAACTCTAATGCAGATGCATGGGAAAAAAATCATTTTCATTTGTAGTTTGGGAAGTTCAACACATGTTCAAATCTCAAGTGTACCGTCTGTCTGTTGGGGGTTGTTGGACTTCCTGTTTAACTTTAGATGTTGTCTAATGCAACAAGGCACACAAACAACTCTTAAATGTGTTCTTTCTTATAAACTTCTTAAAGCCCTAATACAGAATTTATGTAGTTTCCAAATTTAAAAACATGATAGCATAGATATCCATGAGAGTATAAGGCAGCAAACAGTATCTCTTTTAAGCAACAATTTAACATTGTGTCCCCCAGGAGTTGAGTTTCTTGCTGTCCTCATGCAACATGTTATTTCTATATTTGGATTGTCAATAAAAAAACATAGAAAATCTCATTGATTTTTAAACAGCCAGTCCCCTTAATTTCCCACCGGTGATTAATAAAGAATTTCAAAATTCTAATGAAAAAATCTATTTTCATTTCATTCACTGTAAATAAGTAATAAAATGACTGTAACTGAGAGTTCATTTGTCCATGTAGGACATTCACCTTTTCAGTTAGCAACATGCTTATATGACTTGTATTAACTTTGTTGTTAAAAAAAAATCTCATGTTTGTTCGGAAAGAACGCTATGTCATCATCAAGGATGATTACAAACCAAACTCTATTACTCAGGTTTGTCCACCAGAGGGCAGCGAGGGGTTGAAAACGTTAGTTATCAGAATCAGCTTTATTGGCCAGGTATGTTTAACACACAAGGAATTTAACTTTGGTAGACTGTGCTCTCTTTGTACACGGTAAACATTAAATAATAACAATCAACTAAAACATAAACAAGTAAATAAAGACTAATATCTACAAAACTAAATAAGATCATAGTGCATTAGTGCAAAAGGATGATGATGTAAACATGAGGTAGTTAGGTAAAGGGCTGCCATGTTCATATAATTATAATAATTTAGGGGGGAAATATTATGTTTCACAACTCAATGATACATTTTGTCATAAAATTAACTCAATAAATAACCACAAGTGATTCAGTGGGTGTTAGGCTTTAAAAAGCTGTTGGATTTCAAGATTTGTGTTGACAACAGTTTAACTGTCATAGATAACCCAAAAGCACCTAAAATATTAGATAATGATATTTTTGAGACTTAGTGTGAAACTATAACAGACTTGTATACTCACACTGCATGTGTGTGGTTCAGACCTTTGTGTGAGAAGCATCTCTCTAAAATAACAAAGTGTGAACAAGAATTGCCCCATCTGGGAAACAGAAGTCATAAGAAAGACAGAATACATTTTTACCAATGTATGTGGCAGTATATAAAGTTTGTTTTCCAATAACAGAATACAATATAAACAAGAGCAAAACATTCCAGTTACTCGCAATAACAAAAAGCTGATATAATTATGCCTTTAATTATTGTTGGAGCACACACATGGTAAAAATGGAACTGCTTCCTGATAACGTGTATTCGGCCTGCCTCCAAAAGATCCACAGGGACTGTTTAATGGCTTCCAAAAAGAATTATTAACATTATGTTGCAGATGACTGTGTTATTATCCAACATTGGATGTTTTGTATAAAATTATATGTATAATGTTGTTCATGCCCAGAGCTCCTTTATGTTTTAATGACTGTACTCACACCTCTGGCACTACCTCAAACACCTCTGTACATGCACATGTAACTAGTTTCTAGAAGGTCAGCACTTTGTTTCTAAGGCTCTTTAACTGTTTACAGGTATCTTTTAACCAGCACATGTTTTTCTCTCCTTCACAGGTTATGTACATTATGCTATATACGTTTTAAGTCTAATGCTAATGCTAATGCTAACTGCACAGGTTTAACCTGTAATTATGTTTACTCTTAGTCACATAGGGGCTGCTAAATCTTGTTTGGGGGATTATTGTATACAGAGGGGGGGGGGACAGCGGGTGTGTATTGTAACTAATGTCTTGTGTCCTGCCTGTCTGTATACTGCTACTGGATGCCTTGAATTTCCCTCGGGATCAATAAAGTATCTATCTATCTATCTATCTGTCTATCTATCTATCTATCTATCTATCTATCTATCTATCTATCTATCTATCTATCTATCTATCTATCTATCTATCTATAAGATGGAAACATTGAAAAACAACAATGTATAAGCTGTGCAGTGGTTTTGCTGTTTATAACAATGTATGTCAAAAGTAATAAAGCAGATTTTTCCTGGATGCTTTGAGGCTCACTTTTAGGATTCTATAAGAGCTGATTATTTATTGTATTATTTGTAATAACTATGCATTCATTGCAATGGAACACAAAACAGATATAACACTGTATCTGCTCAATGCTATATTTAGATCATTGTATCATATTTGCATAATCATACATTTCCCCTGACTTACACTATGCTTAGATTTTTTTGTGGTAAGTAACAGTGTCTCAATACAGCATTATATTCTTGCAAACGCATCTTCTAACACAACTTCTCATGCAAGTAATCTCCTTAAACTCATGGTGTTATTCATATGATGTAACGAATGGACCCTTTTTTAAAATAAAAGTGTGTACTAAGTGAGCACAGTTTGCATGATAAAAGGTTGACTCTCAAAGAGATTTACATCGCTCCATCCATTTCAAGGAAGGACAACCACTTAGACGGTGTGAGAGAACACTGAACAAACAACAGAGCAGCTTGAAAACATTGTACAGAGGGCCCCCCCCCCCCCCCATCTTTGGCTCACTTAAGCAGTGTTGATTATTGGTGAGCTCCTGAACCATAAATGCACCTTGCAGGCCTATAGGTGAGCCTTGTTGGCATCTGATAGTAGGCCTACAGTAAGACCAGGGAGGGGCAGTGTTGTACAGACACAAACTGGAGGCGGAGGCCGGAAGTGCAGGCGTCGCCCTGGCAGTACGCCACAACCATAGACAGTGACCCCTGAATGAAAGAAACCGATTTATTCACACAATTGAGCTTTAAATTAACAATTAAACTTTTGGCAATAATTATTAATTTACATCGCTGCACAATTTTAATAAAAACGCCCTCTGAATCTTTCCAACGAAAGCACCAGAAATAAAAGGCCTAAAATCAAATTATAACCTTTATAACACATTTTCAATTACGTAAAACAGCAGCAGTTTCACAAAAGTAGTCTATGCCTAATAGAGGCTGATGAGAGAGAAAGAGAAAGAGAGAGAGAGAGAGAGAGAGAGAGAGAGAGAGAGAGAGAGAGAGAGAGAGAGAGAGAGAGAGAGAGAGAGAGTGTGCACGAGTGCGCGCAGATTTGCCATGCCTCTGCAGGCGGTGCAGCAGCCGGACCAGGGGTGTGTCATAACGGGGAGTGTCCCGCTTTGCCAGCATATACAGTGGCTCTGAGCTCCCCTGCTCAGCCGACTCGACGCCTCTCTGCTCCCGCTGCAGCTTGAAGCACTCACCGCGGCTCAGTCAGGTCCAAACCGGTCCGTCTCTCCGTCCGTACCCGAACACAACCATTCAGGTATGTCAAAATACTGTCTTTCAGTGAATCAGCACAGCACAGATCACAGCATGGTAATTTGATTGCTCAATTAAGGCTGCAGACAGAATGAACCGCTACTTTCCACTCAAACTGAAACACATATTAGTACAGCATATTGGCTAAGAAGAGACAGTGTGAACAAAGAGAAATATTTCGCCCTTTTCTGCACATAAAAGTGACTGAGAGTCCTTGAACCCCAATAGTTATTTGGGAAACCATTCAAGGAAGTGTGGCTAAATCATGCTTTTATTCTCAAAAGTGCAACGCAGCCACTGCCATATAAGGGCAAGCAGTTGAAACCAACTAACCCAAGATGATGACTCTGCTTTGGTTCCACTTTAACCAACATTCACCCTTCAGTGTTCAGAGGCTACTGAAGATAAAAAAAACCACAGACGTTTTTAATTGTTCTCTAACAGTACATTGGGGAATTAATTGAGCTTTGCAACTGTATACTATATTTAAAGACATCCAAGGTTTCCATAGTAACATACAACCAAATACAGGGGCCTCAGTGAGGAAGTTAGTCACAACATCCTGAGTGCGTTGCAGCAGCTGTGATGTGGGTACCAGACTGTAGTTTCAGCGTGATGAAAAAGAGGTGTGTTAGCCAATCAGAAAGCGCTTTGTCAGGTCCGCACTTTGCTGTAGCACAGACAGAGATTAGATTAAGGGACGTCTGTGTGGATGCCACTGACTGTGCCTACCCCCTCTTCAGATTTAGAAATAAGCCCCAAACAACTGTGTGCATGCTTTCTGTCCCTGTGCGTGCAAGAGGCCAGAACAGCTGAACTGTTGTGGATGTTTATAGCCTATGTGAAATGATATGCCACGTTTATAACCAGAAAATGAAATTGTTTTTAAATAATTGTCATGTCATGTGGTGTGTCTCGTCAACACATGAAAAAACTAAAATCACAGGTCATTAAACGCACGTTTTGGTGTCCTTACAAGCTGCCCCTTGTGGTTATGCAGTCATGCAAAGTCTACCACGTTGTTTTCAGAAGCAAAATCAGAAGTGGCAGGACATTGTTTTAAGACAGCTAACAGGGTAACAAAGGAAGGATGGTTTGTTATGACTGTGTAACAACCTGGGCTGACTATGTTACAGTATTTAAATTACTGCATTTTATTGTGAAGCAATGTAGCTTTTAGCTTATCAAAAGAGAGCAAATGACACACTTGCTAAGCTACACATAAAGAGGATGTTTAAATAATTTTCAAGAAGTGTTTTGGCCTGCAAATGATGAAGTCAATGCTTCTTAAAAATAGAGTGACTATGGTAATGTTGGTTTCTATAAACAATGAAGTAGTTTTACTTGTTGAAATGTTGCCAAACCATAGCTACGTGACAGATCAGAAAACGATCACATGAGTCATTTGTTTGCGAGAAGCTTCTTGGTTTCGTGAAAAAGACCTTCTTCTTCAAGTCTAAATCTGTCCCACATGAGACAGTGACTATAAAAAAAAAAACCTTCCAAAAGCTACATTTGAAGGGGCAGAGTTAGCGATCAATTGTGACAGCCAGTTGTTGGAGTAGGAAATACTGACATACTCTGTTTCAGGAGAAAAGTTGAGGGATTTTCCATCAGCTGCAACTGTCAGTGTTATTGCAGTCGAAGGAAAAAAGACCAACCCCTTTAAAGCACACGTTGAACCTTTTAGCTGTTTTGCATTCAGAACTCTATCAGCATGCATTCAAGTTTTATTCCATGTAAAATATAACATTATTTATTTATTAGATTGTATTGCTCTGTAAATCAGATGCTATTTTAAAAATATCAGATTTGATGGTTGATTTTTTTCAGTCCGGCATATGGCGGAGTACCCAGCATCTGTCTGTACTCTCAGGTACCTTTAACAACCCTCTCATATCCTTTAATAACCATCCATATATCATTGTGGTTATTTACAAAGTCATAAACATCCATTTTGATTGTCGTGGTCTTACACTGTGCAAACAGACGACAGGGAAGCAGAGTGCTTATTAAAGAGTGTTCAGGTTGTGTAGTCTGTTATCTGTTCTGAGCCAGCTGAGGGGGCAGCTGGAAGGCCCTGGAGAGACAGAAAGCCACATGCACAGAGAAAATGAGTCATCAAGAATCCCCTTCCTGGAGGAGGAATCACTTGTCCGAGGAAAACTCAACAAGATCCCGAGATAACAAGATTTCCCAGATTAAACTATTAAAGGCTTGTTTTTGAAGAAGGACACCAGCAGACAAATCACAAGGCCGAGTCATCATATGAATCCACTTTGTCTCTCTGCACAGTGGATAAAGTTTTCACACATCCCTAAAGCGAAGGCACACACAAAAGAGAGAGAGAGAGGGAGGGAGAAGAGCCAAACATGGGGGAGGGGATCACATAGCTGAGGCTGGAATGACACACTACCTCCATGTTTGTTTGGGGAAAAAAAGGTACAAAGAATGTGCAGTTAGTTGGGGGGAGTCTGCAGAGTTGTGGGGTAGCCTTCAGACTCCCTCTGCTGTCCCCAGCATGCCTGTGACGAAGCTCTGACCAATAAGCATGTGACCTGTTCTATTTAAACACATACACACATGTGTGTGTTGAGTCAAACAAACTACCCCTCCTTGAGTCACTTCATCCAAGTTTGAGCTTCCAGAAGCCGTTCATATTTATTTTAGTCGGCTGTTGCTCCTCATTCAAGAAAACTTTGCAGGAAATATTTCCATCTGCAAAACAAACCCTCAGATTCTCCCCTCCCTCTTTTTTTTTATCATAGTGGAAAATACACTTTTAACACCAACTTAGATTGTTCAAAGTTTGAGATGATTCAGATGCTGTGTATCTTCTCTAATGTTTTTGTCTTTATTAAGTCATAGACAGTACAAGTAGATAAGAGTGGGAGAAAACAGCTCTGATGTGCAGAAACAGACACAGTATTTCTCTCCATCAGAGAGAGCGATCACAGTCAAAGTCAGTCATCTTTATTAAGGGCCACAGAGACAAAAGATCCTTAGAAGGAGACGTCACACAAAAGTGATATTTTCAATGGAGAGAAGCTTCAGAGGAAAGGTATTCAGCTGGTGCTGGATTAGAAGATTTCTTGAACTTCTCAGTTTTTTCTTAAAAGCAGCTCTATTTTCATGCAAACAGAGAGCGACATGCGCAGTGAATTCTTGAACAGTCATCATGGGGATTGAATTGGTAACATTTTGTTATGAAATTTACACTACAAGCAATGATGTCAAACTTTACTTCAAGTGAAGTGAAAACCGAGGTAACAGCTTTTCCTGTTGCTGTGTCACAAAGAACATTGGCACAACTTTTTTAAAACGTTAAAATGTCTTTTGGTACCTAAAAAAATCAAATTGAACTTTCTCTGCTCTGAATCAGTCTCCATGAGGACTCTGCTCAGCTCAGCTCTCCATATGCAAGCTGGTCTCACAATGCTGGGTGTGCCACTTTAAGTTAATGAATGGCTGTATATTGACGTGATAGAAGTTACTGATTTATCATTGGTTGGAACAAAAAGTTGTTGCATTATTACTCTATTCTCTCACTGCAGTCATTTATGGTTGCAAAGATGTTGAAACTATTCAAAGCAGCTGTGGTACTAGAGATGAGGATGTGTCGCCTCATGTAATTAGCTTGTCACTTGTTAGACTGACTCTATTTTTATCATCATAAATATCCGTTAAAGGACTCATTCTAAACCTCCATAATGCAGCGTTCGACATTAGCACTGGCCCACTGGCCCTGATGCATGATTGACACAGTCTGGGCAAGCAGGTCAGTTATTATATCGAACCCTGCACGAGGGAGGCTTTTTCAGGTTTCACCGGCCCACTCAGGCCAGTTAAAATTCAGCCCTGACAAACAACAATGAAAACAGTAACACGTTCTCAATTTCAAATTGCTTTCCTGTGATACTTGTGTTTTGTCAGTAATTATTATGAGGTTGTGTTGATAATAACAGTTTCAATAGGTGTTTTCAAACCAAACTGTTCAGGGGACTTTCCTCTAAGTGGGGTTCTAGGAACTAGAATAGTTCCTGCAGTGCGGGGTCAATAAAAATTGGGGAGGGCTACAACTGTTTCTAGAATCAAACAATAAGAGCTCTATTTTCTTTCCAACGAGCTCTCTTATTTTAAACATAACAAAAGCAGATATCTAAAAGCGTTGTCCTTTGTTGTTTGTAGTGTCACTGACGTCACCTAATAGTTGCTGAAGTGATGTTTTTAAAGCCCATTGACAACACTGCCCTATTGGAAAGCTAACTTTTGATTAGTCTAAAAACAGGCAAAGAGGAAAAACCAAGGAAGGTCTAAAGTCTCCTGGCAAAGAGGTACAACACGCCCACCTGCCAATCACATAAGCCAAACTTTAATTTATGAAAATTTGAGCATAGCGTTAAAATAAAAACAGTTCAGCTTTGATAATCGCTCCGTACAGTTTATACAAGATATGAAATTGGCTTTTGAGACCAAAACCTTTGTTTGAACCAGGCTTTATACACGTTTATCTTTGCAGTAAAAAGGTTTTACGTTGCAGACTAAAGACGAGTCCTTGGCATTTTTTAAACACTATAGTATAAATGTCATGTTATAACACGAGAGATTGCAGCTTGGTCAAAGTTAGGAATCAACTCCTCGGTTCCCCAGACAGTATAAGTCTGCCTCTGCTGGTGTAGCTTTGTAGTTTCTACGTTTAAACAGTTTAAAAACAGATGAGTATGTATATCCAACCTTTGTCTAATGAACAGGGACCAAGAAGAACTCTTGCTGGTTGCTATTTAGGAAAACAAGGAGTCAGGTGGATTCAAAGAGTGATGCACTGATCTAACATGCTGGATTAATCTCAGTTTTAGATCACATATTATCAAACTGATCCACATCAACAACTGTTTCTCCGTCACTGTTGTCCAATAACAAGCATGTGATTCCCCCCATTCTCTTAATAACTGTCATGACCAGTATTCAATGTTTCCAAATTTCATTAAGTCAGAGCTCAGTGTGTCTTAGTGAATTATGCTTTGACCCATTTTGTATTGATACCATTCTTTTCACATTCTGACTTTGGGAGTCAACCTTGTTTATTCTTACCTTATGTTTAAAGGGTTAGTACAAATCTCCCTGTGTGGCCACAGACACCTCTGATCTGCTGTCTGACTTTTCTGGCATTCAACTTTCTCCATGCTGGAAACTCCACCAGGCAACTTTAGAGCCAATGTAGGAAAATTAAAGCTTTCAACATCCTCCTTCAAACTATAATGATCCCAGTGGAATTGTGAAGCAGCCCCCTTTTCCTTTGTCTGGCTAAACATGCAGGCAGACTCTACAAAGTCATGCAAGTTCAATGAAGCATGACCTGGTTTGACTCTGAGGTACCCAGTTGTTTGGCTATATTTTTCCGTCTGTGTTCACTGTAAAGGAGCTTTAAACCCACATTGGTCTCTGTAGCTTGACCTCTAGATACCTTAATATATTGTTTCCTCTTTCTCAAAATTTCTATCCCAAAGTTCATCTCATCAAAATTCTGGAACATGTGTCAACAAATGTCCGATTCAAAGAGCTGGAAAGTTGACTGAGAGTGTTTGTTACCAAAATTGCCCTCCGACTTTCCATGCTGAAACACTCCAGAGCTACATAATAGAGTGCACTGAGTGTGTTACATAAGAGGAGAGCAGAAATGAGGAGGGAAAGGATCCCCACATTTGTTGGCCTGGTTACATTAATCTAGAGCCGCTTCCCTCTCTCAGGGTCAGGATCTGATTCCTGCCATGTTTGTGGGCAGACTGCTGCCTAAAAGAATGGACAAATCTCGCTCCAAAGGGGACCGTTAGTCATGCAAACTGAGAGGCAGCGGGTTCAAGCAGCATTCCTGTGGAAAACTGGAATCTGTGTTCATTTTGACCCGAATGACCTACAGTTCTTCTTGATTTTAACTTTTCCAAACCTGAACTTCACATCTATCTAAAGCGTTTCATGATAAATAATATTAGATAAAGATACATACACCAATGTATTGTGTTGATAGCTCAAACGCAATAATCAAACACTTCAGAAAAATAATTATGAAGACAAGATTCTTTTTGAAAGCTGAATAAAAGCTTTAGTTTTGCCAGAATAACAACAGTGCACTGAAAGACGGCTGACGAATCAGGATCTAATGATAAATCCTAGAAGTCCTTAAAGAAAAGTCAGGCTCTAATCTGAGAACAACTCTTCGTTTGAGAGAAACTTTGTGTACTCTCTTTGCAGTGTTTACTGTTGGAGCAATAATTAAGAGGTGTGGAGTCGGTGAGGGTCAGAGCTCAATAGAGACTCCTGTTCAGTAGGTCTACATTAAACAAGGCCAGAAGTTAATCAACAAAAACAAACGTGATTATATTTAATACCAACCTTAAACCAGTGCAGTAATGTCAAAATATTGAAAGGACTCAGTAACGTGTCTTGATTTAATGTCGGTCCTTTAAAACACACTCAATAGTACATACACCTATTGCTGCTGCTTTGAAATACTTCACTGTGTGACTTGAGTTCTTTAGATATGGACATCTAACCATCAACAACTTTAACATTTGTACACATTTTGATAAAGGAAACACTGGGCAAGCAGAGCATCAAGGCAAACCTGTGTCCCATTTCTGGCTCCCTGAGGAGCACAAGTTAAATGTTCACCTACTTTAATCTCTGTTTTAAGGAATCTGAATCTGCTCACTAACAATCAAGTTAAATGTAGTAGACTCATAATATTATTTGCTGTAAGGTTCACATATTTTGTAGCTGTTTTTTTGATTCCAGTGAAACAAATATAAAGAGACTTGTTGAATCCGTCAAGTTTTTTGAGACTGTAGTATTTCTTCAGTTTTTCATTCTTTGAAATGCTTTCCCAACAGAACAGCTGATTATCTTGTACAATTTTTTTTCTTCACAAAGCTTACAGGCTCCTTAAAAAGTTTATAACAGGATGCTTAACTTAACTTAACTACCATCTCAGAAATGCTAAACATCCACACATGCTGCTGAGAGGCCAGCGGATTGTAATCGTCTATGGCACAGACACCCACTTGAAACTCTTAAACTGGTGCCACATGTCTTAATGCCCTCAGATACAGACCAAGAGTATGGTATGTGTTTGCATGAACGTTACATTACCTAACTTCCACATGTCTTGTACTGATGTGTCCATTCGGGCGGTGCAATAAATATTTGTTCCGTGACAGCGCAGACATTTTTAACATAGTGGATATTGAGCTGTATTGCTCGGTTTTTGTTCTTTTTAAAGGAGCAATCCACCAGTTTTACGAACTGCTCCACCTGTGTTTGTCTTCTCTGGCTTAGAGGGAGTTTCATAAGTACATTAGATGGGACTTGGATTACAAGTAAAAGAACAATATCTGTATTCACACTGATCTGAGTTAAGACAATGTCACATTGCATTATGGGAAGTGTGGGATTCAGTGTCTAGAAAACTTTGACTACAAGTGAAGTATCAAACCTAAATGAATTATGCCAGACAATCCAGATAATCAAATCTTGTTATTTTGTCTATAAATATTTTGTGAAGTTGTAACTACTACACTACACCACCGCAGTATAATAATAAAAAAAAGACAAATAGAAGGTAAAACTAATTCAATATATAGCACAAGCAGATTTCCTCATCATGTTCCACCCATACTGACCAGATATTTCTAATTGTAGACTGAATGCATAATTATGATCATTTGCAGTAGGGAGATAGAGGAATGAGAAAGCATGACAAGTTTCCTGGCTGTGTATTCACATCATGTTGCACACAGTGTTTTGCACACTGGCTATGACAACGTCTGAATCATGTCTGCCAGGACTTCCTTTTCCTGCTCAAAAGGGGAAAACACCCTGAACACAGGGCATCAGTGACTCACTTTACTGACCATTAATAACTAACTTTATCCCGAAACATTATCTTTGTATCCATGGCAACAACTCAGCTTTCAGGGGAGGGGCTTTTTATTTTCCAGAGCAAAACATCTGTCAAAAATAGAGCCTCCCAGTCATTGTAAAGGTTAATGCAAAACTCCATGACTTTTACTGTAAATCCATGACCCTCTGTTTGTGAAGTACCAAAGCTCGACATATCAGGGTTTCATTTCTTCTGCAGGAAGGATGGCAGCCCACCACCCAGAGTTTGAGCGGGCTGGACAGAACACAGGTCTCCAGATATGGAGGGTGGAGAACTTTGACCTGGTGCCCGTCCCAGAGAAGCTGTACGGGGGATTTTACACGGGGGATGCCTACCTTGTCCTCAACACCATCAAGCAACGCTCGGGGAACCTGCAGTACGACCTTCACTTCTGGTTGGGTGAGTACAGCAGGTCTAGTAACACAGAAATAAGGTACAGGTAAAGGGAATGTTCACTTCATGGTAAAATACCCCCAAAACAATTCTTTAAAAGGTGAGGATTGAAGTCTACTTTCCAGCATTTTTTCCTACTTTTTTTCTTGAAACAACAAAGAACACAAAACGCAAATTGACAATCTAAGCCAGAGAAAAGAAGAAGGTATCAAATTAAATGAATGGCCTTTCAGGACAGATGTTTGTTTTTTTATGTTGTTTCCATCATGAACATGTGGCCAAACCTAAAAAGCAGTGGTCTCATTTTTGCAGTGCACCTGCATTACAAACCAGCCAAACTGAAAAACATGTTGACCAAAGAAACAAACTGTTTTTCCTTCTTTTGTCTATTCTGTGGTCATCGTGGTCAGAAGTGCAGTTGTGCCTTTTTAATGAGCTTCCTGAAACTTGAATGACTGACATGGACAGTGTGGGGGGTACATTTGCTAAGTAATCCTCAGTAACAGGCAATTTTGTGTGACATTTAAAAGTACCAAATATTTCGAGTGGATTTACAGTGTTTTTCTAACATAGAACATTGAACATAGAATGCAGATTATTTTGTAAATCTATGACGGTGAATTAACTCTTTAAACCTCACAAGCAATTTACTCGATACAGATGAAGATGACTACGGTCTTGACCTGGTCATTTTGTAGAATTTAGCAAACCGAGATGTTCAGATTCTTATTGATTTCATATGCATTAGGTCAGCTTGATTGATCATGGAAACAGCCTCAGCAGCATCTGATGTAACCCTCCCACGCACTACTGAACTGCTGTGTGGGTCAGGAAGTTAAATAACATCTCATGTTGAAATGGTGTGCTGTGATTGGACCCCCTGCTGCGTCCACATATTGATCTCCTGGCTGACACAGGCTGCAGTGAGGGAATCCCACAAACACATAGAAGTGTGTGTGCCACCCTGGGTAGATGAACAGTTCGACTGCTGCACCAAAGTAAGGACCAGGATTTAAATGGAGCATGTCTGTGGTTTCTTCCTCGTAGGTGACTCCTGCAGTCAGGATGAGAGTGGCTCAGCGGCCATCTTTACAGTCCAAATGGACGACTTCCTGGGAGGGAAACCCATCCAGTACCGTGAGGTGCAGGGACATGAGTCCAAAACATTTCTGGGCTACTTCAAGTCTGGAATCAAGTACATGGTAAGATGTCATGCTTATAGCTACAACTGTACTCTGTAACAACTAACAGACCCGTTTATTAAAGGGATTTGTTGCATTTGTGTAGAAACCTGTGAAACCTGTTTGAACAATGTTATATAGGGCCCTTGATGATTGCAAGTTTATAAACAGTTTTAAAGTTAGTTACACTTATTTTTCACCTCTTAATATACATTTTGCAAAGGTTTATTTTGGGAGTTTTTATGTCTTTATTTAAGAGACAGGACAGTGGAGTCAGAAGAGAGAGAGAGAGAGAGAGAGAGAGAGAGAGAGAGAGAGAGAGAGATGATGCTTCAGCCTCTCCCGCACCATAAAGCTAATGAAATGGAGACGGTCTCCCTGTGATGGAGCTTTGTTGTCTTTATTAATATTAATCTCCCATATTCCTGAACAATTGGCATTAATAGTCAAGTGTCCGCTCTTTGACTTGCATCGCCCATGCTATACCTATAGACTAAAATGACGTGCAGGACTCGTTTGCACATAAATGATCCCAAAGAGGATTTACAAAGACAGGTTGTAAAAAGTATGACAATCACCCAGAGCTGATCCACTAAAGAGGAAGATGACTAAGATGTATAATGGCAGCAGAAAGCCTGAATGTGAGAGGAATGAAATGCACAAGACAGAATCAGCAGAGATCACTTTGTCCACAGGGGGCGCCAAACATTACTCACTGGAACTCTAATGAAACGCAGTAGGAGTCAAACAGTTTTTTAAATTTTAATGCACTTCTTGACTTCCAGAAAGGGGGCGTGGCTTCTGGGTTCAAACACGTGGTCACCAATGAGGTGGTTGTGCAGCGGGTGTTCCAGGTCAAAGGTCGCCGTGTTGTCCGGGCAACAGAGGTGCCCGTCAGCTGGGACAGCTTCAACCAGGGAGACTGCTTTATCCTGGACCTGGGAGACGTGAGTCAGGCTGATTATCTACAAAAATGATGGGAAACATGGTCTTTAGTTTTTGTATAATTCAAGTTCAACTATTCACCTTCTTCTCAATCCACTCTTCCTTTTAATGAACAGGAGATTTATCAGTGGTGTGGCTCCCAGAGCAACCGCTTCGAAAAGCTGAAGGCTACTCAGGTGGCCAAGGGTATCCGTGACAACGAGCGCAGTGGGAGAGCTCGAGTTTACGTCTGTGATGAAGGGGTGGAGAGAGAGAAGATGATAGAGGTGAGACTCAGTGATTCATTAAAAACCAAATAAGACTCAATATGACTTCTGTGTTAAAATCTCTGCTTCTGTCCTCAGGTTTTGGGGCCTAAACCAGATCTGCCTGCTGGAGCCTCTGATGACATCAAAGCTGATGCTTCAAACAGGACGAGAGCCAAACTCTACAAGGTGAGAGTACAAGTTCATGTAACAATTCAGATTATTTCAACGTCACTGTCAGCTTTCTTAAACATCCTGTAACTCAAAGGTAAGCATGCATTACAATGTGTACATTCAAACTTATTTGACGTCTCCTTCCGTCATGTTTTTACTCACCTTCCTGCAGGTGTCCAATGCCAGTGGGGGCATGACCATAGCACTGGTAGCAGCAGAGAACCCGTTCGCCCAGAGCGCCCTGGAGTCTGGAGACTGCTTCATTCTGGACCACGGCTGCGATGGCAAGATCTTTGTGTGGAAAGGTGAGTAAGGGGGGGGCTGCTGTTTGTTCATCTAGCAGAAGTCCGTCCTCTACACCACTGATGAACAGACATTTGCTGGTCTCTTCTGAGCTGTTAAACAGAGCATGGTTCAACTAAACTCAACTGAAATCTTTCTTCTTGCTCACAGGCAAAGACGCCAACATGGATGAGCGAAAGGCAGCGATGAAAGCAGCAGAGGAGTTTATTAAGAAGATGGGTTACCCCAAACACACTCAGGTTGAGATCCTGCCAGAGATGGGCGAGACGCCACTCTTCAAACAGTTCTTTAAAAACTGGCGGGACAAAGATCAGACAGTGGGCCTGGGCATCGCCTACATCGCTAACAGCATCGCCAAGATCGAGAAGGTGCCATTCGACGCCGCCAGCCTGCACGACTCTGCCGCCATGGCTGCCCAGCATGGCATGGTGGACGATGGCAGTGGAGAGAAACAGGTACGAGGATAGAGACCTGACCTCTGTACTTACTCAAACTACCTCCGGTATTTATTGCTTGATTATCCTGCGATGATGTATGTTGTGAATAGTTCTGTAATGTGAATTTTAAAGTATATAACTGAATGAAAACAAACTGCTGCCTGTAGAGAAAGAACATCAGTCTTAGATCTTAGCTGCTGCTGTTCCATATGTATCCTGTAGGGGGCACCAGATTTAGTTTTTATAGAATCTGTGTATTAGTGAGTGATGTACCTGAGCATGTTTCAGAGATACATTGCATGGTAATGTGAATATAAAAGTGAATATATTGTTTATTGTAAATCTTCCTTTTCAATAAACATTTTTCTTTGCTTGTTTGTTCACAGATCTGGCGCATCGAGGGGTCTGACAAGATGCTGGTGGATCCATCCACATACGGACAGTTCTACGGAGGAGACAGTTACATCATCCTTTACAACTACCGTCATGGGGGACGTCAGGGACACATCATCTACATGTGGTAAGAATGTAGAAAACTAACAGGCTGTCAGCAGATAACGCTGAATCAGACTCTGCTGCAGAAAAAAACGTTCTGCCTGTATCACTCTGCAAAATACACATGAACCAGGTCAACCAATGTTTTTACAAGGAAACCTGCTTTAGGATTTAGAGAGGATCCTGACTGCTCATGTATATATTAATTGAAAAATAAAACTAGCAGAATAGAGTAACGTTTTTATGCCCCTCCTTGATTTCTTTATACTGTGCATTTTCACAATCAGTGATATGTACAAGAAATTGCACATGGAGTTACATAATAGAAAACACAATCACCTCCAGGTGTCTGCAATGCAGAAAAAAAAGGTTGTCAGACAGGCCTCATAAATTGTTCTTTGTTCTAATTTTTTTTTAATAAAATGCACTCATCAGATTTGTAACTGATCAAAGAGAAACAGAATGAGCCAAAGATTTAAAGTGAAATTGAACTTTTGAACACAGAAACACTCCAAAGTGTTTCTTCAAGAGGTGAACGGCATAAATGGGAGATGTGAAATAGTTCAAGGGCTAAAATGTGTGCAGAATTTAAATGCACAAACTGTGAAGTGTCCAATCTACAAAAGTCATAATTCATTTTCCATACAGCTCAGATGTACAGTAAATATTTTTTTAAATATCAACCTGTATTTGAACTTGAAAAGATTCAAGAGGAAAGACCCTCTATGCCCATGGTAACCCAACTGCAAACGGACTCAAACTGGGGAAAAGAAAAGTTCAGCAACAGAACACTTACAGAATCAAGAAATTGTTAATAATTGTAATACGACCAAGAGGAACACATTGTGTTCTTTCTATAAAGAAATTCATCAAATGAAGCTTTTTTTATGAGCTGCTTTAGGACGGCTTCAGGTTAAGATTTAGTGTGCTTCAAAGATTTCCTGGAACAGATCACAGAGGTCCTTCTCTTAATCTCTGGCTTTCGTGTGATTTGCAGTTGTTCTGTGAGCAGATAAAGAGTCACACTGTGTCCTTCTTATCATGGGGAATGAAACTAATTGCATGAAATTGTTGGCAGGCAGGGCGCAGATTCCAGTCAGGACGAGATCGGGGCATCTGCGATCCTCGGTGCCCAGCTGGATGAGGAGCTTGGTGGTGGTCCTGTGCAGGTAAAAACATCTGGGGATTTTCTTTTTTACCTCATGTTTCATTTTCATCTTTTCATTCATGCCGAAAAGTCTCTGCTCTCCTCTGGCTAACTCAGCGCTCTCACCTCCTCCTTCCTGACCTTTAAATCCCTTTGTCTGTCTCTTCTCCCGAATGGTTTCCCTGCTGCTGCTTCTGTTCCCCTGGGTTTCCTTCCTTTTCTTTGTCTTCAGGTTGTTGGTGCTCCTATAACCACTCAGGTATTCTCCCTGCCTGCTTTGCACCTCATGTGTTTGTCAGTAGCCAGTGATAAAAGATGCAAGCAGATACATGTTGTGATTTTGTTCACCTTTAGGATTTTGTTAACATGATAATAAGTGCAATCAGATTTGCAGTGGAGAATTGATTGACAAACACAAACAGAACATTCCAGTGTGGCTGTTGGTGGGCGGATCCCTCCGACTCTGTCGCCAGCTCTGTCTGCTCCACATAAATAAAGCCCTGTTCCAAAATCTGCCCAGGCCCACAGTCAGATTATAACTCGGATTTGACTTGTAAATGAGTTCTAAAGATAGAGTTTGGATGTAACTGTTGAGATCACTTTGAGTTGTTTGGATCAGTCCTGGCTATGAACCTTCTTTCATCCTTTCTTTTTTTTTTTCTTCACTTTTGCATGTTCATCATGTTCATGTTGTGGCACAACTCTGTCTGTGATAAGCACTAAAGGGAACTCTGCATCAAAAAATACTCACTTGATGGAATGTGTGTTTTACCCCTTTTTCACTTTATAAAAGCACATTTTAATGTTCAGTGTGAACAGACGGTTGTTTAAAGAATAGACTCTAAACATTGTTAATTGTGTTAAATGGTCCAAACAGCTGCACAGTTGTTTCAATAACCAGAAGGACGCACAAAGAATTAAAAGTGCTGTGAATGTTTGTACTGTAGAAAGAAATGGCTTCACACTTAAAGATCCAGTACACTGCCTCCATTGTCTCTTGTTAACTAAGGACCAGTATAATGTGTTGTAATGACTGGTTTGGAAAAAGAATGGACTTCTATAAATATTTATCTCAAGCTGCAGACCAAAGACATTCATTACACTCGAACTGAAACAGTCATCACCCTGCAACTTCTTTTAATTTACAAACCTTGACATCCACTTGGCTCAGCTGCATGCTGCCACCTTGTGTCTGCGGTCGGTATTGCAGTAGAGATGTTTCACATTGCTAAACACATGCAACATGGGTTGATCTGCCTGGTGTGATTTGGTTGCACCCCCAACCTTGAAATAAGGCACGACTTATTTTGCAACAGGAATCACTGCAACAACCACCCTTCTAATTATCACGTTGTCATTTTGTTTCCCAGGTGAGGGTGGTGCAGGGTAAGGAGCCGGCTCACCTGATGAGTCTGTTTGGAGGACAGCCCATGGTGGTGTACAAGGGAGGAACGTCCAGAGATGGAGGTCAGTCTGCTCCTGCAGAAACTCGACTCTTCCAGGTGCGCTCCAACTCTGCAGGGCACACCAGAGCCGTGGAGGTAAGATGACACACACTCCTCATTCACCTTCTAACTTCGTCTTGTTATGGGAGCTTTGAAATGAAAATTCATACAAATTGATCAGAAGTTGACAATGTGTAAAAACCTCAAACACAGACTGCATGTTAACCTACGTTATCCGCCTCCATGCAGCTTGACGCAGTCTCCTCCAACCTGAACTCCAACGATGCGTTTATTCTGGTGACCCCCGGAGGCTCCTTCCAGTGGTTGGGAGTGGGTGCCAGCGACACCGAGAAGCAGGGAGCCCAGCAGCTGTGTGACATTCTGGGAGTGTCGGCCTCAGAGCTGTCTGAGGGAGGAGAGACTGGTGAGGAAACGTGATGAACAAAAGAACTGCAACACTTTTACTGTCTTTGCTTTTGAGTCCAACCTAAATCAACTACGAGACAATAAACTAAGAATCTCTACTGCAAACTGTAGTTAAGCTGTTCAAAAAACACTTTAGGGAAGTCTAAGCGTTTTCTTTTTTTTTTGTATTTCAGCTAAAGCGAGGGCTTTTGCTCATCTATGTTTAAACAAAGAAGACCGGGTTGCATCACTCTTTAGATGTTAGCAAGCTCATAAGAAGATGTATTCTCTGCTAGAAATTTCAAACACAAAACCTCTGGATTGATAAATAAAACAGGTTCCATTTTTTTTAAACAGCCAGCTTAAAAGGGCGAGCCCCGGGCTGCTGGAGACCAAAGAAGAGAGTTCTGACATCTGAATTACTGTGAGCCCACGCTCAGAGCTTATAAGCTTTATTTTTCAAAACGTATGGAGTTAACTGCCTATGTGAGATTTGTTAGATTCAGCATGAGGTCTGTGATGCGTTTAATAATATATATACATATATATATTTATATGTATTTATTTTTATTTTTTTAAAGATTATAAAGTGGATAGAGTCGGAAATTGGGGAGAAAGAGTGGGGAATTCACAAACGGGTCGGATTTAAACGGATTAATCTTATTTCCCAAAATGTCAACCTGTTTCTGTGAGCAAATGAGGTTTTTATCTTCCGCTTTTTCAACTTAAAGTGTCTCTGTGCTCCTCACAGATCAGTTCTGGGAAGCTCTCGGAGGAAAGACTGAATACCGCACCTCAAGCAGGCTGAAGGACAAGATGGACGCTCATCCGCCCAGACTCTTCGCCTGCTCCAATAAGACCGGAAACTTCATTGTAAGTCTCTGGTTAATTCTTCCTCTGAAGATGATCACAGTATAAGTCCTCTAATTCATCCTCCTCTCTCAGATCGAGGAGGTGCCCGGGGAGATGACTCAAGAGGACCTCGCCGCTGATGATGTCATGATCCTGGATACCTGGGAGCAGGTAAAGAAATGAGAGCTTAGAATGCTAAGAAATCACAGAACTGACTCTTAAATGAATGGAACAAATGTGCTCTAAACTTCTGTGTTGTAGGTGTTTGTCTGGATCGGAAATGAGGCCCAGGAGGAGGAGAAGACTGAATCAATGGCATCTGGTATGAACAAAAAAAAAAAAAAAAAAAATCACACAGTGTCAAAAAGATACAAATCTATAGTCATTAAATGTTATGACTCATGACCCGACTCGTGAAGTAACAGAAGGTGTTGGTGTTGGAACAAGGAGTCACATGGAGTCAAACGACTTAATTGATTTGTGTTTTGGGTTGTGGCTATAAGGATGAAAAACCCACCTGTCACGTCTCCTCGTGTGTTTACGTTAAGTTTGTTGTTTTGTTGGGAGTTGGAGTTTTGGGTTTATTTTTTTTTTTTTTTTCAAGAAAAGGACACCTGACCCATTCCAGAGCCTCAGAACATGTATGACAAAAGACACATTCTTAGAACAATTTACTAAGGTACTGTGCAAAAGACAACAAGAGATGCAGTTGAAAGCTAACTACGCTGCAACCAGACTGTCAAGCTCCAGAAGCTTTTTAAGGTATGAGTGGACAGGTGCTCTCCCCTGATTGGTTGATTGTTTTGCTGCAGCTGCACAACAATCAGGGTTCAGCAGGACAGGTGAATGAAATCAGACCTGGAGGATGTACATTTAGTGACATGAAAAAGAAAGGTAGTTCACAAACACTGGAGAGAGATTTCTTTTTTCAGCAGTTGGGGGGGTTATAATTATTAATCATTGATTTTTTTTAATTTTTTTTTTATTTTTTTTTTAAAGATTTGTTTTGGGCCTTTTTGCCTTTAATGATAGAGGGAGGAAGGTGGATAGAGTCGGAAAGGGGGGAGAGAGTGGGGAGAGACATGCGGGAGATGGGCCACAGGCCGGACGCGAACCCGGGCCGCCCGCACGCGAGGACTGAGCCTCAATACGTGGGGTCGCGCGCACTGCCGCTGCGCCACCGGCGACCCCATTAATCATTGATTTTTAGAGTGTAAACTGAAGCCCTGAAGGTACACACTCTGGTACAGTAGGTGACCATATGCACCTTTACCTTTATGTTGGATGCGATCTGCCATGAAACTGGAGAAGAAGAAGAACACAGAGACGGGGTGCGGCTGAGGCCATGACACCAGGATGAATAAATCTCAAAGCCTTATTTTAGAGGACAAAACTCCAAAGTTTCCCTTGAAAGGACACTGTGTTGATTTCTACTTTTGGAAACAGCTGTGATGTTATTCAAACCAAATTGTCTCCTGACTCAATCAAGATATTTTAAGGCAGAGATATGAGGATGGTATCAAACCAAACGGCTAAAAAGTGAATATTTTTAACATTCTCAGACTAATCTTTTGCACCTGTAACACAGGGGAAACAATTCTTTGTTGAAGGAAATCAGGATTTTACTGGAAAATCTCTAATTTACCCAATTTTTCAATAGTAATTGAAGCACAATTTTTAGAGCGTTGCTGGCAGAATGTTTGGCAACGTTGTGTTTAACATGTGGCTGTTTTAACAAACGGTCTGATTTTAAATTATATTCAGGATGTTAACTTGTTCTGCGGTGCTTTTATAAATCATAGATAAGTGTAACTCGATGACAAGCGCTAACTGAATCCTGTCCTGTTCTTCCTCAGCCGTCCGCTACATCGAGACAGATCCGGCTAACAGGGACCGCAGGACGCCCATCGTCAAGATCAAGCAGGGCTTCGAGCCACCGACCTTCAGCGGCTGGTTCCTGGGCTGGGACCACGAGTACTGGACCAGCGACCCTCTGGAGCGCGCCATGGCTGACCTGGCCCTGTGAATCCCTCCTGCCGCTCCCTATCTTCTCCTTTACAGCCCTGACCTTAGACCGCCCTGACCTTAGACCACCCTTACCTTAGACCACCCTGACCTTAGACCGCCCTGCTCCGCTGCAAGCACTGAGCTCTATCAAGACTTTTTAGCTGCAATACTCCCTGATAAGAGGGCTTTCTTTTCTTTTTTAAACCTTATTTTTAAGGACACATGGTTATGAAGGAGTGTTTTAATTCACTTTGTCTCACAGGCTACAATGATGCTTTAAAACCTGTCATTAAAACACAAGCAGAGTGTTACATACACAGGCATCCGGTTAGGATTTGCACTATAAAGAATCTGCCTCTTTCTCACTGTCACTGTTAACCTCTTAACTAAAAGCAAAAACACACAGCAACACAGTGTGAACCCACGGTGTGCTGAAAGGTTGGAAAACTCACTGCCAAGAAAACATTTAAAAGCAATACAACCAACGCCTTAATATTCGTTCCTTCAGTTTTAAGTAAACCTGCTTTTTCTTTTTTTTTGGAAAGGTACTGTTCAAGCTTTAGGACACTTTAAAGGCAAGATGTTTGCACCTTTAATTAAGACACTTTTTATATTTATTTATTTCAAATGACAGATTCATGCCCAGGGAGCCTGTGTGATGCTGTTTTAGCCAACTATATACGGGAAACTCGCTTTGCTGCTTATCAAACCAGCTGTCTTCTGTGACACTTTCTCAATGTTTCCCCCAAAGTCTTCTTATCATTTCAATAAAAACCAAAAAAACTACCGAAACCTGTGAAGTCATCGCTCTTTGCTTTCGCAGACACTCATCCAAAAACACAAGAAATAAACACCAAGGACAAGCATGCCTCTTCTTTTAATTGTCTTTATTTCAAGTCTTTGTATACATGTTATATCAAGATGTAACCATAATAAACACAGACGCATAACGTATAAAAATATACATGACAGCTAACTAGCAGAAGCTAAAAAATAATATTGTGTCACAAGATTTACAGCAGAAACCGTTATCATGTGACAAACGAAGAGAAGTTACCTCGAGCACTTGCTCGAGAACAAAAGAAAAGGATGCAAGGACGAAAGTGAGGGGCGGACGTGAAGTCAAGCTGCTCAGCCATCAGCAGAACAACGTGGTCACACTGCAGCTGTGCATACCTGACCACGCGTGTCATCTTCCTGCATCGAAGCATGGTAACAGGTCAAACTAAACTTTCAGCATCAGCTTCTCATTAAAGTCCAACACTTCAAATAGGTCATGAAACGTCATGTCTAAAGTAACAGGGTTTTCTATTGTGTAACAAAAAGAGAAATATAAAAAGAATTCTTTACCTCACAGGACTACAATCCTTTATAATCATCTAGATATATAGCATCTATCTACTTCTAATACTTAATGTGGTAACACTACAAAAACACAGAAGATACTGGAAGGTATATTTTCGAACACTCGTGTCCTTTAATATATCAAAACTAGGACAGATAGGACAACAATACGTCAGTTATTAGATGCATGCAAAGATGTGGAACTATTTGGCTTGTTTGCTGACATCATGACAGAGAGATGTGATCAATTCCAGTTATTGAAAGAGAATTAAAATACTTTGATTTCTTGGAAAGTGCATAGAAATGTGACAGTAGGCGGTAAAATGACTCTATGGCAGTAAGTTAAGGCTTATGGCTGAAAGATTAACAAAACATGTAACAGTCCCTGTTTTCCAGCAGTGGAAGCAGACAGGAAGGGGCACAAGAACAGGAACGACTACATTACCCACAGTGCCAACTGTGCAGATAATCTAGGCTGATCCTTATCATTTGTCCAACCCTCCAAATAGAGCATAGTGTATGAAGAGAACGCACACACAACGTGAGTGTGTGTGTGTGTGTGTGTGTGTGTGTGCACGTGTGCCGGGTGTGTGTGTGTGTGTGTGTGCTGGTTATTGTGATAAAGTAAACTCTACACAATCCACCAAGACTTTGGCCTTCCATCAATTCATCTCACGCCTGTTCAGTCTGGCACCATGTTTTAAAAAGTGAATGTTGCAAAAGGCAAAGTCAACCTTTAACCCAGAGTTGTGTCGGTGTCCCCTCCCTGAAGAGAAAAAGATAAGGGTAACGGCTGAAGTACAGCATCACATGAACTGTACCTCCTGTCCTGGTTTGAGTTTCAACCTTCAAGTTTGCATTGAATGAGTTTAACACTAAAGTTAAGATAAAGCATGTAATGACACCTAAAAAAAACACTGAGTTTACTTTTGACTGTAGAAAAAAAGCCACAAGAGTCAAACTACGGATAATATGCCGTAGGGATTAAAGAGTTGCAACATATGATGAGCTGGTAGAAGTTGCAGAAGGAGAAAAAGATGCATAAAAATGCAATGTGTGTGTGTGTGTGTGTGTGTGTGTGTGTGTGGTTGTAAGGCCTCTTAACTAGCAGGCACTTTGCTTTCATTACACTTTGGAAACGAGGGTTTGGGGCTGTTTCTCACATTTTCTCACATATTCGAAGCAACAGATGAAACTGCAGGAGGAAAGCTTCATCTTCTGCTGCCATGTTTGATCAAATCTCATACAACACTTTAAAACTTCAGTCAGGGCGATCTGAATGTCCTTAATTTAACATTTCATACTCATGTTAAAGCCATCTCGTTAAAATAAATATTTTAAAATTAAAATTAGTGACGAAGTAACAAAGTCAGTTTGGGTCGCAAGTTTTGTTTCTTAGCTTTTATAAAAGAACACTTTCATTCACTCAAAACTTTAGTCAAAGTGGGCGGACTGCTTTAGTCTTTAAGGTGTGTTAATATGCAAAAACGTTTTCTTTCAGTTGCTCATCAGAACCTAAATATGTGTGTTTGCGTAATGAATATTCTGACAGACTTCCCTCAGTGTTTGATGAACGCCTGCATCATCTCCAGCGGCAGCGGGAAGACGATGGTGGAGTTCTTCTCGGCTGCGATGGTGTTCAGGGTCTGAAGGTAACGCAGCTGCAGGGCCGACGGCGACTCTGCGATCACCAGGGAGGCCTCCTTCAGCGCCCGCGAGGCGTTCATCTCGCCCTCGGCTGCTATCACCTGCAGCGGAAAGCAGAGGAGAAAGAAGAGTGATGATCCAGATGAGGCTGTGTGAACGTGGGGAGGTTCTGAGTGGATCTTACCTTGGCTCTGGCCTCGCGGCTTGCCTCAGCCTCAGCAGCCATGGCTCTCTGAAGCTGCAGGGGCAGCTTGACGTCTTTGATCTCCACTCGCTCCACCTTGATCCCCCAGTCATCGGTAGCATCATCAAGAGTGGACTGAGGAGACAGAGAGGCAAGAGTTACACACTTTAAAAGGGTTTACTATGAGTTTTCAAAGGACATCCTACAGAGGCTCTATCATAATAAATCATTTTGTGCAAAGTAAAAACATCATTCATGATGATAAGTACTGCATTACTGCATTTTTTCTATATACAATGCCTTGCATTTTCTATCTTGTCCTGCAGATGGCGCTCAACAGTGTGATTCTCTAGTGAAATACAGTACAAAGCACACTTAGTCTTCAGGTGAAACGACTGATACAATGTCAGGATGCATTTAAAGAAAGACCACACAATAACATTTAATCCTAAAACACCAACATGCCACGTTTATCTTTTTGTTTCTACATTTTCACAACAAAAATGTTGTGGACAACAAGCACTGAGTGATGAGCAAGCAGAGAACTACAAGTTCTTTTTCAGCTTCTCAGCATCATGAAAGATGTTTCCAGATCAACAGCTACATGACAGGAACACGTTCATCTCTTCATTCTGTCCAGCTGAGGTACTTTTGTTTTTGGTACATTTAGAGGCCTCACTGTCAACATGGGTTTATTCTCTCTCTCAACAATTAGACTAAAGTAGAATAAAGGAGGCTACAGAAAGATAGACGACTAATTCATACAGTGATACTTAGAGACTACCTCTGTACATACAACACATGCTGCTGTTTAAATGCCCAGTGAAGTTCAATCCCCCTCCAGGCCAGATGATGGCAGTAATGCACAATTTGCCTTTTTGAATGACCCGCATAAAACAAGGAAAGAAAAACAGGTTCTTCATTGAGGTGCTGAACTCTTTAAGTTCAGGAAAAACTGTCTTTTTTATAGTGTATAAAAAATGTCCAAGCACGTGGAAAATATTTGTCATCATTGACAGAAGCTCAGCATACACAGGAAGTAGAAATCCAATGAATGAATTAATACACGATCATAAAATGAGATCTAGCAGCTGTGCTCTACATCTAACACAACATTACCTAAGGTTTCCTAAATATACAGATTGTACACATTTTATCTGCAGTTTGTTCGTTTCAGTTTGAGTCCAGGCAAACCTGGCTCTAAGCAGGCAAGGTGGCACTGTAATCCTCCATTCTGTTTCCTCTTCCACTCACGTCTGTGTGATTGGAGCTTTGGAATATTGACTACATTTCTTTTGACTGACATAATTATAATTTTTTGTTGTTGTTGTTGTTGTTAGGTTTCTGTTTCTGTGAAATGTTTGGAACTGGCCTTGAAATGTCACATATTCATATCCTTCTCTTGTTTTAATAATCACAGACCTTACACAACGTGAACACATTAACAAACACTGACAGTCTGCTGTACAGCTGCAGAGGTGTTGTGTTTGTCACATTGAACCCCCCAGCAGTGTAATATTGGTGTCCCAGTGTATACATTTACACTGCAGCTCTGTATGTTTCATTTACACTGACAGTGAGGTATATCAGAGGCCCAGCGTTTCTCATAGACTCAGCATCTCAACTGAGGTTTTACATGTTCACTTTGTTTGGAGGGTAGCTTTAGACCTCTTCTTTTGGATGCTTTAAAAATCTGGCTGACTTATCTTTTCCAAAGTTGACAACCTTAAACTTATAAAACCTGATACGGCAGACAGCAGACAACAACTCTTCACTGTATTCAGAATGAAAGATTTGCTCCTCAGACTGAAGGGATTTAAATGTCTGTTGTACTGCCACTGTCTTTAATTCTTTACTGAAAGACAGGTATGTGTATGACAAATCATCCTGCAGTTTTCCAACTTCTCGTGCAGCACATTGTATAGACCTGTTATTTTACTTTGTACTCTTTATTGTATCTGATTTAAACCACAGGGTGAGAATGTTGCGGTTTAGTAGTTTTCCACTTTTATGGACCACTTCTATGTTCTTTGTTATGTTGCACCAGAAACCCAGAGAGAACGTTTGTATGTGTCAGCACACCGGGAAGTAAACCTTATTTTGATTCCACATGAAGGGAGCTCTTTACAGATAAGTAACCCAGGGAGGTTTATTTCCGTCAGCATGTTCCAGTCCAGCAGTGAGGATATAAGACATAAACTGTACTCTACCTGCATACTGTGTGCGATTTCCTCGCGGTCAGACAGGATCTCTGCCAGGTTCTTTGTGCCCAGGACGTTCCTCAGGGTCGTCTGGGCCAACAGTCGGGTAGCAGCATCTGCATTCGTGATGTTAGCCACAGCCAGGGTGGCATTCTGGACCCGGTAGTACACCACACCGTCAACACTCACTGTCACAGAGTCTTTGGTCAAAACCTGAGAGCGAGATAGGGATGAGACAGGAAATAAAAGGTTGGAATAGTTCAGTGGAGCAGAAAGGGAAACATTTTCAAAGGATTTTTTTATTGCTCGTACATTAGCGGTTGGCTGCGTCAGGAATCTGCACAATTATTTTGATGTCCTTTGAATTCCTGTGAACGTGACAAGGCGTTTGTTTTATGTAATTGGAAGTGTGCGTGTCATACCTCTTGCGGTGGGATGTCGAAGGTGATGGTGCGCATGTCCACGTTAATAAAGCTGTCAGTGCACGGCAAGATGAAGAACAGCCCTGCGGAATCACAAGAATGCAAATAGTTTGAACAAAGACTAAAGCTGCTGTAAACACAATAATGAGGAAGCTTCTACACAAATGTTTGAAAACACCGGGATGAATGAAAGTCGGGCACGGGGCCAAGTCAAGCTCTCTTTATAAGACTGCAGCTGTGCTGACAGCGAGGCAAAGCTGCGGATATTTGCAGCTTTCATAATCCTGTTTCAAGTCGCAATGATTAGTGCATTAAACAATACTAGGCCTGTGCGTGAGTGAAACAGACATGTGCTAGGTGTGCAATCATTTAGCAAACATTAATGCTGCCACACCATTTAGAGACGAGTGGGCTGCATTTCCTGTCAGGATTGTGTGTTTAAACGGTGAGATCACAGCCATCTGTTCAGGAGGAGAAATTAAGACAACAGCAGTCTCCTCACTCCGTTTCTACCCTGACATTTCCAGCAACAATCATATTTCCTGTTAGACAAGAAGAGAGGCCTTGGTTGCTCTCACAGACACAGTAAACCATCATATGGTGCAGTGGAAAATTCCACTGCTAAGAAAAAAAAAAAAATCTCTGTTCATCGATAAAAAGCTTTTTTTGATGGCAGAAGAAAAGTTTACAGATGGGAAATGTTTCATAAACACAATCATTTTAAAATAAACTATTCCCACAAGCCCCTTTCTGACTAAATACACTGAGAAACGTTCTCGAGCACTATTATATAACAGATGTTAGAGCTGGAGTCGGAGCCAGGCTGCGAGCGTGAGGGTAAGGGGCATTACGGGAAACCAAATGCTGAATTCAACTTTGGCACTGGCTCCTCCTTTCTCTCAGGAATGAGGAGTGTGCTGGCAGAGAGCTATTATTACCCCGCTCTGTCATAAACAGGAGTCCCCTGACACTCCATGGAGTCACATTTCACCATTTTGAGAGGACACCGACTGTTTTTTTTTTAGATCCAGTTAAACAAGAAATCAAAGATAGAGACAGTGAGTTATGAGATGTATGCTAATTTTTGCTCCTGGGAGTCCTTTTTTTTTTTTACCTACACAAATACAATGCCACATGACACACATGACACATCACTAAGAAGAGAATGATGAAGGCACTCAGACATAGAACAGAGAGATATGCAGACGGGTGGCCAGACATATGGCTCTGTGGACCCTCGTAAACGGAGCCTCAGCGAGCCAGCGTGCACTCGTGATTATCTCTGATTAACTTTGAGGTGGGGCATTCTCTTCTTGTTATTGTTAGGCCTTCATATTTTTAGTTTTTTTATTTTACCACAGACGGGAAGGGCTGCATGGGAAAGTTCTCTGAGCCCACATAGATAATCATCACAGCACGCAGGCTTCTGCCGTTTGCCTGCAGCTGTGTTCTCACCAGCACACTTGGACTAGAATAAAACAGTGCAGGTAGCAGTGCACTCCGGTTTCTCACAATCAGGACAAGAGTTTTCTCAAACCACAAACAGGAATCTGCAAGAACGTGATCATGACCAGGATGTTAGTGTGGAAAAAAACAGACCCAATACGACACGCCCACTTTGAATATGGTCCAACTGTTGACAACTGAAATCTCTCTCAAGCTAAATGGTGGCCAAACAAAAAGCCCACACCTTTCACACCCTTTAGCTTCATGTGTGCTATGCACGCAACTTGCTATAACAAAAGTATGTCAGTCATTCTTTTATTGTGGTTTCCTGCAGCCAGTAAGCCCACCGGTTGTGGGAGTCAATCAGTTCCGCTCTTTGTTACAAAGAAAATAAAAGTGGAGGTTTTGAATCAGAGGGGAGATCTTAGCACTGAACAGAGGCATTTTAAAGTCTCAGGTGCTAAGGTAACACCCTGGTCCCTTCAAAGGTGCCTAGATTAGTTGCCCTGGAAAAGTTCCTGTCTGCAACCTGCCTTAAGAACTAGATGTAGAGTGTAATGAAACAAAAGGCTGAGGAAATGGTGGAATCTCAAAAGCTCTGAACCAGATTGGGGCGTGGTTTGTTGAGATACACAGTTGCTAAAATCAGACTTATAAATAAAAATTGAGACAACAAATATATTGTTTAAAAAAAAACATGCTCGTGGTCTCACCTGGACCTTTGGCTCCTCCTCGCACGATGCGCCCCAGGCGAAATATAATGGCTCGCTCATACTCCTTCACAATCTGTGCACACATAAAAAAAACATAAATGTCTTGCATAGGAGTCCTTTCCTTTCTCTTGGTTCAACCGTGTACAGATGCAGTATTGAAATAGTTGTATGTAAATTGACCTGCTCATGATGAGGCCTTTAAATTAAGTAAATGAAACCGGTTTCAATGGCTTCTAAAGGCTGTTAGATAAATGTACAAATCCTTTCACAGAGGATGAGACGGCAGTAAAAAAGCGCTGCCAAAACACTAAATAGATGGAGAAGGACATCAGCAGTATTTCACATTTTACTTTACCAGCCTGCTCTGTCCGTACCATGACAAGTAAAGGCTGTCTCTATTTACTACCTGACCTTAATGCACATCCAAATCGAGATTGGCAATGTGGCAATAGCGAAGAGAACAGAGAGCACGACCAACAGCCAGCCACAAAGCCCAATACCAGTGTCTGCTTCCTCCAAAGCTGGGGAGAGAAGAGAAAAACATCCACTTACATACATCTAGAGATTCATTTGTGGTGAAGAAATGTGATACACACATGAGATTTTAAACATTTTAAAGAGAAGATCCTAAGCAAGCCCCGTTCAGACATGCATTAACTTTTTTCAACCAAAACAGCTACTTTTGAAATTCAAACAACTGAGCTGATGTCATACGAAAACCGAAACAGGTTAGTCCATTTTAATGTCACCTATGCCTACCTGCCACCCACACACACACAGCTCTTGTAAAACACCCGCAGCCACATCCACTGCCATGCGCTGGCAGTGTTCACTTTAGTCAGATTAGATAAATATCATGCAACCTTTTCATGAAGGAGATCGTACCTTCAGTATCAAGAAGGCTTGGACCTATAGACAGAGTTAGAAGTCAAAACGTAACTTTACTACTGGCAGTGAATTTTCAGTAACTTAATATTGAAGGAAATTCTTAAGTAGATGATTAACTATTGTTAAGTCAAACTAAGGTAGCAGTCAGAGAAGCTGGCCTGGAGTATTGCTCATTTCTTTACCATTATAAACAATAATTTCATGATGCTATGGGACCACACGGACAAAAACAGCCTGTTTTAACATTTAATGAACAGAATATTAAAGGGGCATTATGTAGATTTTGTAGTAAAATTTGAAACTTGGAGAAGTGAAATAATACAATGCTAGGTTTTCTGGACTAAACACACACAGACTTCATTCAAAGGACAAACTTGGGTCCCTGAATACTGTTTGGAGTTAAAAAGCGATCAGGAGAGTTATGTTTGACTGTTGCGGTCAACCACCAAACATCTTACATTACAGTATTTTAACTTCAATCAGTGTTACGGAGATCACATTTGTCTCTGAGGACACTTTGTGTATAGTTATGAATATACCACCCAATCTGTAAACTTTCACATTTCTCCAAAGAGCACCTTTAAACTAAAGTAGAAATTAGAGAAGCTGGTCTGGAGCATTCCTACTACCATAATCAATAATCTAATGATTACTGTAGGCCCACATGGGCACATATAGATGTTTTCGACATTTAATAAACAAAGAATATTAACATTTCCCAGATTAAGTCTAGTAAGATTATTAATAAGGTTGGTGTTTACCACAATCTCAGGGCCAGCAATGATAACAGCATTTGTTTGAATGTTAACATGTTGACTGCTTGTTGTTTAGTTTGGTCAGTACACACAGTGTTTATGTTTACGTCACGCTGGACGCTGATAAACGTCAGCTCGTGAGCAGTCTGTGTTTGTGAGCGAAGCGTGCTCTTTTACGTCCGCCATCAGGGTTAGGATGCTACCATGAGCTAATGTTTCTTTCCCTGCTACGTTTACTGCTTGCATCATAGACTGTAAATATTAGGTTTCCACTCATCGAAAAATATAAAGACTGACGTTTAGTGACGTTAAAAGAAACGGAAAATGTATATTCACTATCTCGCTTCGCTTACGTAGGATGAACGTCGTTTCTAATTCTCTTGGTTTGTAGTTGCCTGTAAAAGCCGAGCACACGTATTAAGAAACAATACCATACCTGCTTGACGTTCACGTCTTCTGGATTCCTTCATTGCAACTTGTTCATTGTCCATGATTAGATGAGGATATTATCTCTCACTGTGGAGAGAGAGAATAATTGTCGCCCTGCGTTTACTGGAGTGTCCAGCGCCTCTGTCGGTGGGCGTGGTTTACCCTACATTTTGACTTGTAGGTTATGTGACCCAGAGAAGAGGGCGAAGCTAGAAGGCAATTTGCAATTGGAAATTGTTCCTTTACGAGAGCAGCAGATGTTGTTCAAACATGTCTAGCATGTTATTGCAATTGTCTGCACTCTGAACTTGTGTGATGAAAACTCAGTTTTACAATCTGCACATAAAGAATGTGCAAAACATCACCACTTCTGGCCAACAACTGCTACAAGCTAAATTACTTATTATGAAACATTCTTCTCTTCCTTTAACACCTTTATACAAGGTGTCCCCATGATATACTGTACAATACAGTACCACAATACTGCTGCATATACTGCAAAAATAGAGAGAAGAAAATCACCAAACAAGATAGTTATTAACTGAAGCAAGAATATCAAGATGTTTTATAAGAGAAATGACTAAACTTAAAAAAGTAACTGATGTAAACTGTGAGTCAAAGTAAGCTGCATTTTCTATGCTGCAGACTGCACACACTGAAGACACCTGCGATGTGTTTGGCTGAGGTCAGTGCCTCAGAGGTTTTTAAAGACTACCCCAGATACCAGCAGTGCAGAGGGAATATAACTGCCTTCTCTGTGGCAGCTGGTATCTAAACTATCCATCACTTTAAACAAGCTAATCTTAGCAGGTTATTTATAGTTCACAGTGCAGGATAAGTTAGAAGCAGCTTTTAAAATCCCTACCTATCTTTCAGCCGTTTAAACCATAGGAGGTAGCAAAATGTACACACAGTGTTTAGTCTTACACAATCTGTAACTTAGTTATGTAGTTAGCAGTGACCATGGGCATGACAACTTGTGTGGGTAGTTTCAAAACATTTCAATGTGTGTTGCTACTATGATCAAATTGAAACCTTGATACCTGTGATTTAAATTTAATGTATTGTTTAATTACTGTTCTGATGAAGAAAAATACATTACGTCAGGATATGGTGCTATTTTTATAAGCCAGTTAAAATGTTTTGGTTTTTATTATTGAAATCATAAAATGACGAAGAAAGATGACGACTGTAAGAGGTATTTAAATGAAAATGCATCTCGTCTATAGAGACCATTGGTTTCAGTATTTGGTAGTCTAGAAAACGGGTCATCGTAAGGCTGCCTAAAAGTCATGGTGCTGGGCAAACATTTACCCTTAAACACAGCAGTCACACCCTTTTCATGTGATGAGTATCAGGCTTGCTGGCTTATAGATTCTCTAGTTATGTGACTGGGTTACTTTATATTTTGAACAAGAAGTTCAAAGTTAGAAGTTCATTCAGCCCATGAACAAATAGCCCATAGATAAAAAACTGATTGGGAATAAATAAGAGCACATTTCTGTTCTGAAGTGTGCTATTAATGAATCACTCGTTGAGTGTATAGATCACTGGAAACAAGCTGGGGATTTTTTCAGTTCTTTTATTTCTAAACCTATCTTTATTATGTCTAACTATTCAGTGACAAACCCCTGTGTTCAGTTCGGGTGGTGGCCTGAGCAGAAAATCCAGGCAATTCCAGTAAGTGTGATTATCCCAGGAAATCAAGGGCACGGTGGCTATGCATGTTGGAGTGGCCCAGAACTCCATCCCAACTAATCCTCTTTTAATTAGGGTGAGAGAAGACGCGAGACCCCTCCTGGATTAGTCACAGCAAATTGACAAAGCACCAAGCTGGGACCAGTGTACAGGACTGGTGGCCAGTTAGGTACAGCGTGGACCCTCTCAAGTGTGGAGAAATGTTCTCTCATTTCCCAGCGGCTACCTGGAGTTTGCTCTTTCTGCTTCTATGCACCAAAGTGTCTTCGGTCTCTGGTGAACAGAGAGGATAAGTTACAGCAGATGATTCGCTCATTTTCAATCCTTGGTCCATTTTTCACTCTCACTTGATAGGCTACTATATCTGCGGTCACACTTGCACCCTATTATCCACCCTTTTTGCTAATCCTACAGGGTACTTTGCCATCCTCGTTATCGCAGCCCATCCCTAACTATCTCTCTTCAGGCTCTGCCTTTCCACTTTTTCATACCCTCTTCTTTTCTTGGCCAATAATGGAGGTTTAGCTTCATGCTGATGGGGACTGAGTTGAAAAAAGAATCAATCGGGAGCCAAATCGTCTTTGCTGCACACTTAGATCAGTGAACATGTACAGATAGGGCTTACACAAGCTAGTTAAAAGTATCATGCTACAAAGCATTAAAATCAGTGCTGAAGAGTCATCATAGTGCTTTATGTCTACATGCAGAAGAATATGGAAGAGTGTTTGTTAAAAATAACTTCATTCCCATTCTATACAGAAGTAAATTCTATGATTTACTTGGTTTGTGTTTGACTTCAGGTAAAAGTCGACAAAAGACACATCAAAGATGCTGGAATAAAAACTGTCTACTTTCTGAGTTAAATTGAATGTAGACTGCAAACACAATGGATGAGTGTTTGTGTAAGTGACCACTGGGGGTCACTGAGGTGGTTCCATTGAGCGCCCTGCTTTTAGAGCAATGAACAACTGGCAACAACAGTCATCATGAGTAAAGTCAAGTGTGTAGGAGTTCAAGCATCAACAGTCGGCTTTGCCTTTACTCAACTAAACATGAAATAAGTCATTTTTTATATATAAAGGCTTCAAAAGTGTAACTCAATAAAGACCTCACATGAAGCAGGGACACTTTAAAGTTTGTCAAAATATGCCAAAAGGAATCTTAACTAACTGTCAGAAGGCTATGTCTGAATCCATCACGCTTCACAGGAGACATTTGGCATGTGTGACACATGCTCTAAACTATGAAGTTTATATTGATGGGCAGGTTGGGCACCTGTTGACGGTGGCAGATGAGGAAGTCGGATTTGCATCACCTCAGATGTTTTACTGAGTGATTTTTAAAACATGACTTCTGTCAGCCAACTTTTATTTTATTGGACATTTGAAATTAAAAAAAATAAAAAATTAGTCGGCTTAAATAAGAATGAGCACAAACGGTAGAAACATTGGAGTTACTTTGTGAAAGGTCAATCAGCTTCATTGGCCAGGTATAATCACACACACCTTTGACTTTAGTGAACTGTGCTCTCCATGTACAAAAAGTAAAACATTAAATATGAACAATGAACACAAAATAACAAATGACCAAAACAGAACTAGATAAGATTAAATAGACAACAGTGCAACAATGCTGAGATAAACCTGGTAATAAAATATGTAATTATGTATCCAATGGGTCAGTTTACATGAGGTAGAGAGTTGTTGCAGTAGTTACATTAAGCTGTACATAGAGTGGTATCAGATATATAATAATAATAATAATAATAATAATAATAATAATAATAATAATAATAATAATAATAATAAATGAATTGGTCTGTGTGACCTTAATGACCGCTAAACTGCCCCTCTGATCTTACAGCTGTTTTTGTGCAGGTCTTTCCTTGTTTTAGCTAGACTGCCTTTGAACATATGAACATAAATAATTTAATGGACTTACATGTTTTTACCTGGGGGCAAAACACAACTTGTTAATCGTTAAACTGTGACAAGGCAAAAGTTTTTTGTTTTTTTTTTCATATTGGAAGAAAAAAATAACAAATGAAATAAAGATGCCTTAGGTTAGATTTACAATGACATCAAAAGAAAAAGAAGGTGATGAGAAACTATGATTCATGTACCAGACAACATGTACACAATACTTCTGATCAGGTGTTGACTCTTAACCAATACTGGCCTCTGTCTTCATCGAAGACTGGGAACATATGTGTCATGGGAAAGAATTTAGATGTTTTCATTGTTCTGCTTGTTAACAGCAGTGATTGATCAATGTGAGAGCAATATGATTACAAAGACCTACTTCTCTAAAATTAAATGGCACCTAAAGATGAATATCTTGATAGTCTCTTTTTCAGGCTATTTAAAAAGAAGACAAAATCTCTAATCAGAGAAAAAATTTTTTTTTCCAGAAATCTTTAAATGTTACCGTAAGTCTGTTTGATAATTCTTAACATCAATCAGGTTTTTTCCCCCTCTGGACATCAGACAGGATCATCAGAGTTGTTGAAGGGAGGATGTGAGGTGATAGTTATAGAAATGGACAAACTTGAGTAAATGTCTCTTCCTGCCTCACAGTCTGCAACACTGGGTGGCAGTGTGCACCTCTACACTAAAGGATTTCACCTTCTGTCTCCAGCAGAGGAGGCGAGTCTAGAAGAAGTGACTCTGAGGTTATATTAGATTTCCACTACATGGTTTGACCAGTGTGAAGTGAAAGATACTTAAAAAAGACATGCAACAGTCTAAGTCATGTTTATCCACCTAGAGAAGAGCTAGGAATTAAATTGCAGTAGTTTATTTGTGGTCAATTTACATCATATTTGAAATACATGAATTGACTGGTTACAGTCTTATAATAAATGTTTAAATGAATAAAGTACCAGTGTGCTTTGAAATTAATGCCTCTGGCTGGAAAGATAAGACCAATAACAAAAAATATCCATTACAACATTTCCGGTTATTCATTAAGTTCTGTATTTTTCCTGAATCCCTCTACATCCTAAATTTTAACTTGTGAAATGTACGAAAATGTAATGAAAATATCTTAATACAGATTTTTTTAAGCTGATTCCTTTTTGTAAATCTTACTCCCTGAAGGAGCTCATTTTCTGTACTTAACTTTGTAGATTTTAAACCTTTAAAAAAACCAAAGCCTGAACCAAATCCCTTCAAACTGCATCAACAAAAACCAAGGCAAAGATCAAACTGCATCAACACTTTCACATTTTAGTTTAACCCTTCTTTTATAGCTAGACATTAAGTTTGTGCTTACGTTTCATATTTTGTGTTTCTTATACTGAAACTTCCATCTGCATTAGAATCTTGCAAAGAAATATAACTTTGTATATACAGCCTAAACTAATTCCCAATGCAGCCTTGTCTCTTCGACAGCAGTGTATAATCCCAACAGGCTGAGACAGTCACATGCAGAACAGGCCTGAGGGATTTATCGACTCTAGATGAAGGAGCAAGCAGGGTCAATTATAAAATCACACTATATATTTTATTCTTTTGTGTTTTGGTGTGTATTCAGTTCCAACAGAAATACAATATAAGGAAAGAAAAAAATCAATTTCCATTATTATATATAATACCAGATTATCCTGGAAAAGTCTGCAACAACTGTGAATAAGCCTCCAACGTCTGATTTTACTCCAAAAGTTGACAGTGAAGATTGAGGTCACAGAGGTCAGAGCAAAGATAAGCTGAGAACTTGTAAATCCTGTCAATCTGTTTTCAAATTACTGCAGCAACAGCATGCGAGGTGTTGTTTCCGTGTATTATGGTAATGTAATAGCAGAGGCAGGCCTTGGTCTGCAGCTCCTGTTTGTTCGCAGGTACCGCGCTCGCTGCGTTTGGCATTCTGCTCCACTTCTCCCACTGAAATGAGTTCTCTCTCTCCCTCTAAACTTGCAGAGGATGCGGCGCCCACACAGCTGTTCTCCCCTGAGCTGGCGTACATAAAACATAAAAGGCGAGCCTATATGAAAAATGCACAGAGCGCTGGAATATAATGTGCTTGATACCCTGCTGCTGTCGGGCAGGCGAGGGATAAAGAGAGAGGCCTGCCCTGGATAGATTCCTTTTCTGCAGAATTCGTTTGACTGCAGGCTTGGATGGCTGCCTGAGCAAACATTTACTCACTGCGCTCAATCCGTGGATCACATTACAAAGATTGATTGTTCACTTGCCTCTCACCCTGCACAGTTTCATTGGCCAATATGAAATCAAATGGGATTCTTGAAAGAAGAGAATCTGATGGGTAGACTTGTTATTCACAGAATAAGTGACTGTGCTTCTCAGACAGACGTGAAGGAGCCGAGCATGAGCGCGTGTTTCGAGCAAAGTCCTCCCATTGTTCTTGTGTATTTGAGATGAATTGAAATGTTGAGTGCCAGGCAGTGAAAACAAATCAAAATGATTGTTACAGTTGAAAGAGTGGCACGCTGCGCCCGTGTTTCCCTCCCTCATATCGCCATGTAAATTAGCCGAGCCGCCTTGTGAACTTGCAAGGCAATTAATTTGTGACACACAGGTGCCACGCTACCTACCGCTGCGTAATTGCAAAGTTCACAAAAAGCGAAATTAAACAAGGCAAACAGTAGATTGTGTGTGTGCTCTTTGGAGAATTTGTAGTCCAATTAAAGCTTGGTGGGTTTGAATTGTGGTGGCGCACACGCTGGTGCCAAAACTTGGCTCATAATCATCATTTCAGCGCGAGCAATTGCCAAATATTTACTCAGTTGTTTTTAGGGCCTCTGGGTACTGTATCAAGAAGCCTAACTAAGAAAACAATTGTTCAGCAGGCAGAGTGAGAAACTCATAACCAAAGTATCTGCGAATGCTTCCAGGTCCCTGGATGCAGAGAACGCGATCGAAACACACATTACTCTCAGTTCAAGGTGACCCTCAGCTTTTACCCCAGTGTTTTCCGACCAAATACACCAGCCAAAGAGAATCTCGTCCACCACATGTGATTCTCTGCAGCAGGCAGATGCACTCATCTTCTGTTTTAATCAATAGGAAAGTGAAAGCATAGAAAAATGGGCACAGAAAAAGCTAGGGATGCTGGTGTGTCTAAACTGCCCAAGTGGAAGTAAAGAGCCAAGATCAGGTGTGTTGACCTCCGGGGACGGAGGGTCAGCGAGCAGGAGGACAGAGCTTTCTCCTCAGCTAACCTGCTTTCAAAATAACCAAACTGCTCCCCGAGAACCCGAGCAGCAACAGATTAGCCCCCCTCTGCTGCATCGTGTCCTCTCCTGCCAACACGCTCGCGCTCCCTTTCCCATTTCCCCTCGGTGTCTTCCTCCCATCATCATTTTCTTCCTCCCCTCCTCTCTCTCGCCCCCTCACATCGTTAGCATTTAGATAGTTGAGAGCAGAGGAGCTTGGGTAATAGGCTTTTCCCTCTTCTCCATCCCTCTCTCTCCTCTTGCTCAAATCAGCTGAAGTAAGAGGGATTAAATCAAAAGAACAACAGTGATGATGAGAGAGATGCAAGGGAGAGAGAAGGGGGGAGTTAAGGGGGGGTAGGTGGGGCGGCAGTGCATAACGCTTGATCGGCTATGAGCTCATTAACCCGGGCCTTGGCAGAATTGATGTTAGAGGTGATTGGAGATTATCACATTTAGGAGATACTTCATCCCCTTATCTGTCTCAGCCCCCTCCCCTCCTCCTTCTCGCTTTCACTCTTTTTTTTCCCCTCCCTCTGTGTTTCTCTTTCTCTTGATTTCATCCAGGTCAGCTGTCCCCCAGTTCGATTCCCTTGGTGGTGCGAGGGGGGATAGGGGGCCTCACGGATACCATCAGCACTCGCTCCTGTGTCTGCTTGATCTCCTAATTCTGCTTCATTTAAACTTCATCAACTGTTCCACTGGACCGGAAGCAGAGAAGAATGAAAACAGCTTATGTGGAAACAGCTTTCTCTCCCTCGCTCCTCTTTTGTTCTTCGATCTGATATGATATTCCCCAAAGCTTCTGCAACAACCACAACCAATGCCCACACATGCAGACACACACACACACACACACACACACACACACTCTCTCTCTCTGTCTGTCCATTGCCACCTTCCAAATACAATCTTGTTCATGCATATTGCACTGCAAAAAATGTCTGCCATCATCGTACGTTCACCCAACATCTGTTTTTTTTTAAAATAAAAAACTTAAAGTGTCACATGAAAATGAAAATGTCAGAACATTTACATTTAACAGTTTTCCTCTTGAACATCCCCAGGACTTATTAGGTAACGATATTTAGACAATCTCTGACCTTATCAGCTGATTGAGGAGGATTTGGGCGAGATGTTTTCGTATTTCAATTAAACAAACTACATTTATGGAGAACTGACATCAGATACATCTGGGCCAAGTCTTGTCAGCTTGTCATCGTTTACATTTTGACTCTTAACTTGAAATGCAAAAATTGGATCTGGAGTGGGGAATTCAGATAAAATGTGACTTTAAATTACTAAATGTAACTTTAAAGCTGTCAACCAGAACGTAACCTCCTCGTCAGATATGTGTGTATTCACAGATGACTGAAAACCCATCACTGCTCTTGTGGTCTTTGAAGGACTCAGGGTCTTCAGATTTTGTCTCCTCTTTGGACTTTTACTGCTCCTATTCTTTTCATTTGTCCCGTCTACGTCTTCAAACTGTCTGCAAGTAGAATAGTTGATTGTTTGGACTTTTTTGGAAACAGATGAAAGAAAAAGTCTCTGCTTCATATCACTGAAGATCTTTTGTTTTTTCACTGTTGGTTGTGAACCTCAAAGAACATGTGGAAGTCTATCTTTCACAGTTCATTTCTACTAGAAACTGTTCATCATTATAAGAATAAGTCCAGTTTATAAGCACAATTTCTAATAACATCCTGACCATCCCACTGACAGATGTGACAACAACCTCTGATTGTGAATATCCTGATAAGCTAGGTAAAAAGATACAATATAACCACTTTATATTAATCACTTATTGGATGTCACAGTGAACACACCTGATAAATCCCCATTAGTCTCTTACTCACACTCATCTAAGGCAGGATATTTAGTTTGCTAAAACACAACAGGGTCATAATTATCCTATATGAGGTCTTCCTCAGAAATGCGGCGACCTCTCTGCAATCGGTCTGATGACATTGTGTCCCTGAATTCTCAGATTAAAGCAATTATCTTTTTTTAAAGACAACAAAAAAAACAAACAAAAAACTACAAAACATGAGGCTAAATATCTTCTCAATGGGGATTAGACTTTCAGGAGTCAATATCGGGGAAAAAAATGCTCATCCAGGTCCTTTTTGTAGTGTGCCACCAAAACAAACCTGCAAACTCAGACATGCATACAGATTGAGAAGTCACTAATCCTGCATGCTCTGGGCGCCACGCTCACCCCTCCCTCCTCCCTCCTCCCCTCACACTGGGAAATTTAGCATGCCCCCTCGGCTGAGGCAGAAAATGAGATTACTGTATTTAAATGACTATGGTAATGGCGAGCATGCTGCCGGGCCCCTGTAGGATAAGGGATTTCTCCTGTGCTCATTGTTAGCAGTTTTGCAAAGTGCCATCGTCCTGCTCAGGCTCACAATGGGGATGTCATTTAAAAGACATTTTCTTTCTCACTCCCCCCTCGGTTCTTTTTATGCCCCTCTGTTCCCCTGTCAGCCCCATGTACCAGTCCCCAGGAGGGCCAGTCACCGTGCGTGTGTGAGTGCGTGTATGTGTGTATGTCAGCCTTACAAACCCACCAGTCCAGACATAAGGTGAATATTCTTGATTCAAAGCCGCTCTACAGTGATTGGACACGGTCAGTCTGTTTGAGAAGACATAATCCAATCTATGTTTGTAATGAAGTGTACTCTCTGAGGACTGACACCATGTGTTCTGAAGAACGCAAAGGCCAGGTGGCAACAAGGTCAAGTGTTTGGTCATACCTGCATGATTCTGAGCATTTTCCAAGGCCAAGATTCCTCATTGAGTCAACCTTCGGATAGAGAGGCGTGCTGTAAAAGTGAAGTCAACCTGCAGTGAGAGAAATGTAATGTTTTTGCCCCTTTTTTATCTTGCAAAATACGCTGATCATCCCCATCATTTAAACCACCTGCCTGGGGCGCCCTGGTAGCTCACCTGGTAGAGTGTGCACCTCATGCATCAGAGCGAAATCCTGAAACATGAAGTCGGAGTCCATCCAGGGCCCCTTATTATATGTTATCACCTTGTTCTCTGTACTGGGCCTTTCCTCTCTGCCAAGAAAAAAAAAAGATAAAATAATTTATAAAAAATCTCCATAAAGCACATAAAAACACCTGGCTTATTCTGTAAAGACTTCCTTGAAACGCCAAACCAGTTCTGAGCAATCAAAGCATGCAGTCCAAAAGAGTCAAGCTACTATCTGCAGGATTTCAACGAGATCCAAATTGATTTTTCAGTTTGTGAAAGAGGCCAATCCCATAAGAGAATACTAATGTCTTCAAGGTGTTTACGTTCCCTCGTGTGTCTGCAGACTTTGACTGTATGCAGGAAAACAGTCCAAAAGGAGACCATAAAGGGAACTGAACCTATCTCCGGCTGTCCAACAGCTATTAAGCTTAAATAATTGTCTTGAATCAGAAATCTGAATGAAAGTTCTGCCTGCAATATGTTCTCATTTCTCAACACTCATTTCATTCTTGCCTTCCGAGTTATTAGCAAGTGGCAAACTTCAGAATTAAACAGATGAGCAGGAATTTCAAACTACTGCAATTACTTGCAAGGAATCCTCTTTAACACCGATGTTCAAATGCCAATTTTCACCTCACAAATAAACGTGTTTACAGCCTGCTTCAAAGAGACATTTTGCCCTCAACAGATCCATTTCTTTATGGGACTCAAGCCTGTAGCTGTGGGATGATATCCAGTTTGTTCAGATATGGGATCAGCAACTGTGCTGGTACAAGTAGCCTAATAACCATATGCATGCAAGGAACCAAGGTTTCCTTTCAGAACTCTGCCAAGAAGTTACATCTAAAGACTGCTTATTAAAAGTATATGTAGGAAATGCTGCATCACACACTGATTCGTGGACTGCTGTTCTGAAGCCTTGAGCTGAAAAATGGTTGAAATTTTGGTTTGGTTTTGGACCCAAAAGTGTTTATTACTTGTGATAATGCCTGACATGACATGTCAATGAACAGAGTCTTCAAAACCGTCATGAAAAACTATTATGGGTCAAGACAGGCATTAAATGACTTCTTTAGCCATCCTTGCAAAAAGTTGCCTTCCAACCATGTCCTTCTGCTTCCTTTGTGGCTCCATAACAGGTTCATCCTGTCTCTCTTCTATTTCAGTTATCATTGAGCATGGGACACTTGTTCAAGATAACTGCAAAAGTCCCTGTGCTAATGTTGAATATCAGTTCTTATGGTGAAACGGGGATGAGCTTTAACAAGGGAAGATGCTTTTCAATAAAGAAAACAGAGCAGACTAAGTGAGACACAGAGGAGGACACAGGAGAGCTCTGCACAGAGATGAAGGAAGAAAGAGGAATGTGCTCAGAGGGACGACAGGACGCCAACTGCGCGCTCTAATGTTGCTGTTGCTTTTTCCTCTGCATCATAGAGCACTTCATCATAGGTGGGTTTTTCTCCAGGTCCCCTCCCCTCTCATCCTGCCCCCTACCACCATCCCCTGTCCCACTCTGCCTCCCGGGCCCCCCCGCCGCAAGCCTGATCTATTGGTTTTCAGCAGCGCACGGGCCGATAAATCATGGGAATGGAGGCCGGCGATGATTAGGTTGCAGGGTGCAGAAAGAGCGGGAGAAGAGGGAAGAAGGGACGGATGGATTGGAGGAGGAGGAGGGGTTGAAGATTGGCCCAGCAGCCTTGTGTACAGCAGACAGGTTACTGATGGTGTTTGTTTCTCCCCGGCCTGTACCTGTGCAGGGGGCAGATTCTCCTGGGTGTTACATAAAGGAGCTATGGGTCTGCCGGGGCCCGACGCAGCCTCGAGAACACATAAACTGAGCTGGAATTACCCAGGCACTGAGATATATACGGGCACGGCAGCATTGCTTATTCTGGCCAAGCCCATTATATCCACTCTGCTCCCGAGACGAAGAAGAGGAAAAGGAGGGGGGGCCGAGAAGGAGCGGAATGAGCCCATGGGAACAGAAAATGTAGATTAATACTGTTGCATATTTTACCACAATTAAAACTTCATTTGTCTAAATGTGTGGACTTTAGCCTCATTTAAGCCTCGGTGACTTGGTAGTTTTTTTAAACAGAGAAATTAAGAGATTGGCCAGGAATGCTCACCAGGAATGCACACTCCAGCTGGTGTTTTTTATCCTGTGACATTTTCAAAATGCATAGTTACACCTTATTTTTCCTAACTCCTGGAAATTGAGCCCCCTGTCAATTATTGATACCCCCACCAACTCTGATTATATAAATACTGGGAGGAATGGGGATGAGATTTGTCCGGAACTTGAGCAGAACTGGAGTTTAATACCTCATTGAGACAGATTTGCCAGTCAAGCAGCCTTTAGCCTGTCACCTTTTCTCAGGTAACAAATCCCCCACAATGCACCCAACCGCCATGTCTGGGGCTGAGGAGTCGGAAAAACACAAACATGAGCAGAGATGATAATGAACAAGCTTGTGTGTGTGAGAGAGAGACAGAGAGCGGGATGTTCCGCACAAGCCCCCCTCACAATGTACAAGTCAGTTTTACCGCTCGCCCATTTAATGGTTGTTCTCTGTTACTGTATGTTTCATCAGCGGCGCAGGGTGGCAGGTGGGAGGGATCCTGCCTTTGGAGGAGTGGAGAGGGGCTTTGTTTGCTTTAGTTTACACGCTCGCTTGTTGTTTGTTGCTTGTTGGCGCGCCAGCTTTCTGCCGTCAGCCTCGCTATCATCGAGTCTGACAGCTCCGCGGCCATGTTTTGAAGGGGGAAGAAAAATTAAAAGAAAGACATTGGCGCGAGAAAGGAAGAAAGGATCCAGGTGCTACGCTTTAACATCAACTTCCAAGATCTTACAAACTGATTTTCCTTTCAGGATTTTTCGGTTTGAGGTACAGGATGAGGCTACATGAGGCACCTTGAGAGCTAATGTGGGTGATTCTCTTTTTTTTTTCTTCAGTGCACGAGGAGAGGAGGGGGGCCTGGGATTACAGAGATGATCCTGCCATTCATCCTAGCTCTGAACAGAGCCCCGTCTTCCCTCCCCAAACCCTGCTAATTCCCTTTTGATGAGGCGTGCTAAATAAATCCTATTTCCACGCCTTTATTCCCCACCGACTCCTGGAGCGTAGATCAGGGACGCAGATTTTAGGGGCTTCTGCCGCCGTTTGGGACCCACAATGGAGCCTGTCTGCATGGCGGCCCATTCCGTCCAGTTAGCCTCATTATGCTTTCACCCCAACACATGCCCAATGGCCCACAAACACACACACAAACAGCAGCAGACTGACACCTTTACACATGGAGTTTCAGACAAATACACCATGATGGCTTTGTGCAATTGTTAGGACAAATACCGGACATCATGTCATGTACTTCAAATTTGTGGCTGGAGTGTAAAAGGATACTCCAGGTGACTGTGTGTGTGTGTGTTTGTTTGTGTGTATGTACAGTACATCTCCCTCCTGTCCTGTCGGCCCTTCCATTCTCACATGCTGAGCCTCTGCGCTTGGCTATGACGCTAACAAGCTCCTCCGTCTCTCCAGCTCTGTCTAAACCGGGGCCCTGTTATTAATGGGGACCAGCTGGGAGTGGTGAAGGTACATGCACAGCCAGACAAAGCCCCATATATAATCATAAAGTCATAACAAACGACCTGATGTAAATGAGGATGGGGGTGTTTGGAAGGAGGCTGGGTTTGGAGAGAATAGGGCCAGGGAAGCTTGGGTGCAGAAAATGGAGAATCAAGGCGTCATTTGACATCAAAATGGCCAGTGCCCTCTTGGCTTAGCTGGCAAAGACCCAAACCCACCTTTGACCTCCTCCTGGACATGCCAGACTTGGGGTCAAGTCTTGAGAGGCAGAGCTGAGAGGCTCTCCAACCGCTCACTTCTCTGCTGACGGGGCAGTTAGCCGGAGACGAATGCTCCTCCGTACGTGTCCAGGCAAACAAAAGACAGCTTTCCAGACTCTCTGCGCTGATAGCCTTGCCTCTTTGACATATGGCACCTCTGAAACACATTTCAGGACCTGAGAGGTGCTGCATCGTGTTGGAAGATTTTTTTTTTTTTTAATTTATTTAGGTGAAGTGATGATTATGATTTTATGTTCTGTTAGAAATGAGAATCATGGCCTTGCTCATCTGCAGTGTGCATGCATTGGCGTGGCTTACTCAGACACATGCTTCCAATTAGTAGGGCTTCTTCATGTAAATGCGTCATAAATTATCCCCCCTGCCTTGGGATTAGGTGCTCATAAAGAGAGTTAGCATCTCAATAAACAGCAACCGTTGTGTACGGAGAGCAAATTAGAGGGGCGGTGGGAGGGTAAAGGAAGAATTGAGGAAGAATAAAGACAGAGGGAAGATGTTACTGTGAGGTGAACTATGAACTGTCCAAACTGCACACATAAAATCCAGCGAGACATCGTGCACTATCAGGGCAATTTAAAGGGTGACATTTTACGGAAAAGTACCTGCTGACATCCAAACTCTTTGTGTAGTTTCCTGTAGTCTTAAAAAGCAGATGTGGTAACCTCCTGGTCAAACATACTGACTCTGAAAAGAAAAAGGATTTATTATTATAATAATTTATTTTTTTTAATCATATCTATATGTAAAATTAATTCATAAGTTGTTTGTAATTTATACAATAAAGACATTTTGTAGGTTCTCAGAAACAACTGAAATTTAAAAAGACTTAATTTAACGACAACTGACCGACTTTATGTTGATGATGGAGACCGTATGACAGGATTGAGAGCATGTATGTATGTATTTTTCATATTCTAATCCATATGAGCTATAATTTTATTATTCTAAAATAATCTAGATCTTTATCACAATCTACATTTTTTCAATAACTCAAATGAGAATGTGTATTGTTCATTTTATTTCATGAATGATATGCAATATGTTACAAAAGCACAAGTGCATACACCACATTATTAAATGATTATTACAAATGTTTTATCTACTAGATAAAACATATTTTCTTCAGCTCCATTTTTGAGGCTCAGAAAACAGATTATTTTCTTATACATTCTGTTCACACAGATTTATTTATTTTATTTCCTGAAGAATTTGTCAATTGTTTGTAGATTTAATTCATCCATCAAGAAATCAACTAGTTAATTCTTATTTTCATATAACTCTGTCTAATGAATCATAAATTCAAATCTTACTGTTATATATACTATATATTAAAATAATAGTATTTGTCATGTTTGAGAAAACATACCTGAAAAATGTCAGGACGTGATCATATTCATGCAGGCTATAGATATGAAAATAACTTTCATCCTAAATTTAATGTTAATTGATTATTGTTTAAAGTATTGATCAGCGATAGGACAATAATTGAGGATGTCGCTCATCTGTTAATTTTTAAGTAATAGCTTTACCAGTTCTCAGAGCCTAGTGTGACTTCTGGCAATCGATTGGTCGGTATTTAAACCTTAAGTTACTTAATTTTGCAATTTTTTAAAGTAGGAAAACAACCAGTCATCACATTTTGCGTCTATGGCTTAAAATGACTTTTCCTACACCAGTCAGAGGCTGATGTCTGGCTGATGTCTGGCTCTTTGAGAACAGAAGCAAAACTTCTCAATTTTCAGTATAAGCATTTAAACCATGAAAACAACAAAGCTCCCTATAGTTCACTTTTTAAATATACTGCTGCAGAGGAGCTCTCCTCATACAGTCTTAAGTCAATCCATGATTTCTGTGTAAAAACATGATTTCTCCTAAAGAACACCGGCTGTGATATACATTGACGGGATAATTTGGTTCAGTCCAACAGACAATAGCCAGGGCATTAGGCGAATTAGGCCGTTTGGTTTGTGCAAAGGTGCAGGGTGAGCAAGGGTTTTTTGAATTCTGCCGGGAACGTAAAGCGTCTGTAAACATGACGCACAAAGAGTCTTAATGCTCTAAACCTCTGGCCACACTGGCCGCACAATGGACTGTCATATTGAATTGGCCCAGAGCTGTGGGAGAGAGGCTGTTTAAGACGACGCAGGGTGGGAGTTAAGCTGAGAGAGAGCCCAGCGTGACAGACACTTGTCCATGTAACAGCTCTGCAGAAACTCACACCGGGCTCTCAACAACACTCTGCTTTACTGTCGATCACCAAGACACTCAGCAACACCGGCTGTCAACCGCACATGTAATATAAATGCAATCACAGTTTTTCTCTGATATATATATCGACCATCTCAGAGGGGCAGACACAGACTCACACACATGCACACACTCTTCACTTTTGAAAACAGCACCATACAGACAGTCAATAACAGAATGGGGTGTGAGATTAAGCCTAAGCCCACCTTCTTTTCATGTGGCAGAGCAGCCGCTGCCCCGAGATCTGGCACCAGATGGCGCTGTGCCGGTCGGTGCCAGGAGATAATCGGGACAGATCGGGCCGCATTACTACCCATTATCTTCTAATTATTCTTGTGTGGAGCGCTGATCCTGCCGTTTGTGTAAGTGGATGGCACAGAGAGCCTGTCGCCCCCGGCAGCACGAAAATCCTCCCCACTTCCCTCACCCCCTCTGGGGATGGAGGGAGAGATCAGCCAGGGGAGGGAAGGAGGAAGGGGAGGGAGGAGAAAGAAGGAAGGAAGGAAGAAAGGAGGAGCTGGTAGGTAAGGCAGCCAACCTGATAGAGTGGAGATGCGTCTTTGTGAATATACCTCAGCGTCCAGTATTTATAAAGTGACACCAGTGATGTAAGCGAGAGAAGATCCCACTGACCCTTCTGACGGTGTCACATTGAGCAGCATCTTAACCAGACGATAAACAGCCTCTTCTCCTCTGATGACTCTATAAAAGAGTGATAAGGATACAGTTCAAGTCTCACAGGCTCCATTTGCACAGTGCCTGAATGGAAACAGGCCCCATCCCCCTTACCCCAAAGGATAGCACTAACTGCGCGGAGGCATATGGCTTACCATGTGCTCGGTCCCACGTGCACACTCTTAAGCGCGATTCTACCCAGAACATCTTCGCTTAATTATCAGCATTTTGTTCAGCATCCTGCTATTTTGCATATTAATATCTGTCAGCTCAGCGTGTAATATGAGAAGATGAAGGCTTAGGCTACGCTAAAATACCAACGTAAACACAGGCTTCGCCGAGCAAGAACATCCATGTTCAGCCCGTCAACTCCCAGAGGGTGCAGAGTCCATGATGATGTGTGTGTTCTCAATACCTTTTAACCAGGTCTCAAGTGTGCACGTACACATATATGTTTGTAGAGTAGTGTCAAAATGCTGAGGCTAAGTATGGGCTCTGTGTGTTTGTTTCTGAGCATGCACTGGTAGTTACTCGCGTGCGTCACAACAGACATAACAACAGACTCAGTGGTCGGCGCATGCTCGCGCCCATGGCATGTGGGAACCAGCCTTCAGACTGACATGTTATAAAACACGGCATTGTTGATCAATCTCGCCAGCCCACAGGCCGCACAGCGAGGGCATGTACATGCAAATGAGAATAGCTAAATGCCACTGAGGGGGCGGGAGAGGGGGGCAATCACTTCAGCTGACAAACTGCACAGGAAAGGGGGGGGGGGGGGGTGCAGTTGGAAGGAGGGAGGAGGGAGGCACAATATCCAGAGGGAAATATTTAATGCAAGGTGATCTAAAGAAAATAAAGGGCTTAATTAAATGAGGGGCTGTGAAAGATGTGTTTATCTTCCACACAGTTTGAAAGTAAAGGCTAAAGAGAATCATCATAACAGCTATTGCAAAGATCCTTTATCCTAACAGTGAAAAAAAAAAAAAAGTTTGGTATGTGTTTCTGTGTGTGTGTGGCAGCAGCAACAGCAGAGAACCACAGAGCTGTGATTAAAATGTAAGAGAGGCTGCAGCTAAGACCCCGAAAACCATTCTCCGCCAAGCCGGGGTCAGGTCAACTGATCTGGGGGCCACTTGGGCAAATCCCAAACACAAACATAGCAGAAGAAAGGCAGAGAAAGCGCGAGTAGGCTGGTGGTAAAAAGACTGATAGAACGCGTCCATGGGAAGATGAACAGCCAGGGAGATCATGAAGGGGGAGCTGATTAACTGGCTTTTAGATCTCTGGGAAATATCCGAAGGATTGCACCTCAAGCTCTGCAAATCCTGACCCTTAACGCTGAATCTATGAACCCCGGGAGCCCCTGTGCGACAATGAGAAGTCTATAAGCTGTTCCAAGCTGCTCCATTGACGGTTCATTAAGCAACAATGAGGACAGCTAACCACTGCATTGCTGTGTTGGTGGCTTTCAATGACGCACAGAAAGGGCTTTTAGCTTACGTTACCCCAGCTTTGAAGCGCAGGGTATTCCCCTTAATGCTAAGCCGGGACAGTGCATTCAAGAGGCAACGAGTGAAGCAGGTGTTTTTCATCTTTCACATGTGGTTGCAGTGTAGCATGTTAGAAATGTCAAACCTGCCATCATCGATCTCTTTTCATCTCCATATGAAGGTGAAACGTGCTGGATGGCATCAATGGGAGAGAAAGAGAGGAAACCTTGGTGTTAGCTTGAGCCCGAGGCTTCATCCCGCTTCAGAGGGCCTGTTCCCTGATCAAAGATGGAGCAGCAGGTCAAAGATCACAGGGCAGCTGGGAGAAGTACTGTGTGGGGATTGTCCTGTAAATGAAGGCGGCAGGTTTGATTCATGTAGTAGCCAGCATGCTAGCGCTTGTTAACGACACAACCTTGACGTGCTGAAGTGAGAATCGCACTCTTGAGTGTCGTTCAGTGTCTGTGGCTAACTGTCTTCGTAGTTCTGGTGATGTGTCCGGCACAGTTTGAATCCTATCATATTGATCGATGTTCAGTGTGTGATGTTGTGATCTTCAGATTATTGATATGATTTGATGTCACTCAATTCTGTAAGGCCACTTGAAATGTTGGTTGCATTGAATTTGATTTCTGATATTACATTTTGTACAGCACTTATACACTATTATTATAAATAAATAATATTCACTATTTAATAAGTCATCTTCTATTTCAGTCTACTTCTGATGGAAAGTGCATTTCGGAAACTTCTCAGAAATAAGCCAGCAGTCTACTTAATATATTACATTGGTCTTATTTTAATCTATAGCCATGATTGAGGCATTTTAATTATTACTTATCAAGTTAACGCTTTCCAATGAAAATGCAAAATATCACTTTATTTGAGAAGAATTCCTCTGACGTGAGTGAGATGTGTAAAGGGAGCTTTATCAGGAACGTTATTGCCCTGTGTGAACACAACTCAAGCTTATTAATGTAAGACTACAGAAACGGTTGTACGTTTTCTGAAGAAGAGGCCAAAACCATCAACAATGAATATCCGAGGTAGAACTTGTTTCTAGTACAGATACCTCGGAGTACAGCTGGGCAGTAAACTGCACTGCTCCACCCACATGGAGGCGCTGTACAAGAAGGGACAAAGTGGGCTCTGTTTTTTAAGAAGGCTAAGGTCCTTTAACATCAGTAGGCCTCTTTTGTGCACATTTTATTAGACTGTTGTTGCCAGTGCCATGTTCTTTAGTGTGTTTGGGAAGAGGACTTGCACAGAAAAACCGAATCAACAAAAACTAATGAGAAAAGGCTGTCCTGTAATCGGGATCTTCCGATGGTCATAGAGGCAAGAGCGCTCTAAAAAGTGAAGTCCATTTTGAGGAATCCTGCGCACCCGTTACAAACCCTGGATGTGATTTAACAGAGCACTTTCAGTCACAGGCTGATCACACTGAGTTGCAGGGCTGAACATTATGGGAAGTCCTTTTTCTTAGTCGCCATCAGACCATTCAAAGAGTGAAATATGATGCATACACCGGAGTGTAGGACAGTTGTAAGTGCTCATATTGATTCATAAATACACTTTTATACTTACATATTTGCACTACGTTTTACATTTTTAACACATTACAAACATTTTGCACACTGAATGTTAACACCAGTGACCTCAGGAAATCAGATTGTTTTTTGAGCCTGAATGAACTCTCAGTAGAGCCTCAAAATGTGCAGCTGGGTGGGTTTCTTTTTTCTAAATTTATTGGATTTAGGTCAATAGGCGGGTCAGGAGAGGAAACATATTGAACGAATCATTGATCCTGCTATTGACTTCAAAGGTAGAAATTGAAAGCCCCATTTCGTCCCCCTTACCCCAAAGGATAGCGCTTCCACCTCTCGTTGAAGGCAGTTGGGGACCTAGAGTGAAAGTGAAATGTAGCTTAAACTAACTTTGAACACAATTCTGCTTTGTTATGTTTCGACACAGCAGGGAAAATGTGCATATAATTCCATTTTACAGCAGACATTTAAGCTTAAGTATCTGAGTTTCAAATTTAATTCACTTCCCATGCAAATATCTACACACGAGGAGAAAGCACTCTGACAGTTCAACTAAGTTAAGCTGTGACTTTTCCATGTAGTTTCTTCTTTTTTTTTTTTTTTTTTCATTCCACGAGTTGAAGACTGGAGGCTACCATCGGCTGAGTAAAGTTCAGTGAAACTTCACATTGCCAGGCAAAACTTTATTTTTAAATGTTATATTGCAGGCATGTGACTAGACTGTGGACCATGGAACTAAGTGTGTTAGTAGCTCACAAAATAAAAAACATTAAAGCTCACGCAAGACATGTACTGTATATACTCTGAGAATCAAAATGTTCATGATTAACTTAGTTAAATTTAGTCTATTTTTTAAGACAAAGGTTCTTAAAAGCTACCTGTGTATGGAAAACTTTTAAGAGTTTTTTGCTTATTGTTGTTCCTTTCCTTTTTACTCCTCAGGTTCAGGTTAATACAACATATTCTTTTGCTATAAAAAGAATAGAGAAAGATTTGTAACGCTGCCTCGACCTGTTCCTAAGTCTTTCTAGATAAGAGCATACTTAAATGCAAAGGAAGCTCATCCTACGTGTACCTGTGCTCATTGGTACCCGCTTCATACATTAAACACTTCTGCCTTTGATTTCAAGGCCTCGACCCCGACACAGTACCACACAAGGACACACAGTAGTTCACCAGACACCTAAGAGAATGGCATCATTCAAAGAGAGGAAGTCGACCTTCCCATGAGGGTTTGTGTTGTCTCTAAGATCCTGGTTCAGTGGGAGTAGCAAGGTCCACCCTCCCACAAAAGGGCTCCATTTTTCTCTTTTTTTCCCCTTGCACTGAGTGTCAATCAGTGGCGAGTCACGACCTGTGTGACGGTAATCAAAGTGAATAGACGAGTAAGCCAGGTGGTAATTGTGTATTATTCAACTTACTGGGAGCATGCCACTTGCTTTAGCCTGTTGATCGCTTATGTATAATTTAAGGCAATCTGTGCATGTATTATAAATGACCAGGGTTTGCGAAGTGGCAAACAGAGTGCAATTAACGTCTCGGAGCTCAGAGTGTACAGATTGACTGTCTTTAGCCTATTTCTCGTTATTCATTTCTACCCTTTCGTCCTTTTTATCTCCCTCTTTCACTTTAACTTCCTTCTTTTTCTCCCCTGTTCCCCAACCTCTGCTGTCTCCCTCTTTCTCTGGGAGTCAACTTTATAAAGGAGTCTGAGTGAGAGTGAGTGAGTGAGCACTCTGGAGGCAGTCAATACCTTATCAACTCCTGCCGAACGCTGACACCTTGACGTCCTTGACAGCAAATTATTACTTTTTCATGACGCAACCAGGTGCAATTACAGCAACATCTTTGCGCTGTATCCTGCTGCTCCTGCAACTGTCAAAAGGCGTTCCTGGTGGGATCCTGGAGGAGCTGAGACATCAGTCTCTCGGTCCCTCCCAGATCTCTGCAAAGACAGACTGACAGACAAGAACGAGGAGGGGAGGGGGACGGAGTGCAAAGAGAGAAAATAGAGGGAGCCATTCAAACAGGCCCAAAGATTCAGTAAATAGTTGTATTAAATTCCTTTTCTGGGAGTACTTTGTTTAGAGGACTGTTGACTGACAGCGAAAATGTGGCAGAGTTCTGTTGTTGTTGTTGCAGGTAGCGAGCTAGCTGTTGCAACTCCTGCTAGCAGCCCGGTAAACAAGCGTGTTTGTAATGTCATCACACGCGCCCCGCTTTCCTCGCCTCACATTGTAAACCCTGTAGGCTTGATTATAAAGTTTAAGCACACTTTAGCGCTCAACAACAGTGAGGAAAAAACACCAGGTAAACCTCAATTAAGACTTCAGAGTGTCACTTTCTCCCCGTAGCGCGGCAGCAGAAGAAGAGAACACAAAGAGCCCACAAGCCTGTGATGCCACCCCTGTGAATATGCCGGGGATGCTGGGTGGTGGGGGAGAAACTTTACCATCCTGGAGGTGGATGTTGCCTCATGTCTCTTTGTGTGTTTGGTGTGTCCCCTGGTTGGGAGCAGAGGGGGGAGACATGTGGGTGGTGCTGGCAGTAGTGTGTGTGTGTGTGTGTGTGTGTTTGTCGGTATATACTGCATCTGTGTGTGTCATGGAGTAGAAGGACAGGTAAGAGGAAAAAGAACAAGCTGTGAAAGCGCTTCAAAAACACCTGAGAGTCTCGCCTTTCATCTCAGACTCATCATCCACTGATCTTCACCCCTTTTTCCTTCCTTCCTCCTCCACTCAGCCAATTTCCACTTTCCCTTTAACACTCCTTTGCACATAGTTTTTTTTTAACACACACACAATGACTTATGTAGGTAATGACACCTCAGTGAGCTATTGGTTTTCCTCGGCCCTCTGTGTGTTTTTTCTATCCCCCCCCCCCCCCCCCCTCTTTCCCTTCAAGCACTGCCTACCGTCTCCTCTTTTTCCCTCAGGCCCCCCCCCCCCCTCTTCTCCTTTCTCTTTTTTTCCTGTCTTGTCAGATACAGATTTATTCTGCCTGTGATGTGTGTAGAGCAGAGGACTGTGAGTGAGTGGGGAAGGGGTGGGGGGGTAGGGTCAACGGGGGAGGAGGTATGTGTGTACAATAAGAGATAAGATCATGGCTCCCCAGGGGCTTGTTTGGCCCTGTACCCGATCCATCAAACGCCGGCTCCAAGTGCCAAGGTCAACTCTAATGAGCATTTTCTGGGGGTCTTATTCTCGACGCTGAACACCCCCACCACACTCGTACAAGCTTACACACTCTGTCTAAACACACCTTGGACATTCCTGCTTGGCTGTGGGATGGAAGCTTGTGTTAGGAGATGTAAGATGCTTGCATACATCCCAACAGGTCTTTTACTCAGATGGCCTGCAGGAGGACAGGTGCTCAAGAATGCTCGGAGCAGCTGAGTGATCGGTGTCAGGAGTGAGCTGTGGCAGGTGTGAGGACGAGGAATCAACCTCAATATTATTTTGAGAGTAAAGCATCAAGAATCAGAAACTTTATTTGGTGATCCAACAATTTACATTTTTCAGCCAAACTTTTTGTAAAGCTGCCAGTGTAAAATATTAAAACGGTTGTGATACCATTAAAAAAAAAAAATACAGATTTCCCTTGCTGAACTTGTATTTTGGCTTATAGAGATTCCAGTGTCATTAACAATATATGATTATTTACCAGCTGTAAGCCTGTGCTGCTAACCCCATATGGCAGCCTTTCATGCTGCACAAAATGTGTTTACACTGGTGTGATATTTCAGTGCAAATTGTTGCAAAATTACAGACAATTTGATTTATCAGATTACAGTATCACGTCAAGCAGCAAGACACTGTTGTTGTGTATTATTGTTCATGTTGAATCATCTGAAATCTGTTCTCTGGCTTCTCTAATTGGCAGTAACAGCCAGAGCAAATCCATTGTGGCAGAATAGCTAAAAGTGCGACCTTTTAGGAACACTGAAGACAAATCATCTTGGTTAAAACAAACTGATTTTTTGGGGGGATAATAAATGATGGTATTTAAATGCACCATCACAGTTTTTGATCCTGCACTTCCAGATGATATAAGTACTGGTATTGATAACTCATCAGACTATAGTGAAGTAAAATATGTAGTCTAGTTAGGATCAAAACACCCATTTGCTATCCCTTAAAAATACGTTTTATCTCTTAATGGCACCACATGAACTCTTCACAGAGACAGCCTGACGCTTTATTGAAGCTTTCTAATCTTTATACGGAAAACTATACATATTTTATATAACTTTATTTTTTAACTAATAAACATTGGTATTTTAAAAACAACACCACAAATCTTGCAACAATACTTTTGGTGCCTTTTACACCAGCTCATCCAGCTGTTTCCACCACTTTTTGCATCCCCATTTTGGGAGCACACTCGGACAAAAATGGGCCACAGTGCCTCGTAGGTGGGCTTTTAGCAGAAAGAGTCCCTCATCATCCCCTCATCACGCACTGATCTGCCAAAAGTTGTTAAGGTTTGAAGGCTCGTGGAGCGTGGGTGTGCGCCGCAGCATGTGGAGACTACTAATGAAGCAATAAAAGTCACGGCGGGAGGGGGTGAGGGCGGGGGGTGAAGGCATGTTGGAGAGGGGAGTGGAGGATTGGGATCTGCTGACAGGAGGTGTGATAATTGAGATGTTGCGACCCCACATATTACCTGCATATTGGCCAAATTAGGAAGCAGGTAGTTTAAGGGCCAGAATGAACAATGGTGCCTCCTGTCATAATCCACAAAGTGTGTGTGTGTGTGTGTGTGTGTGTGTGTGTGTGTGTGTGTGTGTGTGTGTGTGTGTGTGTGTGTGTGTGTGTGTGTGTGTGTGTGTGTGTGTGTGTGTCAGAGAGACAACACTAAAACAAGGCCAGACATCGTTTTGCTCATTTATGTGTAGGAGCAGAAGGAGTAAAACTGCAACTAGAGGCCTTTTTGACTTTAGGGTTGTGGAGATAGGATTACATTTTACTGCTTAAATTGCCTCGTATTAAAAAAATAAAATAATAATAATTTAAGGCCTTCAATTGTTTAAGTTTAATACAGAAAACGTGAAGGGGCTGGAAGAAACAAGATATAAACACAGTTTCATAACACCTCCCTTCAAACTTGCGTCAGGAGTTTTCATTTAAGTTTTGAGTGAACATAACAAAAGTTCAGAGAAATAAAAAGTTTAAAAATTGATTACTGAACCAAATTAAGGTTTTCAGTTATTGTCTCCCCTCACAGCGTCAATCTCCCATAGAAGCAAGGACACACTATTTCTGGCATCGTTTTTTCCACCACTGGTTTCCTTAGCTGCTTTTACATATTGTGCGTGGGCGTGTATGTGTGTCCTAAAATACTCCTGTGGAGAACCAATCAGGGTTAAAAGTCTCCCCTATTCGGGGGAAGTGTAGGGGGCAAACTTGGAACCCGTGCCTATTCATCCCTAGAAGCTTCTGCAGGTACAGGGGCTGGAGGGGAGGTCTCCACACGCTCCACCAGCTTGTGTTTGTCTCCCAACGGCAGCTGCAAGAGACCCCCTGCCCAATGTGAGCCTACCAATACACTATCACTCAAAAGGGTGGGGGGTGTCTACATGACAGGTTAACATTGAACTATGACACCTTGTGTGGGGAAACAACTTAGGCTGTTATCTAGCTGCTGAAGTAAACTCTTCTCTGGCCCTCTCAAATTTATGAATGAGGATATTTCTTGTTAAAGAAGCTCATGTTACATGGCAGGCAGCCTGAGATCTCACTCCTTGTTTTGTTCCCCTGTAGGTCAAACACCTGATTGTTCTTCACCTGTTTCAGCAGGATGATCAGCTGCTGAGAGCCAACCCTGCAGTGAGCTCTGCCATTGTGTAGAAAAAGGTTTGTGGTGAGGTTGGGCTTGGGTAGTTGGGGTACCTCTACCCTATCTGATGCACATAATTAGTTGAATTTGTGAGAAACATTAGGTAAGTGGGATTTGTGCAACTTTCTCTTGTGAGTATTTCTAGAAAAATAATCGGAGGTCTTGTTTGAGTTTCTTCTTCTTCAGGTTACAGAATCGTTGGGCCCTGTTTTGTTTTGTTCATTAATTTGGCACATCCACTCCTCACCCACACCTTGCTCATTTGATTCTTTTTTTTTTTCCAGTGTAAAATATTTTTCAATTATTTTTCGGCTTTGCCAGTTTCTTTGGTTGTCTGTTCCTACTTTGCCTGTACCTGGGACGTAAAACCATACTTTTAATAACTTTTTTGAACAATACTGAATCAAGTAACACATTTGAGACCACGCCCTATAGTGGATGTATTTTTAACATCCTTCACTACGTAAAGGATGCGTCGATAGGGATGTTTATATCCAATCTATTTTGATTAGTAAAAGAAGCATAAATGAGCCATTAAAGGATGTATACACATAAAACCACTTTACACAGAGAGGCAGCACATCAGTAATTAAATACTGGGTGGAATCTTTGCTGCTAATTAAAACACCCACTAACACCACTAACCTCTGTCTCTTCCTTGATGGCTCTAATCGTCTTCTTGGTTTGAGGCCTAAGCGGTCAAGGGTCAGTGAAAGTACGGTTGGCCCTCGTTTGAAGGAGCTGGCATTCCTCATGAGGTACAGTTATGATGGATGGTTGTAAGTACTCGTCCTCCGCCTGCTAGCACCCCTCTCCACTGGCTCCTAACTCACCTCTCTGCCTCTTGGCACCGTCCCTCCATCCCCTCTCATCCTCTGACCAGATGTGCTCAATGACCTCTGTCAAAAATAATAAAACACTGGCTGCAAGGAGCATGCACACCGGGCCGACAGTGCAGGACAGGAGGGTCGGTGCATATTCAGATACGTGTCCACCTGCGAAAAATAAACAACACACTCGTCAAGTAAGCCAACGGAGGCATGGAGCTAAAAATGAAATGTTACTAGTTTGAGTTTGAGATTACCATGAAACAAAGAAAAGTTTGATTGCTTCGGATTCTATTAGTAAATACTAATATATTCATATTCTGACATATTCTCATACTCTGCCTGAGGATGATTCAGCTACCGGGGGAAATGGCAAATATTTTTGTGCTTGAGGTGTTGCCAGGAGATGTCAAGATGTCTCATTTATCCGGAAAAAAAAACTTGGGCCAAGAAATAAAAAAAAGAACTTGGAATTAATGTATTATTTTTACCCAATAATTATTCGATTCATTCAGCCTTGTTTTTTCTCCAAAATGACTTTTTCCAACTTTCAACCAAAGCAAACAAACTGCTGAGTAAACAATGATTCTTTGGAGAGGCCGTGTCTTGACCTGGATAACGCTTTGAAACAATTAATACTTCCAAACATAGAGCATGTTGTTAACACAATATGAAATAATCATTACCCCAGCAGGATAGTTGTTTCTTGTTTCACATGAAACGTGGTTGTGAATTTAATCCCAAGAATTCATGACACCCTTAATGCCACAGGAAATGCTGCTACAATCATCATTTATTTACCCTTTCAATGCGAAAAAGAAAAAACTATCAACATTAAAGAGCATGTGTAAAACAAGCAAAATGTGTTATGTGACAAGTTGAGGATGTAAATGTGTTTTAGCCAACCGGCAACCTCCGGTCTTGAAAAATAATAGTAAGTGCTAAATCCTGCAGTTCGTCAAGTGACCTCTAGAGTCTGGCTCCAGGAACACAGGAAGTCACATACACATGACTGGCAAAAAAAGCAGTTTTTACAGCATAAATAAACATGTTAACAGTCTGGTACAAAAAAACAAAATAGGTCTGATTAGTTATTGTCAGGCACATGTAGCTGACATGATTGTCAGGTGGGTGCAACGTAATGGCTTGTCAATAGGGCTTAAAACCAGAGTCAGCTCCAGCTCTCAGCCTGTCGTTTGGTTGGGTAAAAGTTTGCTAAGACAGAATTTCCAGCATGGCGGCGGCTGCCGAGGAACCTCCGGAGCCCCCTGCCATAACAGATGGCTGACATCACGCAGACTTCGTCCATTAATATTTACAGTCTATGGTTTTTATCCAGTGAAAAAATAGTTGGACAGATGTCTTAGACGTTTAGATTTACTTTTATCCATCTTTTTAATAAACCAAAACTCGAAATTGAAATCCCTACAGTGCTCACTGGGTAGTAGCATAGACTTATTTACTTTAAGACTGAGTCAAATCTTTGTTGCATACTTTGAATCTGAAGAAGGCAACTATGGAGAAACCAGCAGGTGTGAGCAAAAATAAATGTTCAACATTCAACCACAAAGTGTGAAAGTCCCCATCAACATGGACTGCACCACAAGAGTGTTAGAGAGAGGAGCGTCATCATTACTAACATTAACAATATCTAACTACCATCACCTCTCACAAGCTCACTGGTTAAGCAGGTAGAAGTTGCGTCGTGAGTGCACATGAAGAGTTCCTGCAGAGAGGCACAAAGATGGTAGACACGGCAGGGAAGCTTTTAAATCATCTCAACTGGTCCAGAGGAAATGATTAGGCAGACTTATAACGGTTTGTGACGGATACAGAAACTTTTTTTTCTGGAGAACTGAATTCACTGATTACTGAAATAAAGAGACTTTTAATGGTTGTGACAAGAAATGATTCTTTGACAAGATGCCTCGCTTTGCTTTAATCTTTCATATTCCAATGTTCAATTCGTTTTTCAGGAACTGTGCAAAACTCCAATTTTTTCTAGAAACAGTAACATCCACTCCTCTGGTTTCAGGCTTTTCAGATGATTTTGGAAGCTGACTATTTATTATAGACTCAATGAAAATGTAAGTGTTAATTATCTTTAAATTCACCAATATTCAGACAACAAATCTTTACCAATAACACAACCACATGAACAAAAGCAAGTTTTTGCATTCGAATCTCGGTGACATTTGCTCCAATGGACAGACTTCTGATTCATTGTTTCCTCTGGATGGTGAAAGTCTCAGCCACCAGAAGGGCACAAGAAATGTCAAATATAGATCATTCTGTTTTGAAAGGGCTGAAATCTGCTGCAAGAACCCAACTCTGCTGATGGAGGATGAAGAAAAGGGGAAAAGATGAAGATGAGGGAGGAACTGTATTCGGCTCTGATGTTTCTGCTTCTGGAAGACCTCCTGGGACAAAATCAAAACCGGCCTCTCTTGAATCCCCCCTCACCACCGAGGTGACGGGTGACCACTCGCCCCCCAAAGAGACGCCACATGAGAGTGAGGAAGAGGAGTGATGGGGAAGATAGAGGAAGGGCGAGCACATTGATGGCTGGAGTGATGATTTCCTTCACACACACATACACGCAGACACAAATGCCCCCACTCATCCTCACACTTCCTCCCACCTCCCCTTGGCCCTGCAGGCAACACACACACACACACACACACTCTCTCTCTCTCACACACACAGCATGGTTAGGCCTCCAATTAAATCAAAAGTGGTTTGTTTTTATTGGTCTTTTGCGCTGACAAGTGGGCTATCATTCTGACGGCTCTACCTGTCAGTGAGCAGCTGAAAATCCTCCGTTGACAATGCCCAATGCTTCCAATTAGGGGAGAATCAGACTCCTGGCGCGCTAGCCATCTTTCCACCCTCCCCCCCAGGCCCACCTTCCCTTCCTTTTTCTTCCTCTGCACTCGCTCCTTTACCATTCCCCTCTCACTCTTCCTCTCCTCCATAATATCTCCCTCAGCCTCCTCCTTCCTCTCTCCTTTTCCTTCTTCTTCCTCCCTCCTCTCTCCAGGAGAAGGGGGTCTGTCTCCGCTGCAAATTACCGACACAAAACGAAGGTGGTGGCGGCGCTGGCGCAGGGAGCTGCCGGTCCAGGGCCCTGTCAGCATTAATGAGACGATGAAGGTTTATTTCGCCCGCATGCATGTGCTAAATTCTTTCTTGTGTGACAGCTGACTGCGAAATGTGAGTGTTAACCTTATAAAAGATTCAGCGGGTTCTCATTATTTTCTGTCAACTCCACTACCTGATGGCGTTAAGGTGCATCATTTGCATCCCTGACTGGTCCAGGGTGCAGCACCAGCTCCAGAGCAAACTGTGCCTTTTTCCCTTTTTTTTCCCTTTCCTGCCTTTTTTAACACTGTTTGTTTGTTTAGAGGAGTCATCTTTTAACATATATCCGCCTCCAAAGACACGCTTCCTCGATGTTCCAAAACGACAGAGATGCCAAAGTTTATTCAAAGGCGACACACATTTTTACAAAACATATCCAGATATATATTTAACACAGCTGCTCAATTGAGCAAGTAAATCAAATATTTGTTTTGTTTTTTCTCTCCTCAAAAATCCAGCACATGGAGGAGGCCCAGTAGGCATAAATTGGAGTTAACTTTATGGAGTGGATTCAATTATGCAGGAAAAAAATGGAATAAGAACAAAGTAAGTAAACTGTCTACAGATGAATTATAAACCCTGGCAAGTCAGTGAGAACTATTATTTGGAAACCTTTTTTTAAAATCATTCTTTATCTTATTAAGGCTTAATATCATTGATATTATGATTTATATTCAATGTTTTCTAGCAAGTCCAGACTTGAACATTACTGTGTATATTGGCTTTAAATACACAGAGTTAAATGTAGCTGCAGAGCTTTCAGACCAGCCAGAGGAAAAACAGGCTACACTTCACTGAAATGGCCCAAGGGTGCCAACTTAGTTTCGGAAGAAATGTGAGTGGATGATGTGTGTGTGTGTGTGTGTGTGTGTGTGTGTGTGTGTGTGTGTGTGTGTGTGTGTGTGTTTAATATGGATCAATAATAAAGTTTTATTCCAACATCTGATAAAAACAGACAGCAGCTCAGCATTCACTGACCATTTCCTGCAAACATTTCTGTCTCCTCTCTTTAACATGGATCAATAACACCCTCCTGCAGCATCACTGAAAAAGTGTGTGTTCTTATACTCTACACATCACACTACATTTACACAGACATGGACAAAACTCAAATCTAGCTGTATTCTTCTGCTATAAAGAGACATTTTTCCAGCTAGGGTAATGTAACCTTTAAATAAGGAGTGACAGCTGCAAACACAATTGTTGTAAAAAATGAAATAAAAATCTGTTTAAAACCATATTCATACTTAAAAATATTTCTATTAGAAATTATGCCAATGAAATTAAATTGCTTAGTCAAAACAAGGACTGTTTTATGTAAAGTGTAATGATGTATCTGCTGTATAAATAAAAAAATATTTAATACAATTTCTTGAAGTCATGTTTCTTACAGCTGTCAAATAATTTCTTCAATGTGATGATTTGCTGCTTTTAAAGAAAAAACACCATTGAAAAACAATTTGGACACATAAACATAATTTTTAAAAATCCCTGGGTTTTAACCATTGTCTCTCTTGAGTGAATTAACGATTAATTAACCAATCAGATAAAAAAGCATGCTTTGGCATGACTTTTATATTTAATTATTAGAATATTTAATGATTACAAATGATAGACTTTTTATTTATTTCAGCACAATATCAATTTACTGATTTGTTTTACTGACGTATAAGACGGATACTTCATGGTAAAATAAGGACATGAACGCTAAAGCAGTGTGAGTATTTAGGAGTTAAAATTACACTCATACATTTAAGAGTTTTAAGACATTTTATCAAGTAAAACAACCTGAAAGTTTCGCATGCCGAGTCTAACGATTAGGATCAGGAGGAGGAAGGATCCTGTTTGAATATCTTCTGGTTTACTGACTCCAACATTACTGCAGACAGAGGACACGCGGCCATACGAATAAAGAGAAGAAGACACAAAAAAAGTGCAGAGAAAGCATCAAACCACTGCTGCTTTTCATGCACCAGCAGAGGAGAAAGAAACAGCTAAGTCAGGGTGGGTGTGTGTCGCCTTATATCTGTGTTGTCCCCGCCTCACATGTGACAGCTTGCAGCCGTGATGGGACCCCATGGGACCGGGGAGCGGATTCACTAACCTGCCGGTGTCTGAGACCGACGCGCGCCTCCAATCTGGTGGTCACATGGGGTGGAGGAGGAGGAGGGTGAGATGGAGGTGGAGGGAAAAGTGGATGATAATGCGAAAGAGGTTATTTAGATTATTAGAGGCTGTCGGGGCCGCTGCACGGGGCAAACTGTAGCTCAAAGTGCACACAATGGTATTTAACGCATGTTAAGGTGAAGAGTGCGCGCAATGGCAACTCACGCGCCTGGAAGTTTTGCTTCACGCTGCTCGGACTATTGTACACGATTACAAGGACTATTATTGTGACGACTCTTTACGTCATTGTTATTGTTCTAAAATATTCTTCTTTGTTGTATTTTGCAACCACACATTCTGTCTGAAAATACAAAGAATATCTGGACAAGATATCCAGAATGAATCTACTTGGATAGTTTTTCGTTTTTTTTTTCATTTAAATTTGACATTTTCTAGGAAAATCTAAATGTTGTACAACAAAAAACAAATCCATAATTTCTTATTCGTAAAGTAAGACTCAGAGCCCTATAGAGCCTAATAATGATAATAATGAATTTAAATGAATTTGATAATACTAAAACATGTGAACTCTTATAATCTGCTTAATCACTAAGAACGAAATACATTAAAATAAAAAAGCTACAAATAAAATGTTTGATGATTTTTAAAAAGTAATAGTTGAGAGAAAATGTGTAAAAAGCTGCGGAGGTGAGGAACAGATCCAGTCAGAGAGGGGGAGTGGAGGAGAAAAACAGCGAGCCGCTCCACATAATAACCCCATTATAAGCCTCATCAATGATGTAATGAAAGCAAACAGTGTGAAAATTGCCTGTAAACAGTTGGATCTGAGTCTCCTGATGAATTCAGTGTCTCTTTTATCAAAGTGAGGATGAGCCAGGAAGGAGAGGAGAGGATGGGAGGAGGGAGGGAGAGTGGGCGTGAAGGGAGGTCCACTTCCAGCTTCCCTCAGCCAATGAAGGCTTGTCACAGGGGACTCACGTGGACGAGGCGCTCTTAAAACCTAGCTCCTGACTTTTCCTCAAGTTCAATTTTTTGGGATTCCCTCTCACCCCCATCACATCCCGTCCTTTTACTTGCCAGTTGTGACTATTTAACCCAGTTTAGCTCTCCTTTTCTCGCCTGCTTGCGGCGCGCATCGCTTCGTCCCGCGTCTTCCGCTTTCTCTTCTGTTCGCTGCAGCTCTCGGACTCCCCTCTCTATCTCTCTCCCTCTCTGCACACCGAGTTTTTTTTTTGAGGTTTTGTTCATCTTCTTTAAAGAATTCGAACAGTTTTTGTCCGTTGTCTGGGTGCTTGCATGACGAGCTGCCGTCTACTTTCTCCTCCGCTCCTCTGTACCTATCCATGGTGCTGAAAGGCATTTTCTTCCCGAAGACATCGGTGCGCTGCTACTCTTTCAAAACAAATCCTGAAATAACATTATTTCGACATATTTTCGCATCCTGCAGGTGAGATACATTTATCTACATCTGGCTCATCTTATGAACTTAAAGCAGAAGCAGTTTGTCCCGAAGAAAGCAAAACAATAATCGATTGTGACTCTTCCAAAAAAAAAAAAAAAAGAGTGCGGCGGCTACATCGTTTTCAGGAGGACCCGTCTTCATCCGACTGAAAGGAGAACAATTGGATGCATGGACGGTTGTTGTAACGCAACTTAGACTGGAGATATTCTCTGTTTGAGGAAGTGGAAACAGCGGATAAGTTGTCTTTTATTTTGACGTACCCAAAAACATTTAGGCTACTTGCTGTGGGGAAAGCGGGTATTCCTTCTCTTCTGCTGGATCAAAAGAGACTTCAACACCCTTCTCATCCCCAAAGTAAAACTTGTCCTGAATACCAAATGGTTGTTTGAGGAGGCCCGATCAAGACAATGGAGGTATCCGCCAACGGGTCAAGTTTCGGCATCGACTCGCTGCTGTCCCACAGGCCGGGAAGCCCTGTGTCCAAAGGGGACAGTCTGGTGGGGGAGTGCCGCTCGCCTCTGGAGTTCAGTCCGAGATCAGACGCGGAGTCCGGGTGCTCGTCGCCTCCGTCTCCGAGGAGGGAATGTGTGGATGAGATGGCCCAGAGGCAAGTTCACGGTGTGGGCCTGCCGGCTCACCTGCAACACGCGCAGATCTCGGCGGGGTCGCAGCAGAGGACCGTGACCTCGTCGTTTCTCATCAGAGACATTCTCGCGGACTGTAAGCCTCTAGCCGCGTGCGCGCCCTACTCAAGCAATGGCCAGCCAACTCAGGAGGCAGGGAGGCTGGTGTCAAAGATAGCGGACGACTTCATGGAAAAAATTCACAGCAACTCGTCGTCAGACAGCGAATATAAAGGTAAGACAAGAAAAGTGTCTGCAGACTGAGTGAGGGAGGTGATCTGCTCTAGAGATCAGATTGGAGGTGAACCTGATTTGGCCTTCTGGACTTTTGGCTTCTGTACAGAAACACTGACTCACCTCAAACGTGGTTTGTTGTTTTCTCTGAAGCTGCTTGAACTTTTCCCCCTCAAATTTACAGATTCATATTTTGTTCACCTGCATTGTTATGCTTGCTGCGTGTGTTTTTCTTTATCTGCTTCTAATCTCTAATTTGGACAAACGTCATGAAATACTAATTCAGAGATAAATTAAACATCATAGATAGGTCTGGTACAAAATGAATGATGCAATCTGGAAATATATGAAGTTAGAGCAGCAATAATTTAAATTGCACTGAAAGGCAAACTGCTTTACTGAAAATAATTTTTTGAAAATCTTGTTCCTACATGTTCACAATTCATAAACAATTTGCAGTTGATTTATATATTTTCAGATGTTCTAATAATAAAAATAATCATATATTATTATTAATAATAACTATAATTATTATTATATAGATATTAATAATATTACATTTCAAATATATTTTTCAAATTGGGATTTTGATCGAAAAAATGGAAGGAAAATTAAAAAAAAGACAAAAAATAAATGTTGTCATTTATTCACAAACGGACAATATTTGAACAGCAGAAGGCCAGAAGACGCCCTCTACGCTACTGCTGTATCACGGTTGTATCTCTGCACAATAATGAGCTAATATGTGAACTATTAATTTTCTAGATTTAAATGCAGCATCTGCCTGCGTGCGCGCGTCTCCTTTCAAGTATTATCAGAATATCCAGAAAGCATCTGTTGATGTCAGTTAGGTAGGGACGGGAGAGATGACAGGGTCGCCTCCAGATAAATGCCATCAAGGGCCTCTCTGTTTCCAATCATGTCAGCCATAACAGACATGTCACCTCCATTGACAGTTTAATGAAGCAGCGCCTGGAAGCACGTCGACCGCTGCAGGCTGCAAGGAAATCTTCAACTTAGACTTTTAGCACATGAATATTATTGTCAGCATCCTTTTCTTTTTTATATAAATAAGTTTTGTTTTAGTACTCCAAGGCTCATAATAGATGTCTACCATCCTCAATCGTACATTTTGCTATCGACACGGCGTCGCGTCATCGATTTGCTTCACAGTTTCAGTGTCTGCATGTGCGCGCGCATGTCACCGCGTGGCTGGAGATGCTCATCGACGCGCTGATTGATTGAGGAAGCCTCGGGGCCCACAGAGCGCCTGTACGGCAGCTTTGATTTCAACGAATCCGCCTCCTATAATATTTCAGGGATTTGATGCAATTTGTCCCCGGCGCTAATCAGATTTGTAAGCGCGCGGGGCCGCCCGGCTCTTGATTTCCACTCATTTCCACGGTCCTGTGAAGTTCCTCCGGTCGCGCTTGAAAGGCTCGTCCTTCCCTTGTGGCTCAATTAGGCGGATTATTGTGCTTCTTGAGACGACTCAACTATTCAACTACCAAAGATCCCTCGCCTCGCTTGTTTCTCCCCCTTTTTTCTGTTCTTTTTTTCTTTTAGAAAATCCACTATAAGGAGTGTATATCAATGCTCGCCCTGACATGACACCATGCGGAAAAAGAACAAAGACTACGGCTTTACTGAAGGGAGAAATATCAGATTGGAAGTGTGAATATTGATAAAGCTTTTCATAACAATTTAAGATTAAATCAAATAGCTTCATATAGCCCATAGGCATCATTCCTGGTGCCGTGATTTAACTCAGCAGTCAAACATTCAGTTCATCTCAAATGTAAATTAAAAAAAAGTTGTAAAAGCATCATGCTATTAAAAAAGACGTTTACAGAATATTTTTTAAAAAGAATGTATGACACAAAATCGTTTTGAACTTTAAAATTTAGTCGCAGACAGAAGGCTATAATCAGTGAAACAGGCAAATTTAAACTCGCGTTATATGAGTGGGTTTACTTCGTTTTCTTATTCTGGTTTAAAACAAGAGACATTAAAAATGTGTATTAATAAAAACATGTTTTATCACGTCTTTATTGGGGTGCTACTTATTTTTGGATGTGATATCCCGTGTTAATTAATCTATCAGCCAATTAAGCTTGCCTTAGAGTAAAGCGCATCACATACATTGCTATTTCTAAATGAAAGTATAACACATTGACTGTGAGACTTTACACATTAGATTTTTGTGAATTTGAAATCTACTTAGTTTGTTTAAACTGGAGTTATAGATGTTGCTACTTTAACCTTGATTTATTGTAAGCAGTTTCGTACATAGGAAAAGCTATAGAGCGTATATATTGCACATTTTTAGTAAGGCTGTTTTCAGATCATGTCTCATTTGATTGTGCTGCACAGATTTTTATTTTAAATCACGACTCTTTGTGTCACGACCACACAGAGGGCTTTTTTGTTTGTTTTTTTGTATAATGAGGCCGTTGTCTTTGTATTCAACTTCTTCTCTTCTTTTTGTCTCAGTGAAAGAGGAGGGGGACAGGGAGATCTCCAGCAGCAGAGACAGCTCTCAGGTCCGGCTGAAAAAGCCCAGGAAGGCCCGGACGGCCTTCACGGACCACCAGCTGGCCCAGCTGGAGCGCAGCTTCGAGCGCCAGAAGTACCTGAGCGTCCAGGACCGCATGGAGCTGGCGGCCTCACTCAACCTCACCGACACACAGGTCAAGACCTGGTACCAGAACCGGAGGTAAAGACAACGCTGATGCTATAAAGAGGGAGGGGGGGAAGGGGGGTGTAAGTAGGAGGGGGTGATAATCTGGTTTCTCACTGCTTGACCCAGGGACGCCATGTTTTGCTTACATCATCAGCCTAAAGGTGACATGAGTTCATCCCATTAACTGCTTATTATTCAAAGCCATGTTATGATTTTGATTATTGATTAAGATAGAAAAAAAGTTCCTCATTTTTGAGTCCAATATGGCGAATTAACGAAAAACCCGTCATTTCTTTTTATCGATTTCGAGAAGGAATAAATATTCAAATTTGCAATGAACTACAGATATTTTTAACACATTGTAACTTTTTTAAAATAGAAATGGATGTCAGACGTTTAATCGTTATTTTTGAGGTGAACTATTATTTTACTATGAGAAACATCAAGTTCTTTACAAGAATTGAACGTCCAATCTATATTAGCCTTCAACAACACGTCCCCAAGTCATCTTCAGAGTGAACTTTTATTTTAAAAAAAATGTTTTTGTCTCCTCATCCTGCAAGACAATCATGATCAATTCCCCTGTACCTGAGACACTGTCCTTCCTCTTTTTATTTTTTTTTTCTGCGTCGTAGCGTAACGTTATCACTTTCTTACAGGCTTGTAGTCGATCAAGTAAACGACCCTGAAAGGCTTTAATCTGGAGGTGTCAACTTTCTCTAAATAAATAAAAGCGGTTGCATTAGCAAGGGAACCAGTCTCCTCCAACGTGAAAACATGTTTTCTGCAGTTTTCGGTTGAATTAACATGCACATTTATTTGTCTGCAATTTGGACTCTCAGGCAGCTAAATGACAGAAATAAATATAAAAACACAACACTTTGGTGGATGAATAATGCATCGTTGCATGTGTGCATATCAATAATTCAAACAAACCACTATATCTACTCAATTATCTTTATTATGAATTATTCACCTGCATGGAGTGCAGACTGTCAATTTGGTGTGAATACAAGAGGCAGGTGGAGATTTCAGTGATTTTAAAAATAAAGGAAAAACAAAACAGATGTATCGCTTACTTTAATTGGGCTCAGAGTAAACAGATGGTGTCTGTTTTAGTAACCTATGTCAGTTTCAAATACACTCATGAAGCTTCACGCTTTTAGATCTTCACGAACTAAAAGGCTAACCCCGCGTCTTTTCTCTCCTGCAGGACAAAGTGGAAGAGGCAGACGGCGGTGGGACTCGAGCTGTTGGCGGAAGCAGGGAACTACTCCGCCCTGCAAAGGATGTTCCCGTCCCCGTACTTCTATCCTCAAAGTCTGGTGTCCAACCTGGACCCCGGAGCAGCTCTCTACCTTTACAGGGGGCCCTCGGCGCCTCCGCCGGCCCTTCAGAGACCCCTTGTCCCGCGGATCCTGCTGCATGGCCTGCAAGGTGGCAGCGAGCCGCCCCCTCCTCTGCCACCAATGTCCGGTGTGCTTCCTCGGCCAGGTCAGCAGCGGTGAGCTGGCCCCCTGCTGATATCTTTTTTTTTTTTTTTTTTTTTTTTTAAATTTTTTTATATATACATACGCCCAACCTGGCAGCTTTTGGACTTTTTAGATCAAATGAATCAAAGACACGAGCGTAAAAGAAAAACCGTGATGAACACGCGTAAAAGAAAAAGAAAGACTGTTGATTGCCTTTTTATGGAAACAAAATGACCAACAGACTGAACTCTGTGGACGGAGCTCTGTGACTGTCAATGTTTGGAAAATATGTTTTTTTGTTATTTTCTGAGGGGATTGAGCTTTATTTATTTATTATTTATTTATTTTTCAATTTCAACTAAAGAAACTAAGTTATGTATTTATTTAATCAACGTTTCACTATGTTCTGTTTTCCCTCAAATAGATAATTGGGTACACAATGAAATCCCCATTTTTATTATTATTATTATTTTATACTGAGGAGGAACAGCTTACATGTAATTTGAATGATACGTAGTTGTAGTAACATTTAGAAACTATTTCCCATGATTTCTATTTCTATACACGTTCACAACAAGTTGATCAGCGGTCATAAACATGTAAATAAGAATATTTTGCATTTTATTCAAAAGAGACTGATTTTAAGGAACTTTTTTTTATTATGATTTGATCTGCAAGTGCGTCTTTTTTAGACGACGGTGATCCAGTTTAACATATTAGGCTAGATTAGCCATCAAAAACTATACAGGCGAAAGACTCGGAATAAAATGATGAGAAAAAGAAACATATGTGTGATGGAGGATGGACTTCCTGCCTGAACCCGCATAATGGCACAAACACGAGAGCTACGGGAACAAATCTATATAAAGTCTTTTTCTTGTTATTAGTTAAAGTTTAGCGGAGTAAAATGTCAAGTCATTTATAAAGAAACAGTTTTATCCCTGTAGACGGAAAAACAAACACCTCAGTGAAGTTTTCTTTCTGATTTTTTTTGGACAAACAAACTGGTAGGACTCGGGTCCACGTGCAGGTTACCTGCCTGTGGATTTGCTCTAAATGTATTTGAAACAGACGTCGTGCATTATGTTATTTCATATGAAGCCGTGGTAACCCTTAATTGTTCTACTCTCCTTTGGTGAAAATGTATATTGCAGATATCAAACTTGTGGAGTGGTTCTCGTATATTTCCTGGATCGTTTTTTTTTTATTTCCCCCTTTTCCTCTAGCTTACCCAAACGTCCCCTTCCTCCATATGGTGAATTTTTGAATGAAATTCACAGCAAAGGTTTGACAGAAAAAAGGGGGGTATTTGATGTAAAGAGAATTACTTTTATAAATGTGAAAAATAAAAGTCTTTCATTTAATCAGGTGGTTGCTGCTTGGATGTGTGAAACGGAAATGCCAAGGAAGCTTTCTGATGGAATCAACATGTGGATTTAAGACATTCATTTAAAACGTCTTAAAAGTGGTCAGGATGGCAGTAAAATGTCTAAAGAGCCCATTTTATTAAGCGTGCACAGGTGCTGATTCAAGTTTTCCTTTAGTCTTAAACTGCAGTTAATCGTCAAAATTCACGCACTTTCAAGAAACTGTGCACAATAATATTCCTGTCTCTGAGGGGAATGGTGTTTTCTTAATAAACATTTTATTAACCAATCACAATTCTGAAATATAAAAGTATATGTAGGATATTTGGTGAGAAAACTTAGTATTTTTAAGGATAGCCTATGAACCAAATGTTAAGTAGATGAAGGTCTGCCTGAGTCGTGCTGAGAATGGTATGAACACATGTCACTGAAAATGAGCAGAGGCTATGGAGATGGTTGGCGCAGCTTTAATTAAACATTTCCTCTTTTCCAGAAGCAGCACGAAAATAAACAGAATTTTAAAGGGCTTGCGGGTTTCCGATGGAGGAAAACGTGTTGGAGTGAATTTGAACATGTCTGTCAGAAACGACTTCTCCTTCCCCTGTTTGGATTACAGTCGTTGATTTCATTTATTTAATGTTAAAATAAAGCTGCGTGATAAAAAAAAAAAAAAAGTAATAAAAAGAGAATACGGGTTTCACAGGAGCAAGAACGCTAAAATATCTTTTCTTAACCTTTTCAAAGGAAGAGCGGGAAGGAAAATATTTTAACTGTTTATGTTTCTTTTAATTTCAGAAATAATAGCTTTTTATTGAATTACTTGCACAATTACGTTTAAATGTTATGTGTCTCTTATAGGTATATGTCGATAAAACGCAGATTTGATTTAATGCAAAAATAGTGAAAGTTTGACTTGAAATAAATAAGTGCGCGCACATGTTCGCGCTACACCCCCTCCCCCTCCCAACTTTCATTCAAACCCACGTTCAATAGTGCAATCAAAGACAAATTCTAGCTAATTTCTTTAAAGAAGGGCCAACAAAGCAGAAGGATGTTCCGTCCAAAATGGAGCCACTGTGATGATACCCCCCCTTCACCATGCCCTCTTTCTTAAATTAACGGCAACTCTAATTCGTTTTCCATAAACAATGCAGGGAATAAAATATTAATGTTATGTGTGCAATTGTTTAAGTGCCCTAAATGATCCCATTTGGAAATTGATTGTTTCCATCCTTCTCTTCCTTGAGGGTGCTGGATGTGCGCTCCTGTGCCAAACGGCTCCAACAGCTGGTAACCGGGCTGGAGTTGACTGCAGACCGGGGATCAGCGAGGGGACAGCTGGTCAGCGGCTCAACCACCACCCCTCCCTTCCTCCATACAAATTTCACCCAAGCACCAACATAACTGTCTTTCTCCCACTCCGAGTCCACGAGGACCCAAGTTATCCGGCCATGGCGCGGGGGTTAAAGGAGTTCAGGCTGACGGACACGACTTGGCGTGTAGGATGTTAACGATTAGACAAAAGACTTTAATAGGTTTTAATTGAAAGTCGATAATGGGTTTGATAGCCAGCTCCCCCTGCTGTCATCCACGCATGGCACCTGTTATCTGGGGCCTCCACTTAGAGGCTGACCACGCCGTGAAATATCAGACTGACGGCCTGATAACTGGCGCGTTTATGATGCGTAAAATTGCATTAAAAATACAGTGAACCGGGTGTGGACGACTGGGAAAGTGAATAAAGGGAGGAAACGAGGAAGGGGGAGAGAAATCAAACACTCCCCAACTTGCCAAAAGATCATTATAGTCCCATCATGAGGATCCGTGACCGATTCAGATAACGACGACCCCCTTTTAATGAAAAGGGGGTTATTCTTGCAAAGTGCACAGCTGATTATATAAGCAAAAGCCCTCGTGTGTCTTGTTGGATGACTCGGAGATTTTTTTCCTCTTTTCTTTGCATGTGAAAGGCTGCTAGTAAATCCCCCGGCTCTTACCACGGATTGTCCCCGGCTCAGGGTTAATGAAGTGCGGATGGAGTCTCGTTGAGCTCCCGACAGACACAAAAAAGAGAGAGAGAGAGAAAAGGCTTGGACCCAGAGGATCAGTGACTCTGCTTAATCCCATGGACTCCTAATAATAATAATTCAAACGAAATATACAAAACAAAAAAAAAACCTTTTGATGAAATTAAAAGTGAATCAAAGCGTAATCTGCATTGTGCTGTTGTGTGATGCTTTTATATTGGTTTTCATTGCTTTCAGTGGACCAATGAGGCAAATCTGCAGCTGGCATTAACATTGTTTCGATACACTGCCAGCGTTTTGTTCGAAAAAATAATCCGCAAGGGAAGATGAAAAATAGATCAATTAAAATATTCAAGCAAATTCATGGCCTATTTTGCAGGTTTTCCTCCAACAATAGTCTGAAATAAAAAGGACTAATTTTACAGTTTCATGCGCATAAACGCGATGTGCCTTTATGTGGGCTATTAGAGAAGAAATGACATGAACTTATTCCCTCATGCTTATAGCCTCCATATATCCGACATGTATTTAGGGCATTTTGGTGTAACCTTTGAAGCCATCATAAGCACACAGGCGTGAATCAAAACAGAGCAGAGCCACTTTATTACACATAGAAGCCTCATGTGTAATACTCCAAACAAAGTGTTTGACTTTGGTCCTCAAAAAGAAAGAGTTCATGTATTTTCTTCCTCTAAATCCACCCATAAAGGACTTTTTTTTCCTTTAAGAGGACAATACAAGTTGGATCAAAGATTTAAAAAAATAAAATAAAAAAAAGCTTTTTTAAAGGAGACAGAAATGTAAAATATGCAAATGTTTCCCAATGAAATAGCTGTATGTTTAAAATAGCATCAGGGTTGAGACTATGAGGTAAAAATGTAAATTTAAGCTTCCGTTGGATGCCCTGATGTTTGCTTTGTGCAGTGTGCAGCAGAAAGGGGAAAATAGGCCATATCCCTCATATTAAAATATAAAATGTAAAGGTCACAAATCTTCATTCCCCTATCCGAAAACTATCTGGCTCTATAGCTGAAAATAAGGAAGAGAAAAGGGGAAGAGAGGTTGCTGTTAAAATGAATCTGACTATGCAATGAACAGAGACATTTAGAGAGATGAAGAACATGATGAAGTATCAGCAAGTGTAAAAAGGGGAGATGAGTGTGGAGGAGTGAGAGGAAAGCAAGCTGCCTCCTGGTTAGAGAACCGATCCTTGCCTGGAGGTACGGGGGGCCGTGAGGAGGAATGAAAGCCGGGGAGTAGAGGGGAGATAACCCCACTAATCATTTCCCCAATATGACGGGAAGGAACTACAAACTTGGGTCAGGGGCGCAGGGATTGACATCCCAATCTCAGCAAATAATGAAAGCTTTCCTCTCGGATCAGAAGGAGGGTTTAGGAGAAGAAGACAGGAGAGGAGAGCGAGAGGAGAGGGATAGACTCGGGGTAGAGAGAGGTGGGGCTGCTGCCTCACAACCGCACACAGAGCCAGCACTTGAAACCTCTCTTTTCTACTGGACTGTGAATATGCCAAAAGACTTACTGAAGTTAGAACATGCAACAGCTTGGATATGACCCTCTCAGGCACCCTTACTACCACCCAAAATGTCAGAATACAGTGTCCCTGCTTAGAGAAAATACTCCAAAAATAATAAAAGACCATTTTGTCATGCACCAATTGCAATCAACCACAAGTCTAATTTGTCAAACCAAACATTGAATTTTTCTTTAGTACAAGCTAACTTTACTGGTAAAAACGTGTTATGCATTCAGGCAGCGTAGCCAACCGAAGCTAACGTTATGCTAACTGTGGCAGGCTAACAGTCATGCTGTATTGAAGCAAAGCAGAACAAAAACAAAAACATGGTTTATACACCAGAGTCCTTCCCTTTCAGGTGTCTCTAAAGTTACAATTATTGTTTCTATTGTTATGTGTCTTTGTCCACACATGTAGCCTAAATGTGTCAAAATGGGAGTAATGTAATTGAAATTGGCATTATGTACCGATTGATCAACAATACACATCAGATGAAGCTGCTTTTATTAAAGTATAACATCATATTATCAGGTAGATTTTTTAACTGCAAGTGACGGTTGTGGACAAACTTCCCTGACTATCAGGGCTTGTACGTGTTCAAGCTTTTAGAATGTTTTCACAAACAAACAGGATCAAGCAGCATAATTAAATAACTTTATATGATCTGTTCTTAAAGATGGATCATATATGTCAATATACCTGGTAATGACAGGAGAAAGTGGAAAACTTAAGATAGATATCCTAAATATAAGTTCTGAATTTAAAAATGCATTTATGACGATATACAAAAAGGTTTTCTTGACAGATTCAGTTACGGTAATATAATCCCACAGGGAAATATGTATTTTCAAATCCACACTTGAGAAATTAAGAGCAAAGAAAAGCACAACAATTTGTTTATTAACAAACTCTCTCTCTTCTCCCTGATACAACTTGCCTCCACTTTTCCCAGGCAGTGATAAAAGCTGTGTCGCTCGCAGCGGGGGGCCGTGTAAACCACATTACTATCAGATGACACAGAGATTATTCAATCAATATCTTGTTGTGTTCCGGCACACTTCCCCGCCTGCCACCCTGCGCTCTCAGCAGCCACCTCTTCCAGACAACAAGGCAGAGAGGGAAAAAAAAAAAAAAAAAGACACCCTGAGGCCCTGACCCCCACCGGCCAACCAGCCCTGAAAATACCTCTGGGAGCAGACGACAGCATGAAGCAATGAGTATATCTCACACTGATCTGTGTCTGCCTCCCAGACAAAGACAATCCACAATAAACGGTCATAAAATCACACCGCAACATCCTCTTTTTTTTTTATCGTGCAGTTTGTTTCTGGATGAAAAGTTATTCATCTGTAGCCCATAAAGTGACACATTCAGAAAGGGCTACACAAGCCAAGGACTAAACAGAATGAAAGACACAGTCAGGATCAGTTTGGTGTTTTATAGTGGTAATAAATGCACCTGATATTTAATAAGGGTTCATTTCACAATAGTGTCATTTTGACATTTATGTGATTTTCAGGTTTTCATATATTGATTCTCCAAACCCCAAAAACATTTTTTCCCCCCACAAAGCTACATCCAGTTTACACAGAAGTGTTCGACTATTTATAAGTGATCCCAACATGCAGCTTATAGATGAGGAAGCCTGTCCATGATCAGGCATCATTCAAAAAAACTCTTCAAATTAAAGGGAACAGGCTCTACCTCAGACAGCCCTGTGGACCTGGGGAGGGGAGGTCGCTGACCAGGTCTACAGGGAGGCCTCTCCCCTCATCAACATAAAGGGGGGAGAGGCCATCAATAAATGATGAGGAGTGGTATACATGTATTTTTAACAGTGCTGCTGTGTGATGTCTGGCAGCTCGCTCACATTCGGTCTCCTGGCGGAGGCCAGAGAGCACAGGAGGACCACGCATTTTTGAATCAGACCGTCTTCCCTTCCTGTCAGGGTGAGGAAGGGGAGGGGTCTGACTGAAGGGGGGGGGGTGCAGGTGGTCTTTGTGAAATGAAAAAAATGGTGTCGATCGCTAACAGGTTCCTGCTTCAGCCAGTGAGGTCACTGAGGTTTGTGAGTGTGCATGCAAGCAGAACAAAGCGTTGAGGGGTCTGAGTGGAGACGGTCGACACAATAAATGGAAGACAATGCAACAATAAAAGACGCACACGCAGAGTGTTCACTAATCCGCTTATAAATATACTTACTGTGCATGTGCTGCCTCTGCAGGGTTTCAATCACTGAGCCCGGAAAGATGCATCATGCACACACTCATTACTCATCTCTCTAGTTTCTCTTCCTGGTTAAATAAAGGTTAAATAAAAAAATATATAAAAACAAGGTGAAGATATTTCTGTCCAGTCATAAATATGTGACAAACATTAAAGAAAATGCTTCTAAAATCTTAAACAAACAACATTTTTCTTTATCATCGAAGCTTAAAAACACAACTTATTTTTAAATTCCAAAGCAAAAAGTGATGTTTTCAAATTACTCACTGGATTTCTGTATCCAGCGACCTATAGCAAACATACATAAAGTTTATAATTACATACAAACTGAAAAAGGCAGGGACTGGTTGAATTTTTCACTTCATCCATAATTAACATCATGAATGTCACAATTGATAAATCACTAGTATTGACAGGGATATTAAAAAAAAGAGACTGGAAAATCTACCCTCAGCGAGCCGTGACTGTGTGACGGGCTTTGCATGTTGCTTTCAGTCATGGAGGTTTATTAAACAAATAGCATACCTTAGATCTGTGTTATGGAATTGAACATGTCAACACTTGTAGCTGACAAAAAAATAAACCCAAAGATAAACTGTTGATTTCTCCTCTTCTTTTCCACAACTGATATATCAGACATTGAAGTCTCGGCTGTGGATAAATTATGGGAAAGTTGCAGAGATGCAGAGGGAGCGACTGTGTGCTTTCCGGCAGGAAGGAGATGATTGATGTTGCTTGTAGCCTCCAGGGGAGCGAGCAAGCAGACGACAATCGATTCAATCAGCGATGGCAGGCAGGAATAACAACACGGCATCGGTTTGATATTCATGTGCAAGATTTCACTGAATTATTGTCATTATCAAAGTACGGACAGGCATCGGACTGGTAATATATCTCCAGCAGCACAGCTCGAAAGCACCAAGCTTGATCTTATTGTTATGGTTAATGTATCAGAGCTACATGTTGCGTGGATATGAAGGAAATAATGTCTTAATATCAGCTCACAACTGTTAAGAGTTACACCACCGAATTAGGTTGGAGCACTGTGATTGGTCAAATCAGGTAATGTTGGCTATTTATTAAGAACAATGAAAACGTATTGCTGGAATTACTTGAAACTGTAAAGTCTGAAAAATAATTCAGACTAAGGTCTCCTTAATCATTTTTCTATCTGATTCATTACAGAAACATAAAACAAGTAGAAGTATACATATGTGAGTCCAAAGTGGCTTTCCTCAGTGGAAAAAAGAGGACACATGTTGCTCCTCAGGGCGATCTGCTCAGTGGTGGAGCGAGATTGATCTCACATGAAGCCAATTATTACTTATCAGATGGTGCATAGCTGGCTCCTTCTACTGAGCACACGAGAGCCTAATGCACCACAATGAGCTAAAACACCGGTTACACCACCCCGATGTTTCTCATCAGACATTCAACTGTTCTGTTTTTTTTAGGATTAAAGGACAACTGTTATGTCCATAAAACGTAAAACATACATTACAGAGCTAGTGTTGGGTGTTGAGATATACGTGTAATGAAAACTCATATGTGTTAATTTATTCCCAAGAATATATTTATCATTATTATTACTGCACAGTGCTTCTTCAGTTGGCAGTTACCAGAATAACCATGCAGACACACTCCTTCTCTTTCATGGCCGTGAGAGCCCACATGTATTCACAGACAAGAACACTGGTTTTTTTTCCATGTGCGTGTTTGAGCTTTTGTGCCCACACAGTATTTCTGAGTACCTGCTCTCCTGCAGGGTGTCAGGTGTGTTCATCTTTGGGCCAGAGATCCTGGAAAATAAGTCAAGAGTGGATGGGTTAGGGCCTTAAAGGGGGGCCAAAAAGCCCCTAATTGGACAAGTGAGACTGGTGTCGGTGTAGCTGACGGTGGGGGAGACAATCTACCTCAGTGACCACTCCTTGACATGCCATTTGCCTCTGAGGACCCCCAGGGCTGGCCGAGCAGCTGCCCGACAGAGCCATAACTCCAGGCCAAGGCGAGGACCTCGGGCTAACAAGCCGATAAGAAAAGACCGGTGAAGTGTGAGAGGAAGAGACAGCGCAGAGCGGAGGAGCAAAAGTAAGAATATACCAAGAAGTCATGAGGAAACACAGATGTGCTGAGACACTTTTCTGCTTGCGGAAACTTTATTCTCTAACACGCAGACGCCGGAGATCTCACACTGCCGAGAGGATGGCTTTAATCGCAAAAGAAGCGGTGTGGTTTTCCTGTCTTGCTCTGGATCCTAATGCTCATTTCATCATCAGACAAACTGACACCGATATATTTACATGGAGCGGGAACGGCGGAGGAATTTGGAGGCATGTTGCCTGGGAGATCAGAGGCCTGGTTTATAGAATGGAGGCAGCACAAACAAACAACAGCAAAGGCCCCTGGCTCTGCACAACACACACACACACACACACACACACATAAACACAGACACCCACAGACTCCCACGCATATATACACCTGAGTGGAGGAAAACACACTCTCCCAGGTTTGAAGTTTGTCTGGAGTGGCAAGCCGAATAAAGCGTGTGAAGCTTGATGCCAGGTAGGAGAGAAAAAGCAGCTTCAAACGGTTATCAATACAATTGGCTGTGCCAGGCGCAGCAGTTTAACCTCTTTAGCACGCCGGATGTCTGCTAACTGGATGTGACGCTTCCTCTGGAAGGCGCCTTCTGTGGTGTCGTCTTCACAAACACTCACAGGGGCCTGATGGGTACTGAGAGTCCCAGTTTAACTGTGCGCCGCCGTGTCCCTTTGACAGTCCCCAAACTCCACCACAATAACACCCCAAGAAAACACAACAAATTCTCCCACTTGCCGCGGAATAAATAATAAAAAAAGAAAGACGAAAAAAAAAAAAAAAAAACACAGGTTGTGATGTGCAGTGGAAATTTGCAAAACAGTAAATAGTGATTCAAGTGCCTCTCACAACAGATGTCTCAAGTTAGCCTGTTTATGGGAATCAACTTTTCCTGACTGCTCTCATAACACTTTTTCCTAAGAATATCAACATCCTCTTACACACAGTAAAGGACAAACACCGGGAGCCATACAAAATAATTCTAACATATTTGTAAACATTGACACGAGTACAAAGACAAACAGGCTCCCTATAAAAATCCAGCACATCAAACATTTTTCTACACAGTGCTGCAGCATGATTTATAATCTGCGACTCCATCCTGCTTGTCGTTTACATACACTCTGCTGTTACTTCCAGTGTAATTACCCATAAACACATGGTTTTAGCAGATTTAAAGGCTGAGTGGAAATCATGTCTAATCATGTGCCTGCTGGTCAAACAGCATCATCAAATGGCATGAATGTATGTCGTATATTATGAGGAGTGAAGACGAGGAAGCAGAAATAAATTCATAAAGACTTTCCAGTTTTGCCAAGACGCAGAGCCTGGAGGAAAAGGACGAGGGCGCAGCCTGCCAAGGATGTGGTGGAGGCATTAGGGATTGCAGCTGGTGTGCAGTCAGGCTGGCTGGGCGCAGCGGCGGCAGCCCCCTGCACCCCTTGATCCTACGCAGAGGCAGGTCTCAGCAGACCCGCGGGTGCCAAGACACCGCCATCCAAACCTGGAAGCATCAGCCTCCACATGGACACATGAAAAACAAACAGAAGGGGGGGGGGGGCAGGAAGAGCACATGCGTGCGCTGTATGTATATGCATGGAGGCACACAAACATGTCCGCCTTTGCTTTGAGCACACTCCCACACACAAACACACACACACCTCTGACAGGCCGTACACAGATGTTCCAGTGATAAGTATGACAATGTCAACACTGCTGCCTAACTCACATCCTAAGTCATAATGAACTAGAGAAAACAAGCCTCCAATTCTTCTCCTGGGCTTCTCGCTGACAATTTGTAGATGCCTCTCCAAGTTGCTGTCTGACCTCGAGGTGCAGAAATGGAAAAGAGGCCCAGACAATAACACCGGCTGGATTTATATATGTATGTATCTATATACGAAAGCCGATCGGGATGGAGAGACGTGTCACTCCGTCCCCGCTGCTCTACGTTTGAACGGCACATACCTGTCCTCTTCAATTAGGTCTGGGAGAGGATTAACAACAAGGGGAGGCAGAGGTAAAGGGGCGCGGGGAGATGGTTTGGAGAGATAGAGTAACTGGCGTTGATAACAGAGTATTAGAGAAAGGGGAGGTGAGGAGTCAGCGGGAGGTTGGGGAAGATAGACCGACTGATATGAGGGACCCAGGCAGAGCGGGTACAGCTTGTTGAAAATGCACGAACACACAAACAATAGTGAGGAGTATCTATAGCCTGGCCTCATCATGCTCTGCTGTAGAGCTCACTCCCACTGACATGCAATCATCACCTTCTGACAGGAGGATTAAGGACAGGCTGGTAGTGTAGCGATGAAGGGAAAATCTTAAATCTTAAAAATCTTAAACTGGCAGGAAACCACGGAAAAGTGCAACTGAAAAAAGAGACCTTTCAAAAAATGAATCAGTGGCACAAATAAGGAAAGGATTTAACCATATTTGATCAAATGTAGATTAATTATGTAAATGTCTATAATCATGAAAAGATTTTTAAGTTGAAGTGTGACTTATAGATCAATCAAAGTAAAGGTCATGTATCCCTTTACCCTTTAGAGACTCGTCCATTGCAAAAAACAAAAAAAAAGTCAAAAGTGTAGTGAGGAGATAACCTCCCCTTCTCTTTTACAACCAAGAAAATATACAAACAAAAAGGTGTTAATGCTTTCTATTTAAGGATTTAGCTGAATAACAGCTTTCTGAGAGTTTGGGATGTTTCTGTTCTTTTGAAAGCAAGAAAGAACCACAGGGGAAGTTTATGCAGCATCAGGTGAGGAGTTTGAGAATACAGAGAAGTCTTCAAGGTTATCCTAAGGATGTCAAAAAACTTGTACTCTTTTGGATACATTGGGCTTTAGAACGATCTGCTGTCCTGTGCATTCAAGGCTGCTGCGAGTGAAAGAGAGCGAGCATCTGTGGTCCATTCGCATTCAAATGTTGGTTTTGAAGATGATGAGTGATAAGATGGAATATTTTAAAATGGGTCTATCACCTACTTTTGGGACCAACTGAAGACACGGTCTAAACCACAAAAAACATTGGGATTTTTCTGTTTAGTTTTTGTGCAATTTAGAGTTTGGTTGCCATTAACTACAAAATAAGAAAAGACACAAAATGAGGCGCTCAGGACTTCTATTTTTCTTGTTGTGGTTAAGGTATTGGAATTGTTAGATTTCTTACTAGTTTTGCATGAAAGTGTAATTTTTGGTATCATAACAGCCCCAAACATGGAGAGAAAAAACCTGATATTTGCCTTTTATTGATGTTTTTGAGCTACACTTGTGAAAAGCACTGGCACCTCTTCCCATCTGAACAACAAAACACTCAGTGATTTCCTGCTGCTCATCTCCATTACGGCGAGCCTCGACCACGATTACCAACAAGGGAGCACTGCGAGCCCTCTGTGCCGAGAAAAGAGGCTCTGACAGCTCTACTAAGCGAGATGGAGAGGAAGAGGAGGCCGCAAAGAACTATTGTACAGCTTCCAGCATCTACGTACACACAGTTAAATCAACCGCTGCTTTTTATTTTGGATGCTTTTATCACTTTGGATGGCTCACCTGAGCTCCCCACGAAGCTATTAATTTTAAGCCTCGAAGTTTACTGCCAGTGCAGCGCCTTACATTTCCGCCTCCGCTAAAAGAGGGGAGGGTGGAGGAGGAAAAAAAAAAAGACAGGCAAAGAGTAACTTATTGTTTTTATATGAGATCTATTCCCCTGATGTTCTGGTCAATAATGACTTGATATATCAGTGACTGCCTTGCTATTTGCACTGTTTTCGGCGTGTTTTCTCTGCCTGTGATTGAGCAGAGCTATTTTCACGCATGGAGAGAGGTGGTGCAGGACCAGGGAGGCTAACGTCTGTTTGATCAAAGTTTATGTGAAATTTCCCGGGGCCGCCGAGGGAGTCGCTGTTTATGAACTGTAATAAAAAGAGTCATTTTGACGGCGTGACCCCGGTGCACGGGTAAGGGGGTGGGGGAGGAAGGATTTGGTTATGTCTCTGTTTGCAAGAAGGAGGTGCTCTCACAGGCCTCAAAGAAAGAGAGGAAAGTGAAAAGAGTAACACGAATAAAAGAGGCAGAGACAGGGTTTTTTTTTTTTCTGAGGTTAGGAGCTGAAAATACCAAATGCACCTGTTGGAGAAAAAAGACTGAAAATTTAGAAGTGAAGTAAGAAGGGGATTACACCCCCCACCGACAGCTCTTAATGAAACACTTTGGTTCAATATCAGACTCATCTCTCACAGCGTGATCAGCTTTTTCCCCAACAATCCTCCCCTCATCTGAATGTAATGCATCGTAAATGAGAAATTAGCATGCTCACTCTCCAACAGATGGCTCTCAAACAGAAGGACAAAGAAAGAAGATGAAAAAATATGTGCCGCTCCCGCACGCTTAAGTATGTTATGAGAAAAGCGCAGTCGATAAAGACGTATAAATAGTAACCTTTGAGGAAATCAAATAATGTTGACCTTTCTCTGAGTCGATCGGGTAATCCTCTGTGCTGCTGCCTGCCTGCAGAGACACTTGAACAGTATCACATTCTTAATGAAGAGATGATAGGTCTCCAGGTTGAGAAGCTTACAGCCGGACTGAGACAGATGCTCTCCAAAAGCATACTAAATGACAGGTTAACTCCACATTAGATATTCCACTTGCAGGATGAACTCTCCTGCAAGGGTTTTCCCCTGTTTCTTGACTTGTGCACGAGCATTCACAAACAACCAATAAGAATTGTAATTAAACTGATCAATAACCCCTCTAATCTTTCAGCTGAGGTAAAATATAGGATGTTTAGCATTAATTAAAACAGTCACAGCTGACACCTTCCACAAGCTTCTGTCTGCTTCTCTAAATAAACCTCCCCGGGTCAGTGGAGCTGCAGCAGAAATCACTGCGTGATCTAGGGAAGCTTTGCTGTGACAACACTCCTGTCTAGTTCCTGTCTGAGATTTATCAGAGGTTTCACAAAATCAATGCAGCCCGCTGTAAGAAAGATCACAGCAAACACTAGAGACCCATCAGCGGTAATCGCCATCTCGACACAGACGAGAGAAGAAAAAAAAGATGTTTGTCAGAAGTGGAGAACTACAAGAGAAAGGCATGAGATGAGGAGTTTAAGTGTACAACATGTCGTTTTATGACGCTTCTCTCAATATATTAAAGTCTGATATGTGCTAAAAGATCAACTCCAGGATTTCAGAGGGAGGAAAAGATTGTGTTTGTGCATCTATATGTTGCATCCGTCTGATTAAAATGTGTGTAACGTGCCCTGGACTTCCTGCCAGTCCCAAACACAGGCACACACATCCATCACACAGCACACCTATGGGTCTGTGGCTGCATGCCACACACTTCCACACAAACAGACACATGCACACACTCAGAGGCAGGCAGGCAGGCAGGCAGGCAGAGGATTATTGAGGTAGTATCAAACAGGAATAATAAAGCAGGTTCTTAAGATTTTAATAAGAATAAAATGAAACAGTAACCACCGAGGGGCCAGCAGGGTTAATCCCTTCTATATTACTGAAAATAAAAAAAGGATAAAAACAGACAGGAGGGCAGAGCTGCAGCCGAGGAGACAGAGAGAGAGAGAGAGAGAGAGAGAGAGAGAGAGAGAGAGAGAGGAGAAGGAAAAGAAGGAGGAGAGGGAGGTGTGGAGATGAAATATAAGAATAGGAAGTGGTCTGCTGGTATCAAAAGTAGAGTCAGTTAAAAGGGATTTAAATTAACGAGAAAGTTTAAAATAGCACAAGTGGGTTTTATTATTCTGTGCTACACACACATTCAGCAGTGACACACTCACACACTCGCAGAGATGACACTGTTTGACTGTGTTTAGACTTGATGAAAGCTTGGTTCATTCCCTTTGCGTTGAAACACCCGTGTCGGTTCAGCAGCATATTTCCAATGTCAAAGCACGTGTGCCGGCAGCAGATGGCATGAAACAGTTGGCAAGAGTGAGCGAGCGTGAATATCTGTTTACTAATAACCCTTTAATTACTTCAGATGGGCAATGGGATCAAACATCCAGACCCACACAGGAATTAGCCTTAAATGAGACTGGACTGGAAATCTAGGCTAACACCTTATGTTGCCATAAAGACCTTTGCTGTGAGAAAACGCCTTACACACAGAACTCAGGGGTGAATATTCTCTATTTCACTTAGAGGGGATTTATTTATTATCAAACAACATAGCAGATGTTTTTATATTAATTTACGAGGCGGGACGACGGAAAGCTTTCACATGTGGCTGATTCTTCTGTTCTGTTGTTGTTTTCATTCAATGATAAATCTCATCTCCTATCTCAAGCAGCATTTTTCATTTTCATTTTATTCGTAACTGACTAAGTAACAGTCCATAATTAAAAAAACAACAGAAGGCCTCAAACATCATATTTTAGAGTCTGGATGTAAATGTAGTTTGACTTGTGTTGATTAATAAGCGACTTTACAGAAATAACTAACACTTGTTAGAATGATGAGATTAATCTGATTTATTTATCATTGAATCCTTTAGTGCACAAAAAGTGAGTCATGCTTTTTACAAATCTGGTTTTGTTTGTTTAATGTCTTAGCTTACACCTAGCTAAAACGAACATCTCTATTTGGGATTTAAATACGTTTCATTTGTATCCATTGGTAGTTTTTTTCTCCGAGCACACATTATATGCATGAACAAGAATTTTTCAACTATTTTATTTCGCAAAATTTAGTCATCCTGCCTGAGATGTGTACTGTGCCCAACATTAAGCGTTCAAAAAGGTTCTCGTCAGTGCCCTCTGGTGGCCAAACTATGTAATGGCAAAATTGATCCTTCGCTAAGTTGTCTGCTTGCATGCAGTTTTTCGTAAATGACACCGGACCGTTTTATATCATAAATATGTTTTCCAAAAACAATTGCATCCATGATGTTACTCTCATTATCATCACTACGAGCTTAAAATGCTGAATACGGCACTGGAACATACAGGGATCACTTTGTTATATTTTCTTGACAAACGATTATTTCAACACACACCTTTTAAAAAGCAGAAACTGGTTTTTAGTGGAAGACACAATCTAAAATAACATCATAAAACATAAGGTCCTTGACACACTAAGAACAAATTAATAAATTAGGAAAACAATACAAGATTGTTGTTATTGCATGATCATATTTGTTATGGAAAATCAACATGACTAACTTAAAATTGAGAGGGTTTTTTGCAACCCAGTATAAAACCTTGTATCCTCCAAACCCTTTAATCCACATACCCATACAATCTCTTTGGCTGTTTATTTTACTTACACTTTCCTTCAAGATGAGCGTCTCAAATGTGTCCGATTAAATCATTACCAGTGTTTATGTGTCCCTGAGAGTATTTGCATCGTGCAACAAGAAGGTACTTATTTTGTACACTTAATGTATATGCCACTGCTCATATCCCTGGGAGAAAATCCCTGCTGTGTGTAAATGTCATGAAAAATTCCTTCATCTGCCGGAATAACGTTAACCTTCTCCATTTTGTTCCACTGAACCCACCTCTCGGGCAAATGTGTTACAAAGACGCGCTCCATCCCCGCTGCCTGCACCTCTTTCTTCCTCGACGTCTTTCATTACGTGAACAGGGAGTGAATGCAGTTCGCCGGCTGCCCTTTTACGGTGCCTGTGCATAAAGAGAGCATACATTTTAATGACAGGACCTTTACTTTTGAATCACAGTGAGCAGGGAGGAAAATAAATTGCTGTTCAAAAGGAGATAATACTCTTGGCATTGTGGGATTGCCTGGGATTGGGCAGCTGTGTGGCGACGACCCCTATGCCGAGACCAACCTGTATAAATTAAGATATAAATAGCCTCATCTAGAGCAGTATTACCAGGGGTGTGCTTGAGTGCTCGAGCACATGCTTAATATATGCGTGTAGGTAGGTGTGTGTGTGTGTGTGTGTGTGTGTGTGTGTGTGTGTGTGTGTGTGGTCTCATGAGGGAAGTATGGAGAAAAAGAGCATGCATATGTCCATAGTGCAATCTGGTTGCATGACAATCTTATGTATGTGTGGGCACGTGAGCACACACATACTTGTGACAGAGTGCTGAGGAAACCTAAATCCTGCTCAAGTGTAAGGCAAACAGTGGTGGCAGTGTGTGGTTATTGTATTTTCTTTGCTGGGATCCCAGTAAACACCCAAAGGCCTGCGCTGCCTGCCTGCCTGTCACCATGGCCATCCTGCCATCAGCAGGCCAGCTTCATGCTGCAGCCAGAGCGCTGGCGGAGGCCCCACAAGGAAATTAAAAGGGGATTAGGGCTGGCTGATACTTTGTGGCCGATTGCTCATTTATTTTGTGTGTGAGAGGAGCGCAGGGTGGCAGGGTGGGGTGGCATCTTGTCTTGGCTGGGAGTAGGCTGGGTGGGGCCTTGATTCCAGCCGAACGTGCAGAAATCCCACAGTGGCTTCAGCATCCCACTCTGATACCAGGTGGAGTATTGTTCGAGATGTGTCACTGCTTTTTTTATAGTATGATCCCTGACTCTTGGTATCATTGTTCAACTTGAGAAATCTTAAGACAAGAAGATAGCTTTGTTTGGTGTGTGAAACCACAGCATTTCCTGAGACATACGTTTAAAGCCGAGTTAAAGATTTTCATTTAGTTTGACATCATTCGTCATGATTGGGGATGAAATTGTTCGTTTAGTGTCCTTTACTGTCTGGATACTTTTAGGTGGAGGACACAAAGAAAAAATAAACGTTTTGTTTTGAACAGTCCCATGAAAAACTGGGCTCATGTTCTCATGAGGAATAAGCGAAGGCCAGACATTATAAAACAGTTCAACACTTTAAAATGACACAAACAGTTTCCAAGCATGATGCAAATAACGGGGTCAAACACCCACCCCTGCTTTCAAATGGAACTGAAAATTCTTCATTGTCGAAATGTGTCTATTGGTTGCAGTGTGCAAAGACCAACAACGCAAAAACAAAAAGGACACATCTTAACATGTTGAGATGTGTAATTGCAACAATATTAATTTGATAGAAATTGTGAGGATTTATAAACAATACATGAAGAAAAAGATTTACAAGTAAAAGACTGTCTTTTAAAAATGTAACTGAAGAAAATTAAGCATTAAATGTTTTTAAAGCTTAAGAGGTGAAGACCTCATTGGTCACTTAGATGTTACTAAACAGAGAATATTCTCAATCTATTATCTGTCTTTCTTATTACTTTATTTTTTAAATGTTGAATTTGAATCTTCAAAAGCCGACAGCTTAACACCAAAGCTGAACTGAAGTGTAAACATTGAACATCTTTATGGTATTTGGCTTTGCTCTTTGTCTGACCTCTCTGTTGTATGATCCTGGCTTTAAGCATGCTAAGCTTTGATTCTGTGCGTCAGGCAGTTCAGGTTTTACTGCCTCTTTGTGTTAGATCTCAATATCATCGCTGCAGGGAAAACAAACTGTACAGATGCCAGTGTTTGGTCGGCTAATTAGCAGTTTGTATTAGTAATTAATAGGCATTACCAGTCAACCGGGCTTCTGCTCTGTAGCCTTCAGCAGCCTGTGAAGGAGATCCAGGCATCGGGCTCCCCTGCAGGGTCGCCCAAACTGTGCACTCAGCAGTGCAGTCACTCCGCGTCTCCTTTACGGCTGCAATGGAAAGATTTCACAGAAGACAGAAAAATTGGGACATTTTAAATCACCTCAGTTCTTTCATTAAAAAAAGATTACTTGTCGAACGTTAGATATATATGTTGGTATTAGCTGAGTTTTGTACAGCTTCAGATGAAAAGCAGTTGTATAATGTGATATCATACTGGCATGAATAAAACCTAAACAATTCCAAGTCCTACCTACAAACACCCCACTAAGGCCAAATATAGTTTTCACTTTCACACTTGGTGTGAAAAGGCATTTAACCAGTGCAAACAACTTGACAAGCTTCTAAATCTGTACAGTAATGTGTCCACCACTGATTTGGGTGGATGCATGGAGGCGTGGTGGGCACAAGGTGAAGCGAGGTGTGGCAGAGTAGCAGAGTTATCAATTATCCAGAGCGCTGTGGCACTCTGGCTTCCTCCAGATCTGGTGTTAAATTAAGTTGTCAGCGCTGTCTCTCCAATTTCCCCAATCACACGAGCAGACGGTGATGGCGCGTGACGGCCGCTCGCTGGAGCTCTTCGCCGGCTGCCGCCCCGCATCTTGCCTGCAATTCATCAGCTCCTGAGCACACTGGCCCGGCCTCAGTCCAACGGCAGTGCACGCCGCGCTGCAATGGAGCCAGCCAGCCCGCCAAGCGCAGTGGCAGAGGAAAAAAAAAGGATCGGATCACCTTCCAAAAACCCACCATAGAGGACAGGGTGCAGTGGACTTTTGCCCCTGTGTCTGGGACTTGATGTGTTTGAACTTGAGGGCTGTTTTTGTGGGTGTGTTTTGACAAAAAAAAAAAAAAAAAAAAGGAAGAAAAATTGTGTGAAGTCAGGAAAATGTTGCAAAGTGTAGAAGGGCAATGTCTTGGGAAGTTCACAGAGCACAAGAATGCCTCTGGCCCTGCCGTCCTGTTGGGGCAAGGCCTCAGGTGAGGGCAACAAATATGGGACACGGAGCAGGGAGGCTTGGCACATGGGCACTAGCCACCAGCTCGCTCCCAGCACACTACTGAGTTGAAGGGCACCGGAACATTCAGTCAGGAGTGAGAAAGAGAGGCAGAGAGGGGAGGAGACAGAAAAAGGACATCCAGGTGACAGAAATAATGGATAACTGTAAAGCAGCAGGGTGCTAAGCTCTCAGTGCTTAAGTATTTATTTGTGATGAATAGTAATGACGGCACACTTACAAAGCACTTGTTTAATATGGAGAGGGCTCAAGAGGGGCGACGATCGTTGCCACGCTCCTTCACCACGGCCGGCGTGCTTGGAGGCGACTGCAGGGAGATGCCAGACTCTGCCCAGCCCTCCACCTCCTGTCTGCATTCAAAAACCACTCGCCGTCCCTGAACACTCTCCCTGCCTTTGCTGCTAAATAAAACATTAAACACCATTCTGAGATATTAACCTACTTATTGAAAAAAAAAAAGTCTGTGATTTATGTCGATTTGGTTGGCGTTCAATGCTGCCCAGCTGTCACTGCCGAGCCTGTAACCTAAATTATCCAGCAATGCACTTTCACTCCAGTTAAGGGAATAAGCACTCCTTTAACACTTCAAAAGGCCCGACTGCGCTAACTCAGAGTTGTTGTTTCATTTTTTCTAGACTTCTTAAGTTCAGTAATTATTCAATCTGGGCGTTAATGAGCGCATAGTTGACCTTGCAGATAAGGAATATTTCCTTTTATGTGTATGCTTCATGTTTTTCAGGCTAATTTAAGAAAACAGTGCTTAATCTTTCACCAAAGCAGCAAAACACCCAGCCGGCAGAAACTCAGAGGCGCAGTGGGAGGACCGCTCCCTTTAATAAGCAGCTTCCAGGCCCCGGTGTATAACTGGCAAAGGGTCTGGCGGCCGTGGATCAAACAGTTATAACCTCCTGTTCCAAAGGTAAGCTGCAATCAGATCTGCAGGGGATCTTTAACCAGGGAGGAGAGTGTGTTTGTGCGAAAAGAGGCACAACAGACGGAGGGAAGTAGGCATGAAAAAGAATAAGCGGGTGGGAGGAATGTGTGCATGCGTGAGTGTGTGTGTGTGTGGTTCACAGGCAAGATGGCAGCCCGCTCATCAGTGACGTGCCTGAACGGAACCCAGAGGGGGGCCCGGACTGAGCCCCTGCGCTTAATTGGGCACTCAAATGTTACCAGGTCCCTTCCCAAACGACTTGGAGGTGACACATGGCCAAGTGAGGGAGCGGAGAGAAGGCTTGTGGAGAGAGGAAATGGAGCAGAGGGTTTAGCACCTCCTGCGGCCAATATTTTTCTCTCCCTCTGGGTTTTTTTTTTTTATAGTGGGGACGGGCGGATTGCACGAGTGATAGTGCATTTGGCCTCTCGCTGTGCCAAAGATGACAGTGCAAAATTAACCCCTCGGTGGTGGGGACAGATGGAAATGAAGGCTAGTTTCACTTTCGATTGTGTGTTTGAGGCAGACTGAACGTGCGCATCTGTTGCAGTGGCGAGTGCAACCATGGAACAAACTAGATCTCATAAAAAAAACCTCATCACTCAAAAATAAATCTTAGCTTTGAAAAGGGGTGTAAAAAAAGTCTTATTTGTTTACATAGAAAAACAAGAAGGGCATTTTTTGTTTAAATAGACAAGGATCTCAAAAGTGCACTAGAGCAAGATGGAAGCAAAATCATAATTTCTTTCCACTTCATCAAAGCCTCCACTGGCTAATCCCTTTCTTATATAAATAGCTCTTTTGGTGGAGAGGGTAGCTGCCGCATAGAGCTCTAACCCTTCTGTCCCTGAAGCTACAGCCAGGATAAGCTGTGTGTTGGATTGGCACATCGGGCTGCCTGGGGCCTGCTGCTGTGCTGGCCGCCAGTACAGATGGAGGGCAGGGCTGGGCAATGCCAGCTTGTCAGTCGGATTAAAACGACTCATTTATTCACTGAAGTATCGTGCAAAGCGACCGGGCCAAAGCGGGGTGAGGCGAAAGGGGGAGAGGAGGGTCGAGCAGCGGCGAGAAGGGCGCAGCTTGGATGTTGAGAGAGGGTCCACTGCTCTCTGGCCCTCGGCCCTCCCTCCCTTCTCATCCTGCTCTCCTGCCTTTTTGCCTGTTACTTATCTTTCTAGGGCTGCCAGAAGCCATTACCGCAGTGTACGGAAGACAGTCAGCAGGGTGGCATCTCCTAGTGCCCGGGTGACAGATTGCCGCTCCGCATTGGCGGCGGACTAGGCGAGGGGTGGAAAGTGATTGGCTCAAATGGCCAGGAAGTGGGCACTGAGGGCTAGAGAAGTAGGTGGAGGCCGAGGGCAGAGAGTCAGAGAGAGAGGATGACAAGACCCGGCTGTGTGACCTTTGGTATTGCGCAAGTTACTTAAAGGGGCACAGGTCCTGCTTTTAAGGGCATGCTTGGCAGTGCTGGACACCGTGGTGGTGGCAGGCTGAACACGGATGCCAGGGCAAGGAGAGGTGGCCCCGATGCTGACTTCTCTGGTCATGCCCAGTGCTCCGCTGTCGCTGCAAAACCTTAGCGAGGATAAGTAGAGGACGACTGGCAGCGTCTGCAGATTCATCCAAGATAGTTTACTGTGGACCGACTCACCTCTGCAACTTCAGAGGAGCTGCCAGCATCGATCTCAGAGTCCTCAAAGTCATCAAGTGTTTGGATGTCAGACTTTGACCCAAAAGAGAGACTAATTCCTAAAAGAAGAGGAGAGGCACAGTTTTTAAAAAAAAGTCTCGACAATGAAAGAATACATCTATAAATACAAAAACTGAGAAGACTGAACGTTAGTGTTTGAACAGAACAATTTAGGGCATTTAGCTTTCTTTCTCAGAATGGCACATGCTCAGGTCACTGACAGGCCAGCTCTGTGTGTGTGTGTGTGTGTGTGTGTGTGTGTGTGTGTGTGTGTGTGTGTGTGTGCGTGTGTCTGCATGTGTGTGTCAAGGGGGGTGAGGCTTGGAAGGGTTTTATCGGGTCTAATTACTCCCGATAGCTGTAATTTACAGGTTGACAGCAGGGAGAAATCGGCAAGATTCACACTTCTGCGGGTCAGCATCTGTCGCCATTACTGTGCGGCTCACGCTGCCGGCCAGTCGGTGAGCAGGAGGAAACAGTAAACAACAAACGGCGTGTGACAGATTAGCAGCGCGGGCTAAAGGACCTTCCACTGACACATCATTTCTCTCTCTCCGCGAGTTTGTTTCGCGGCAGCTGTCACCAATAAAATGGAAAAGCAGGAGACGGGGAGGGGAGGCAGTGGCGGTGGAGGTGGCTTTTGTTCAAGATCCAGAGAGGTGGGTGGTTGAAGGAGGAGGAGGAGGAGGAGGATGGAGACATGGTGGAGGAGGAGGGAGAGGTGGAAGAAATGCAGATGGGAGGGAGGGTAAGCAAGAGTGACCCGTTTTTAAAAGTCTGGCCTCACTTTTTAATGGAGTATTAAGAAGAAAACCAGGGCATGAAAACGGCAAACTGTACGCCTCTGCAGACTGTAATTACCCTCGCTCTTTCTCCCTTTTTAGGTCCGCAGTACAAATTACCAGTGTCACCCTGAAGTGGTAATTTTAGTTCCGTTTGCATCCGCCTGTGTGGCACAGTCAGCAAGGAGCACGGAGTAATTCTAGAGGGTAAGCATTATCGCAGTACATACAGTATGAGAGCACATTTGTTAACACTGCAGTGCTCCAACACACTCCCTTCTCTCCTCCCATCCCCGTGTGGCTCTCGTTCTCCTGGTCCCACGCAGCTCAGAAGAGAGCCAGGTCGGTCCGGTGCCAGAGAGGGCTGGTGGGCTAGCTTTCCCCCCCTGTCCACCTCATTGCCTCCACACAGCCTCTGGCCAGCTCCTGTACTCAGGGCTAACACCACGAACATCCTGGCAAACTGATTTTTCCTTGACCTCCAAACAGAGGACGTTCTCCAAGTTGTTGGCTCGTCAACTTGGACTGCTTTTTGTCGACTCGTTCCACGGAGACAAAAGTGAGGCCTCCTCAGTGTAGCTGCTGCGTATGAAGCATAAAGTTTGACTGGGATAAGTCATAATAGTGACACTGCTGTATTTATCGATGCAGCTTTTCACCAGCTTAAAAGAACAAAATAAACTTTTTTTAAAGATGATTTTGGTTTCCCTCATGAGGTACAGCAGTCAGGTTCCCTTTTGCATTTATTTTTAAACTTAAGCGTCACTAAGCGTTATCTGTTTTTTTTTTTTTTTTTTACAATTATTACAGCATATAATAACTGTATGAAGAACAGCTCACCTTAGGGTGGATTTTTTTTTTTACTGATGCTTATCTCAACTTTTGCTCTTTTTTTGCCTTCACTGCAACAATACAAATTCCCGGCACTCGTCTAATGCATAGAGGATTATTTTATCTTGTAGGCCGATATAAATATCATACATTACATTTATTAGACTGGCTACTGTAAATGATTTAATCGGATGAAGGGATGCCCTACACATGCTCATCATACAGACCAATCAAATTAAAATAAAACAGAACTTAATCTGAACAGAACAACTTTTGTCAATATGTACATTTAATAATGATGTGTTAACAAGTGAGTAAAAAAATTGCTATTTTGAGTATGTACACGTACTTAATGCCACCCTGCATAATTCAGGGCTGGGTCTTCCCAGTTAAAAAAGGCTGGACTCGGCCCTGCTCATTGTACTAAAGTGCTTGTAAGAAGGTCATCATGACACTTTCTCCAGAAGCAGAGGGACATGAGGGGCCTGATAATGGGACAGACGTGAAGAACAGGGACTTAACATCTGATTACAGAGCTGTAAAAAGATCTCTATTGATACCAAATGATTCTAAATAAACACAGAAACATCCCCGTCTACTCTGGAAACTAATATTTTGTTTTAAAAGTACTAATGAACTGTTTCTATGGTGATACCCTCATAAACAGACCACGCTGCTCTAATGGAGCTTGCCAACAAACTCTCTTCCTCTCTGTTCTAAAAATATAAACTCATAATAATCCATACAGATCACCAAAAACATTTGGGACTTTCCTAATCAGAATAACAATCAGTTCAGCATCATCTGTGGAGTTTTCACAATATAAGTCCAAGGCATGGGTCAATTCAAACATTACAGGTCAGCGGGGGATTAAAATCTATCTCTGTTTCGTAAATGTTTCAGATTCTTTTTTTTAAAGCAAAAAGAATACGGTATAAGAAAAGGAAAGAAGTTGTTACTTCTTCTGGTAAAAAGACACCAAACCAAAATCTGTGACTGGCGCTGCTTCTAAGACAAACTAACAAGGAGAGTCTGCAGCGTCAGTCTGTGTGTGTGTGTGTGTGTGTGTGTGTGTGTGTGTGTGTGTGTGTGTGTGTGTGTGTGTGTGTGTGTGTGTGTGTGTGTGTGTGTGTGTGTGTGTGTGTGTGCGTGCGTGTCAAAGACTATTACTCAGCCTGGATTTAAACTGCTAATAAAATAATTTGGGCTTTTTAGAAATCCATGTACTTGATTGATTCGAGTCCTGATAAATAGAGCTCTAGTAAATATTGAATAGACAAGCCAGGTCAACACATAATGCCTGTGTCCATCAAGAATAACTTTGGTTTTCAATACGTGGACGGTAGACGTGGCCGACGCTGGCTTTAAGCCATAGACTGGTTTAAACACACACACGGAGGCTACATGATTGGATGAAATTAATTGTGCCATTTTTGTTGCATAGCCACACCTAAAGAAAACAATATCAGGAAGGTCTACATAAACTTGAAGATCATTTAAATGTAAATTGAGGCACAATACTCTTAGATGCTCACGAATATGTGCATAAGACCCTGAATTATTGATACGGTTATTGTGGATTTTGTTGGCTTAAAGGAAAGTCCTTAATGGCAGGTGTCTCCATCTCCATCAGCAAGCACATCCATAATATCTGATGGTTGTGGGCTGATTGCAAAGGTCTGGCCCTGTCCTGTTTAATTTCGAACAGGAGACTGCCTGGTGACTCTGCGTGCCAACCTCAGGAGCCCCCCGTTCTCCTCACAAGTGCCATATGGGCAGCCCAGCCCCATTCCATTAGCGGGGCCTGAGCAGAGGCAAGAGCAGGTCTGGACCCCAGGCCTCCTGGCCTTCCCCTGGCACTGCCACAGGGCATGTCCTGCCCACTGCCAGCTGCCCACACTGGGTCAGAGGACGCAACAGCCGCTGCCTACCTGAGTTCAGCAGCAACGAGCCACCGGTTACAGTGGGACACAGGTGACAGGCGTTAACAGGGAGGTAATCTCTAACAACAGAAAACAATAATTGCCTTTTAGAGCCGTCTCACACTCCAGCTTTGAACAGTTGTACTTATAAATAGTCTTGTTCTCACTCACAGGAAAAAAAGGCAGCTCCTTCTTAACATAAACTATAACAAGTAAATCATGTCTCCTTCTCTCTACCCTTACTGTACATCCTCATGTCCTTCTGTTAGACTCACATATATAATACTAGTTTAAGACACTTTTTTGGAGATGAAAAGGTGGGTGGGGGAGAGATATGTCAGGGCAGGCAACAGAAGGAACCAAACTGAAATGAAACTACAGATGCAGACTTAAGGGCTCCACTCTGTAAGAGGAGCTAGGGTTCCCTCATCACACAATTTTTTTTTTTGTCCTTTTGTCACTGCATTTGAATACCTAAACAACATTATTCACTACAATACAGGCTCTTTCTTTCCTTTACGTGTAGTCCAGGTGAAATGTTTCAAAGAGCATCAGAAAAAAGCAGATAAAACTAGAGGAAAATGTCCATCTGAGCAGCACAATAACATTTCATTTCATTCATTGTGTCATTCCTTTGTTTACAGTTTCCAACAGTGATAGGCATTTTTCAGAACTCATTTGGAGAGAGAGGAACCTGTGTGTTCAGACACAGGGTTGTGCTGGATCTTCTTTTTTTTTTTTTTTCCTAAAAATATTTGCTATTAGAATCTACATGGATGACATACCCGTCTGTGCTACAGTTCCTTATTGTGATAAATAATTACACTGCTGAGCCCTTAATAAGAATTATACACAAATCCTACATCCTACAAGTAAAAACACCCCTATCAGGATAAAGCAAGCTGTACAAACTATATAAACCTGACCCCAGTGCATATGATTAACAGGCCTTAAGTCTTTCACCTCATGTATTTGTGAAGTAGGTTAAAGTGTTGGGTACAGGCATGTTACGTGTGTGTGAGGGCACCGTCCCTGAAGACATATAGAGGGGAGCAGGAGGAGGCACAGACATTCAGCTCATCACATGGGAATGTCAGTGTGCTCCTCGGCAGGCTGTACCTGCCACAGGACCCGAGGCCTTTTTTAATTAATCATCACATAGGATGAATAATTCAGCTATTATCGCCGGGAATAAATAGAAAGGCTGGTTTTCCTCCTGAGTTCCACCCAATCAGTTACCATGTTTCCCGTAATAACACAGATACAAATAAGGGCCTGCCCCAGGTGAAATATCTTACAGCTAATAGATAGTGGCAGGATTCTACAAACTTAACAAATGTCTCTCGATTCGGCACTCAAAAAAAGTTTCTTCTTATTCACAATAGTTCTGGGATAAATAACAGCATGCACAATTAGCACTGGTGTTCCTTTACTTTCAATAAATGTATTTAAAACAAATACAAATAAACACAAGGTGCTTCTCCTCATCCTTATGCCCTGCTGATGAGTTACACAGTAAGTGAATTGCATCTTTCAAGACCACAGGTCACAAAGGGCTTCACAACAAAAGATTGAGCAGAGACAGTACAAACATTTACTGTATATAAAATAAAATATGGACAGATCAACTTTCTTATGTCACTTAATTAATTTGCCACCGCAACCAAAACAGCATTGCCACCTTCAACAGAACCAGACTCCATTTAAGCAAGGTACCAAACGCCCACATTATACCTACCAACCTCCTGGCCCCTTCTGGCCTCCACAACTCAACCCGGTAGACTGATGGGAAGCCAGAGCCAGGACATCCCCAAGTTTCTCAAGTGGGAACCACAGACTGTAAATAATTTGTCAATCTAACAAAAGGCTATGAGCTGAAATGCATGATTTAAAAAAATCACCTCCTGCACAGTATGCGCAAATGAGGACAATAACTAATCAGACCAATATCGTTTTTTCTACCAGGATGTCAACATGTTCACTTCTGCTGGCAGACCCTCTGCTTGTAGCACTTCTGCATTGGCTTTGTTTTGAAACACCAGAGGTTGCCCCCTTGGTGGGATCCTCCCTTCACCAGTGTTTCGTCCAAATAGTCCCACAGCACCTCAAGAAGACCAGACAGTGAGCCTGGTGTCCCAGAACCACCACCCTCCATGTTGACTCTCACAGCCCACCATACCCACAGACAGAACTTCTAGAACTACCCTACCACATGGCCAGCACAAACAGAATCCTGCTGATGCACAGATACCACTTGTTTGCAGACTGAGTACAAGTACGTACATTTGGGTACTCACCGATACTGAGTACCGATGAGTTCTTATTAATCCCACTGAAATGGAGGCACAACTTAGTTTTTAAGATGATTAAAGACCGACAAACAGACAGGCAGACAAACACATACACGCATGCACACACACGCACAGACAGACAGACAGACAGATTGACTGACTGACAGACAGACTGACAGACAGACAGACAGACAGACAGACACAAATAAACAGGTACTTTACCTCGGATGGAGTACAGTAAGCAAACACTGTGTCTGTAATGTGATGACGGCTGAGAACCTCATACTTCGGCTCCAACACACGAGTTTATGTTATTTTTACTGCACGCGGGTTGTCTCCAGACGTTCTCCAGCGTTAGCTGCAGAGTTAGCGGTCGTTGTCTCGCGCTGCTAGCGGGCTCGCGCTCGTTAGCGGTGGGATCGGTGCCTTTGTATCCGTGTAGTTTTATAAGTACGACCACTCTGGACTCTAAGGTTTCCCGACATGCTCTTTCCGATGATAACAAGAAAGAGGATCAAAAACTGGTGTGATGGTCAAATAGATGAATAAATGTAGGGCATTCCTTGCGTTTTTCAGTCCAAGGCCAACTTTGATGGACTCTAATGCAGAGACAATTTGACAGGAAAACTCTTTAATTGTCCCAAGCTAATTTAAAGTTATATGCCATTCCAGTTGAAAAAAAGATGGTTTATACAACCACCATGTTCAGGAGATATAGGCTTATGAGTGTGACAAATGCCAGTGTCACCGGTTTTTAAATATGTGTTTGTGCACAAACTAAACCACCTAGGGCAAAACCAATTTCATTTTTAAATCCTTGCAAAAAGTGTAGTCATTTTCAGCACTACAAAGCACATAGTCACTGAGTAAAGGCCTCCTTAAAACGGCTTCATATAAGGGCCCTTCCAGTCCATTGTTTGGTGGAAAATCCTACTCTATCTCAGGGACTATATCACCTACAGAGCTGAAAATGTGACACGTTCATTTCAGCCAAGTACCAATTTGTGTACTGAATTTCTTGGCATGGAATGACCCAAACAGAATTAAATCAAATATCAAGCAAATACTTCAATAATGTTAATGAAAATAGTCACTAGAAACAAGGTAACAAGAAATAAATATAAAGTTGAATAACTAGGTATTAAAACCAAGTAAACGTACATAACTATACGTGCAAAAAATGTAGGAAAAAGAAAATCAAAATAAACTACCTTAATCCACACATTTGGCAATCAACATTTGTGTTGCTCTGTCTTTCCTCAATACTCCACTCACTCCTTAAAACCTGTGCTTCCTGGCTGGAGGCAAAGTCATTTATGGCATCACTGTAAGAAATCTGATGGCCAACTTTGTTATTGACACTAATCACTGCCAGTCCACTCAGTCTTTCTTGTGCTATTGAAGATCTCAAGTTTTTTTTATTAATTTGAGCTTGGAAAAGCTCCGCTCTGCAGATGCAACAGTCACAGGAAGAGTGCATCTGTAGAGCTACAAAAAGATTTGGGTACAACTCACAGATCTTATTTTAAGAGAGGTATAGGTGAGCAATTCAAAATGGGGTCATCTGTGCTTTAGGGAGTTCTGGAAGGTTCTCCATCTCTGTAGCCAATGCACTCCAATAAATATCAGACTGTTCTCCAACGGTGAGTTTATCTCTGAGAAGTTTACACTGGTCCTTCCTTGCCCATGCATCAAGTTAACTAAAGTTGAAGGGCACTCCAAAAATGCTTCTGACCACCCCTACGGACTGAAAGCGGTCTTCCAAAGACTAGTACAGTCTACCACAACATTAAAAAAGGTTACTTCCAGCCTCTTCATTGCATCAGGTAGGTGGCTCATCAGTCATCTCATATAGTAGAGGAACTTGGGCCCCTAAAGGTTGAGATCCCCCTACCTGAGGTAGAACAAAGCACAACCATATTTTTTTCATAACTCGAACATTTCTAGTTTATGAAACGGATGGTTGTATAAAAATATTTTACTGCACAATTACCTTTTATGTTTCTTACCAACAAATGAAAATAGTGAAAATTGGAGCTTCAATGAAAGGGACAGCTCCAGCCTTATCTCTGGAAATCAAAATCAGAATGTCAACAAATGTGGACAGGATGTTCACAGATAGTCATTACAACTGAGCAAAGTTTTTATCAATACCTTTTTAAATTTTTTGAAATATACACACTTAAACACATGCAGTTTAGGCGGAGATTTAAAATTGAAAGGAAAATTCAAAATGTATGTTCATCAAAGTCGGACATTTTTAAAGTAACAACACCAATCTTTAAAATGTCATTTTTATCTTCTTAAGAGTGTTATCTAAACACAAAAAGAAGTAAACACTGGAACAACTGTTGCCAATGCCATGCAGGCTAACCAACATGAGAATAAAAACCTGTTCAACCTGTGGTGTTAACTTACTGGCAGATGCTGGACAACATTGACAAATTACCCAGTTAAATACCACTGGACGGATGCCTCCCATAGATGCAATTCTTTATAAAAACCACACAGCCACGCCCACACCCAGTGATCTAAGCCCTAGTGTTTTGTTCTACCACGGGTAGGAGTATCTCAAAAACTGAAGCCTTTTTAAGGGGTTTGTTCCTCTACTAATAGGCAAAGTGCCTTAGTGGTTTGCAACCTCTTCTGTTTCAGTACTGCATCAGTGTTCATTAGTTCTCACCTCTCTTTTTCTGAGATCTGTGCATCTTTAAAACCAGTTGCCTTGTAACTGATTACATTTTCTTTGTTTTTCTGAGTGAGGCCCACTGCTACATCAAACTGCATGTTGGCTGACTGTTTGCTTGTGGTGTTAATCTGGAAGAGAATGTCATACCAAACCACACAGCAAATCTGAATGACCCGATTTCTTCAGCAAGCGAGTGGGTCTCAACTTTTACTGCGGGGTCAGTCATTTTTTCCTTGACTTCTAACAAAGCCTCTCTTACCTTGTCTGCTTGGTAGCGTATTTATCGTGTCTCACTCCAACCTGAGAAGAGTTTGTATATAAAACCAATAGATTTAAGCTACCGGATCCACAAAGCACATAAAAAGCGTAGCATTTTTATGATTTTTTTTACATTAAATCCTTGCCTGTACCTTTCATGTTTGCGCCGTAGTCATAAGATTGTCCCCTACAGTCCTCAAAGGGCATGTTCAACTCTTCAAGCCTGAAGAATTATTTCAGTCTCACCTGATCTCTCAACACAGGATCAAATTTAGCCATCAGTTCCACTTATTTTAGAAAGTTACCTTTGTTGGCCTGGTGTAATGTGTCAACAGATCCCCTCAGTGCCAGATTCCTTTCTGCCAGTGACTGAAATAAGAGTGACTAATCGTGTGAGAAATTCTCTCCAGCGATTCATTTCTGCCTCCGGCAGGCCCATTTCTGTCTCATCAGTAAGTTTCCCCTTTGAAAGACGCAAGACAAATTCCTTCCATTTCACCATTTTGCTACAGTGATCTTCACTGTTTTCATGCTGTTTCAACAGTGCACCTATGTTGACCCAATCACGCTGTCCCTCGGTTGCCAGTTTTAAGGACTTTTAGAAAAATAATTTGCAGCAAAAACAATAGACAGCATCTTTACTTCTTGACTAAGTTGGCCAGCTCCACTTGACTTTACCCCCATAGACTAGCTGTCGGTAGGTACTGTATAGTGATAATGAAAACTTAGGCCTACTTGCCGTTTGGGGAGTGAAAAATTCTCCTCAATAGACAGTGGCCCTCTGATCACCTGCTCAGCCTTGTCTGAATCTGACAGGAAAGAAGGCCACTCAGCTGGGTCAACTGGCGGAGTTGATGGTCCATGGTGTGAAGGAGACGTGGTGGAAGTTGCTGAGGAAGTGACCGAAGAAAGACAATGAAGGACCTAGAAGGACATTAAATTGCACTTTTGGACATAATTATTAATCTCAGAAGGTTCTGCAGTACAATGAGCAATTATAAAAGGTGTTTTGGAGTTAATTTACCAGATAAATCAGCTGTGGTTTCAGACACAGAGGTGACAGTGGGCACATAGGATGGGGGTGTATGAGAGAGCTCTGTCGAGGATGGAGTTGGACCTAAGATGAAATGCATGTATACATACATACATACATACATACATACATACATACATACATACACACACACACATATACATACATACATACATACATACATACATACACACACACACACATACATACATACATACACACACACACATATACATACATACATACATCTTCATACAATCTGTTGCACACTTGGGACATCTTAAAAGAAGATAAAGTTAATAGTCAGTAGGCATCTTTAGATTGATTTTAACTGTCATATTCCTGCAATTGAAAAATCCCTTTAAGATTTTCTTTTCCAGAAAACAAAGTCATAAATAGAGTATTGAGTTATTGTTATTGAGAAACAATTCAATACATTGTCTCACATATAGTTCCCTTCGCAAGACCTGTTGCTGCATCAACACATAGCTAGAAGAATGACTTTATATAGGCAAAGACCTTCAAAGCTATCCTAGACAAAAGTACCAGTGTTCAGGGCCTCGCTGCAATGAGGGTTCTAATGCTAATTGCTTATGTGTAGTTCCTGCAGAATACATAACCTTGGCATCTACCATCATTGCTTAATAGGGACAGCCAATGTTTGTTTATTTATTTATTTATTTTTTGTCACAGGTGATGTTGATGCTCTTTACATGTTGTAAGCTCCTCCCCATATTGATGAATAAGCATGTTATAGTTGGTTGAGACGATGTGTAATGGCAATTTTCCAATTTTGTACGTCCTTTTATTTGATTGCCATTAACAGGCAGGCAGGGATGAAGTTTTAACACAGAGGTGAATCATGACAGTCCAGTTGTAATTATTGTTGACTTGACGGTTTATTGTAGTGAATTGATGATGATAAAATGAGAACAAAACACCATTTTCCAGTGGTTTTTCTTAGTGCTGGTGGTAACATGAGTGCTGGTCTGACATGAGTGCTGGTCTGGTGAGAACTGTTTGTGCTCCCCCTACCTGTTCCCTCCCCTTCCTGTCACCTATGCTCCTATATAAACACCCCTGTGCCTTCAGTGTCCCTAGTGGAAAATAATATACAAGAAATATCTAAACTAAATAACATGCCAATAACAATAAACACAAAATGGCTCCTTCACGATGTGTTTGATTGAAAGGCTTTGATTCGACAGATGGATTTGCACCTTGGTGCAAAAACGAGGAAACAACTCTACAGTACAGCCTGTAATTAACCAGCCTTATGAAAAACACCTGAAAGCATTGCCAATAAAAACACAATGAAAACAAAGGCAGGTGCCTAAAATAGGTGATTAAAAAATTCCTCACAGTATCATCATTTCAAAAAGATAGACATACGGATATTATTTACAAATAATTCACTGTCCAAAGGATTTAGAATTAATGTTAAAAATGTCCAGGCATATACCGAAAAGCTTTGCATGAAAGATATAATGCCACTCAGTCGAAAATGTCTGTTTACAGATTCAGCAAATGCATTTACGTATATTTTACTTATTTTCACAGACATGCCACAATCCAGCAACTTGACAAACCTAGGCATGGTTAACATGCTTTACATAAAACCAGCTTCATATTCCATTACCATTGTGCACAATGTGTAAAAAGACACTTTCTTATGTAAAAGCAGTATAAATTAGTCTCTGAAAAGTCTCTCAAAAGCAGCACTGTCTAACAAGACGGATAGAAGTCTCCTGTCTGAGGCTACGCGTTCATTCGCAACTTTAACGAGTACAGTCTCAATAAAGTCTATCTTCGTGTAAAGTCTTATCTTTGTGTATAACCAAATTTAAACTTGCTTTGTAGTACACACACTGTTGTATTTTATCTTAAAAGGTGATCGAAATTGTTTTTAACCTATTTTTAAAGCATTTGAATGTGCTTCTTTGTTTGAAATGTTGAATTCAAAGTTGCCTTGCCTTTCCATTCCTTCTCCGTATTCAATTGAACTCATGAGTTTAATTCACTGAGTAAGTTCTTGAAATAGAATTCATGAAGATCAAGTTTTGTTGGAATCTGATTAAGGCATTGACGCCAGACACAAACAGGTTTTTAAAACGATCACATCCACCCAGACAAAGGTATGTGGGCAAAACCCTTGGTGTAAACATGGTTAGATAAGTTCCATTATTAGAGTGAGCAAAACAAGGAAATGGGCTTCATAGAATAAAGAAAAGGAGAAACAACCAGAGGTCAAAATTACAGGCAATTAAAGTACTACTGAATAGAGCTGTTAAATACACTTTAAGAACACAAAGAATCCAAACACTCAGTTTACATAATGAAATTCAAGCTATAAATCAGTTTCATCTTCTATTTTTGAAAAAAGGCCTGAGTGGCAGGAAGAGTAAAGCTGGGTTCCCGGCAGCACAAGCAGTGTTACTATATGGTCATAGTATTTTAGTTCCCAGGATCCTGTTTAGAGGAACCTATTTAAGCTCTATATTAGGAGCTCTCCCAGCACAAGAGGGCCTTTAAGTGATGTAACTGCAATTTTTTAACAGACATTTATAAATGCCACTGTAAACAAATAACAGATAGTAAACGTTCTTAAAATAATTTTATGATCCACCACGTCATGGTGTGTAGTTCTTATAATCCGGGAGCCAGGTCACTCCCTCAGGATGTTCTTTGCTGCCTTTTTTTCACTTTAATTTTTCGTTAGCCCATACTCTGGGCCATCCCAAATGGACAATGGCCACTCCCAACTCGGGGCGCTTGGCCCTGGGGGGGGGAAAATTGCGTCAGTCAGGATAATGTTAAGTCACAAATGAGCTTGTTAAAATTGCATCAATAGCCATACAACTATGATATGTGGCATAGAGTATCCAGAAATATAGGGGAAAGAAGCAAATGAAGATTCTGGTACTTTCTGCCATTACATATAAAGACAGGCCGAAACCAAAGTTCTCAAGAGCAGAAAGCAGATACTTATGCTTGATACTGTCAAACGCTTTGTGCGCGTCCAGGGTAATGATGATCTCTGGGCTAACATTTTCACTTATAAGGTAGGCCACATTAAACACCACACGCAGATTACTGTACAGTTGTGTACTTTTCATAAAGTTTTTGGTCAGGATGTCTATCTGCCAGAATTTTAGACAGGATTTTATAGTCAAAGCAAAGTAAGCTAACAGGGCGGTAGGACTCACAATTCAGTGGATCTTTACCTTTCTTAAGAAGCACTGAAATAGTAGCCTGTGTCATTGTTGGAGTTAGGGACTTAACCCTGAATTCTTCTGTGTACACTCAACAAAGAAACAGAAGCAGCTTTATAGAGAATGTTTGATAAAACTTAATCGGGAACCCATCAGGACCCGATGCTTTAGCCCATTTCATTGTCTTAATTGCTTGCTCAACTTCACTGTATATCACCCTCTATTTTAATCCTATCTTCTTCCGTCAATGTTGGGAGCTGTACCCCTTTAAAGGAGTCCTCAATGGTATCCTGATCACATTGTTCTGAAGTGTATACGTCTAGATAGAATGACCCCTGTCATCCTTAATTTCTGATATGTAACTTGCTGAAGCCATTAACTGGTGACTCAACATCTTACCAGCTCTTTCACCGTATTCGTAACACTTTTGTCTCGATCTTATGTACATATCTATAGCAGTTTTATTCATTAAGAGCTCATGTTCTGCCTTGAGTACATCTCTTCCTCCCCAAAGATCCTCTGAAGCTGATATTGCTTGATTTTGGTCAATAGGCTTAAGTCTATCACTGATATACGCTTAATTTTTTTCTAACGATCACTTGAAGAATAGGAAATATTCTGGCCTCTGATGTAGGCTTTAAGTGTTTCCCATAGTAAGCTGTCTGGGGAGCTATTGGTTTCAAGAAAAAAATCAACTTGCAAATTTACAAACTTCTCATCTGATAGTAGTCTCGTATTAAGATGCCAGGTGTTTCTGGTGCTATCTAATGAGACGACTGTTATGATTTGGGTTTTTGTGAGTGTGTGCGCTTTTGTTGTTTGGTTTCCCTGTCTGTCTTCTCCTCCTGTGTGCTCCCCTTCCCCCTTGTTTACCATTTGTTTCAGCTGCACACCCAGGTGTCACTCATTCCACGACTCATCAACTCCTCCTCTTAAGCCGGCTCTCCACATGCAGCCGGTGCCAGTTAATTTTTAACCCTCCGTGGTATCATACCTCTAAATCAGGCTTCCTTGTATTTTGATGTTCCTTGTGATTTGCTTGTACTTACCCTCCTCGTGTTCTCTCCTCGTCAGCTCCCAGTCCAGACCTACCTGCCCCTCGTGTGCTGTCGTCTCATCGTGTTCACTTTGGATTTCACCTCACGCGTGCTGGGTTAGGGTTGTTGGAGAGTCACCTGGATTGTTGTCTGCACTACTCACCTTGGAGCTTGGACTCTTGCTCATTATTGTCACTAGTGTCACTTTCCCCGTTTATAATAAATTGTTGTTGTTTATCTGTTCCTTGGTCTCGCGCTTGGGTCGTATTCTGGTTTCACAACAACGATTGTGAAGTGAACTTCTCTGCACGAATGAAAATGCTTTAGACAGAATCTGGGAAAAACAAGTATGTTTTAGATGCTGCTACAAGTAAACACAGAAGGCCTAGGCTTCTTCCTACCCCTTTTTTAAATAAGTCAAATGTGTGTTATATTCAAATTGGCTTTTTATTTTATAGAGATTTATATATTTATATTTTTTCCCCATTTGTTTATTCATTTTCATCTACTTTTAATTACTCAAAATGAAGAATAAAATGACTATCCATACAGGGAAAGAATAGTAACAGCTATGTGCAACAACAACTTGATGCTTGATGCTAACCAAAGTAACTGATCAGTACTCTGTGGTACTGAAAACTGTCCTAGTCAAATGATTTGATTATTTTCTTAGACAGGTCTAGGGGGGGACAATATTTTGGCATGGTATTGCTCACAGCCAATCCCTCATGCCCTTTTCATTTAAAGCTTCTTCACTACCGCAGCACTTTTGTTGGGAAGTCAATTGCCAAATTACAATTCCCCGAAGTATCTTATGATTGAGTTTTACACAAAGTCATTTAATATAACTTAAATAATTGTAATAGTTTATACAGATCCAAACAAATGCTTACTAAAAAAACTAACCAAAAATCATAGTGAACAAAAAGGTACCAAAAAACATCCTGAGGGAGGGACCTGGCTCCCGGACTTCTCAAGAACTCTTGAGTGAACTAACTGCTTGAACCAAAAACAAAGAAATTATAACAAGGACGTATAACCTCACAATTATATTGTGTTTTAATTGCAAAAATGGATTTTTAACTCACAGTCAGCTTTACTACTGATCATTTTGTTGGTTAACTCAGGTCGTCACATAACTATAATAATGCTCAGCAACAATAACTTATCTTTAAAACATTTGCTGAAACTGAAAAAGCTCTATTGGTACTGTCACAAGCCAAAAAAGAGAAGAAAAAGACGAGTCAGTGTTTTTGTCAAATACTGTCCAATGTTTTAAGTTTACCACAGGTGGACTCTAACGCAAATTTCAGAACTTATGTGTCAAAATATATTTCACCAGCTTAAATACATTTTTCTTTGTTTTCAGTAACTGAAAGTGCCAGAATAATTCTAAAGTAATTTAATAACAATATATTTTATTAGGTACTTTTCTGAATGTATTTATAACTGCAATGTATCAAAAGGGGTCTTTAAAATTCCTATATATAACTTGATGACCCATATAGAAACACTGTTTAATAATACAAAATTACATTTTCCATATCAGAAATACTTTAAATATCCATTACAATGTATCCATAGCTGTCATAGTATAATGCTGACACAGAATTGTGACACAATGAAATTGAAATGTTTTCATTTATCAATACTTTTTTTCCTTTTCTGTATGTGTTGTGAATGTATCCTGATAACTCAAATAACATTTAAAATGTTCAATTTGTTTAAACAGGTAGTTTTTACTTTATAAGTTAACAACATATACTGTATTTACTCTGCATTTTTCCCTGCTTAATAATTGTCTCACTATGTGCTTTATTTGTTTGTCATAACTAACTGTCACACTCAACAAACTTCCTCAAACATTTCAAGAAGAAACTTATCACAGAAATCAAAGTTTGCTATGGCACTGAGCCAATGAAATAACTGAGAGACAGACGTCACCATTTTCTATAAAGAGGTAATTGTCACTCAGGACCTGCAACATTATTGAGTGACATCACAAGCTTCTATTCAGTTCCAATATATAAAGCCCTTTCTGAGACTAAAGAGTTAGACTCTTGCAATAACATCAACTTGGCTGACTGAAAAAACAAGATACCAGACACCAGATATAAAACTGACAGAAAACGGTCATTTAAAGCATTTTATTGAAAATCATTTCAGTTTTCAGCTAACGTAAGTACATTTTCAATTTCTAACATTTATTTTGATTATACATTCTGTCTCTCATAATAGATAATTTAATGCAGATGATTGTTGCTTGAGAGCATTTGGATAAAGGGCCATTGAACTCCTTACAATATAGAGCATCTGTCTTGAAATGGATATTTATGTAAATCTGTTTTCTTTTAATCTTTTATTGTTTGTATATATATATTTTTAAATCTTTCTACGGTTAGTTTACACCGTGCCTCAGAAAGAAACGTTTTTTCGATTCTTCCAGCACATGTTGAAAATTTGACAATAAAGATAGACTTTGACTTTGTCAGTTCATGTGGTATGCATATTGAAAAACAGACTACCTCAGCTTAATCATATAATGAAGAAATTAAACTTTTGGAATTTTGGACAAATATAAGAAGAAATTCTTGACTGGAAGAGAAAACTAGTGTATTTGTAAGGGGAATGAGCCTTTTGGTGAAAATCAAAGGTTCTTCCAAAGAGTTGGAGATGTACAGTCTGAAATCTTCAAAAACTTTTAATAATTTTTAAGACTATACAAACTTTAGTGCAGTCTTGTAGGAAATTGTAAGAACTTCAATGCACATATTTTGCAATATTTTGAACATAAAAGGTTTTTTGAAAGTTGTAATAATGTATTAAAATTAAACTATAAATGCCTAAAAATATTATACTATGCTACACTATGAAAAGGAGAGTAAATACTGTTCAACAATGATCAAAGCAGAGCAAAGTGATGTTGTCATTCTTTTTTTTTTTTGATGAATTATTTTTCATGCATTATAGTGTCACTGAGATACAAAATTTACGTTATAAGAGAGAAAAACATACTGTATATTAGGATGTAACTGTTTTTCCAATGGATGTATAGTTTTTGCTGCTTCCTCTGAATCTCGTAGATGCTTTTTTTCTCCTTTTAATGTTAATGTTATCAATGTAATTGTTACTTTGCTGTTTATAGATCTGCTTTGTAAGGTGACTTTGAGTGTTTTGAAGATTGCCTTAGGATAAAATGCATTCATATTTTTAACAGACTCAAGGAAACAAAGATGACGATGAGATGGATAATATCGATTTCCTTGATTCTGTTAGGTAAGCTGAATGATGCTGTAAGGATTCCAAGGTGTTCTTTTCTGCTGAAGCAAAACAAGTCACATTTATGAAATTTAAAAATTTCTGACATTGATGTAATAAATGTTTAATGAATTTTGTGAAATTGACATTTAAGCAATTGAAAACTCAACAGCTAAAACTTTTCTTCCAACAGCAGCACCTACAACTGCAGCAACTACACTTGGAGCACCAACAACTGCAGCACCAACAACTGCAGCAACTACACTTGCAGCACCAACAACTGCAGCACCTACAACAGCAGCACCAACAACTGCAGCACCTACAACAGCAGCACCTACAACAGCAGCACCTACAACTTCAGCACCTACAACAGCAGCACCAACAACTGCAGCACCTACAACAGCAGCACCAACAACTGCAGCACCAACAACTGCAGCCCCCACTACTGCAGCACCAACAACTGCAGCACCTACAACAGCAGCACAAACAACTGCAGCCCCCACTACTGCAGCACCAACAACTGCAGCACCTACAACAGCAGCACCAACAACTGCAGCACAAACAACTGCAGCACCAACAACTGCAGCACCCACAACAGCAGCACCAACAACTGCAGCACCTACAACAGCAGCACCAACAACTGCAGCACCAACAACAGCAGCACCAACAACTGCAGCACCTACAACAGCAGCACCAACAACTGCAGCACCTACAACTGCAGCACCGACAACAGCAGCACAAACAACTGCAGCCCCCACTACTGCAGCACCAACAACTGCAGCACCTACAACAGCAGCACCAACAACTGCAGCACCTACAACAGCAGCACCTACAACAGCAGCACCAACAACTGCAGCACCTACAACAGCAGCACCAACAACTGCAGCACCTACAACAGCAGCACCAACAACTGCAGCACCCACAACAGCAGCACCAACAACTGCAGCACCCACAACAGCAGCACCAACAACTGCAGCACCAACAACTGCAGCCCCCACCACTGCAGCCCCCACTACTGCAGCACCTACAACAGCAGCACCAACAACTGCAGCACCTACAACAGCAGCACCAACAACTGCAGCACCTACAACAGCAGCACCAACAACTGCAGCACCTACAACAGCAGCACCCACAACTGCAGCACCTACAACAGCAGCACCCACCACTGCAGCACCTACAACTGCAGCACCTACAACAGCAGCACCAACAACTGCAGCACCTACAACAGCAGCACCAACAACTGCAGCACCCACAACAGCAGCACCAACAACTGCAGCACCCACAACAGCAGCACCAACAACTGCAGCACCAACAACTGCAGCCCCCACTACTGCAGCACCTACAACAGCAGCACCAACAACTGCAGCACCAACAACTGCAGCACCTACAACAGCAGCACAAACAACTGCAGCCCCCACCACTGCAGCACCTACAACTGCAGCACCGACAACAGCAGCACAAACAACTGCAGCACCGACAACAGCAGCACAAACAACTGCAGCCCCCACCACTGCAGCACCTACAACTGCAGCACCGACAACAGCAGCACAAACAACTGCAGCACAAACAACTGCAGCCCCCACTACTGCAGCACCTACAACTGCAGCACCAACAACTGCAGCCCCCACCACTGCAGCACCTACAACTGCAGCACCGACAACAGCAGCACAAACAACTGCAGCCCCCACCACTGCAGCACCTACAACTGCAGCACCGACAACAGCAACACAAACAACTGCAGCACCTACAACAGCAGCACCAACAACTGCAGCCCCCACCACTGCAGCACCTACAACTGCAGCACCGACAACAGCAACACAAACAACTGCAGCACCGACAACAGCAGCACAAACAACTGCAGCCCCCACCACTGCAGCACCAACAACTGCAGCACCAACAACTGCAGCCCCCACCACTGCAGCACCTACAACTGCAGCACCGACAACAGCAGCACAAACAACTGCAGCCCCCACCACTGCAGCACCTACAACTGCAGCACCGACAACAGCAACACAAACAACTGCAGCACCAACAACAGCAGCACCAACAACTGCAGCCCCCACCACTGCAGCACCTACAACTGCATCCCCCACCACTGCAGCACCTACAACTGCAGCACCGACAACAGCAGCACAAACAACTGCAGCCCCCACCACTGCAGCCGCCACAACTGTAGCCCCCACTACTGCAGCACCAACAACTGCAGCCCCCACCACTGCAGCACCTACAACTGCAGCACCGACAACAGCAGCACCTACAACAGCAGCACCAACAACTGCAGCACCTACAACAGCAGCACCAACAACTGCAGCACCTACAACAGCAGCACCAACAACTGCAGCACCCACAACAGCAGCACCAACAACTGCAGCACCCACAACAGCAGCACCAACAACTGCAGCACCAACAACTGCAGCCCCCACCACTGCAGCCCCCACTACTGCAGCACCTACAACAGCAGCACCAACAACTGCAGCACCAACAACTGCAGCACCTACAACAGCAGCACAAACAACTGCAGCCCCCACCACTGCAGCACCTACAACTGCAGCACCGACAACAGCAGCACAAACAACTGCAGCACCGACAACAGCAGCACAAACAACTGCAGCCCCCACCACTGCAGCACCTACAACTGCAGCAACGACAACAGCAGCACAAACAACTGCAGCACAAACAACTGCAGCCCCCACTACTGCAGCACCTACAACTGCATCCCCCACCACTGCAGCACCTACAACTGCAGCACCGACAACAGCAGCACAAACAACTGCAGCCCCCACCACTGCAGCACCAACAACTGCAGCACCAACAACTGCAGCCCCCACCACTGCAGCACCTACAACTGCAGCACCGACAACAGCAGCACAAACAACTGCAGCCCTCACCACTGCAGCACCTACAACTGCAGCACCGACAACAGCAACACAAACAACTGCAGCACCTACAACAGCAGCACCAACAACTGCAGCACCTACAACTGCAGCACCGACAACAGCAGCACAAACAACTGCAGCCCCCACTACTGCAGCACAAACAACTGCAGCCCCCACCACTGCAGCACAAACAACTGCAGCCCCCACCACTGCAGCACCTACAACTGCAGCACCGACAACAGCAGCACAAACAACTGCAGCCCCCACTACTGCAGCCCCCACGACTGCAGCACCAACAACTGCAGCACCAACAACTGCAGCCCCCACCACTGCAGCACCTACAACTGCATCCCCCACCACTGCAGCACCTACAACTGCAGCACCGACAACAGCAGCACAAACAACTGCAGCCCCCACTACTGCAGCCCCCACGACTGCAGCACCAACAACTGCAGCACCAACAACTGCAGCCCCCACCACTGCAGCACCAACAACTGCAGCCCCCACCACTGCATCCCCCACCACTGCAGCACCTACAACTGCAGCACCGACAACAGCAGCACAAACAACTGCAGCCCCCACCACTGCAGCCGCCACAACTGTAGCCCCCACTAATGCAGCACCAACAACTGCAGCCCCCACCACTGCAGCACCTACAACTGCAGCACCGACAACAGCAGCACCAACAACTGCAGCCCCCACTACTGCAGCACAAACAACTGCAGCCCCCACCACTGCAGCACAAACAACTGCAGCCCCCACCACTGCAGCACCTACAACTGCATCCCCCACCACTGCAGCACCTACAACTGCAGCACCGACAACAGCAGCACAAACAACTGCAGCCCCCACTACTGCAGCCCCCACGACTGCAGCACCAACAACTGCAGCACCAACAACTGCAGCCCCCACCACTGCAGCACCTACAACTGCATCCCCCACCACTGCAGCACCTACAACTGCAGCACCGACAACAGCAGCACAAACAACTGCAGCCCCCACCACTGCAGCACCTACAACTGCAGCACCGACAACAGCAACACAAACAACTGCAGCCCCCACCACTGCAGCACCTACAACTGCAGCACCGACAACAGCAGTACAAACAACTGCAGCCCCCACGACTGCAGCACCAACAACTGCAGCACCAACAACTGCAGCCCCCACCACTGCATCACCTACAACTGCATCCCCCACCACTGCAGCACCTACAACTGCAGCACCGACAACAGCAGCACAAACAACTGCAGCCCCCACCACTGCAGCCGCCACAACTGTAGCCCCTACCACTGCAGCACCTACAACTGCAGCACCGACAACAGCAGCACCAACAACTGCAGCCCCCACTACTGCAGCACAAACAACTGCAGCCCCCACTACTGCAGCACAAACAACTGCAGCCCCCACCACTGCAGCACCAACAACTGCAGCCCCCACTACTGCAGCACAAACAACTGCAGCCCCCACGACTGCAGCACCAACAACAGCAGCACCAACAACAACTGCAGCACCAACAACTGCAGTACCTACAACTGCAGCACCAACAACTGCAGCACCAACAACTGCAGCCCCCACCACTGCAGCACCTACAACTGCAGCACCGACAACAGCAACACAAACAACTGCAGCCCCCACCACTGCAGCACCTACAACTGCATCCCCCACCACTGCAGCACCTACAACTGCAGCACCTACAACAGCAGCACCAACAACTGCAGCACCTACAACAGCAGCACCAACAACTGCAGCACCTACAACAGCAGCACCAACAACAGCAGCACAAACAACTGCAGTCCCCACCACTGCAGCACCTACAACTGCAGCACCGACAACAGTAACACAAACAACTGCAGCACCTACAACAGTAGCACCAACAACTGCATTCCCCACCACTGCAGCACCTACAACTGCATCCCCCACCACTGCAGCACCTACAACTGCAGCACCGACAACAGCAGCACAAACAACTGCAGCCCCCACCACTGCAGCCGCCACAACTGTAGCCCCCACTACTGCAGCACCCACAACTGCAGCCCCCACCACTGCAGCACCTACAACTGCAGCACCGACAACAGCAGCACCAACAACTGCAGCCCCCACTACTGCAGCACAAACAACTGCAGCCCCCACCACTGCAGCACAAACAACTGCAGCCCCCACCACTGCAGCACCTACAACTGCAGCACCGACAACAGCAGCACAAACAACTGCAGCCCCCACTACTGCAGCCCCCACGACTGCAGCACCAACAACTGCAGCACCAACAACTGCAGTACCTACAACTGCAGCACCAACAACTGCAGCACCAACAACTGCAGCCCCCACCACTGCAGCACCTACAACTGCAGCACCGACAACAGCAACACAAACAACTGCAGCCCCCACCACTGCAGCACCTACAACTGCATCCCCCACCACTGCAGCACCTACAACTGCAGCACCTACAACAGCAGCACCAACAACTGCAGCACCTATAACAGCAGCACCAACAACTGCAGCACCCACAACAGCAGCCCCCACCACTGCAGCACCTACAACTGCAGCCCCCACCACTGCAGCACCTACAACTGCAGCACCGACAACAGCAACACAAACAACTGCAGCCCCCACCACTGCAGCACCTACAACTGCATCCCCCACCACTGCAGCACCTACAACTGCAGCACCTACAACAGCAGCACCAACAACTGCAGCACCTACAACAGCAGCACCAACAACTGCAGCACCCACAACAGCAGCACCAACAACTGCAGCACCCACAACAGCAGCCCCCACCACTGCAGCACCTACAACTGCAGCACCTACAACAGCAGCACCAACAACTGCAGCACCTACAACAGCAGCACCAACAACTGCAGCACCCACAACAGCAGCACCAACAACTGCAGCACCCACAACAGCAGCCCCCACCACTGCAGCACCTACAACTGCAGCCCCCACCACTGCAGCACCTACAACTGCAGCACCGACAACAGCAGCACCAACAACTGCAGCCCCCACCACTGCAGCACCAACAACTGCAGCACCTACAACAGCAGCACCAACAACTGCAGCACCTACAACTGCAGCACCGACAACAGCAGCACAAACAACTGCAGCCCCCACTACTGCACTACCAACAACTGCAGCACCTACAACAGCAGCACCAACAACTGCAGCACCTACAACAGCAGCACCAACAACTGCAGCACCCACAACAGCAGCACCAACAACTGCAGCACCAACAACTGCAGCACCAACAACTGCAGCACCTACAACAGCAGCACAAACAACTGCAGCACCAACAACTGCAGCCCCCACTACTGCAGCACCAACAACTGTAGCGCCTACAACAGCAGCACCAACAACTGCAGCCCCCACTACTGCAGCACCTACAACTGCAGCACCGACAACAGCAGCACAAACAACTGCAGCCCCCACCACTGCAGCACCCACAACTGCAGCACCAACAACAGCAGCACAAACAACTGCAGCCCCCACTACTGCAGCACCAACAACTGCAGCACCTACAACAGCAGCACCGACAACAGCAGCACAAACAACTGCAGCCCCCACTACTGCAGCACCAACAACTGCAGCACCTACAACAGCAGCACCAACAACTGCAGCACCTACAACAGCAGCACCCACAACTGCAGCACCAACAACTGCAGCACCAACAACTGCAGCACCTACAACTGCATGCCCCACCACTGTAGCCCCCACTACTGCAGCACCTACAACTGCAGTCACTACCACTGCAGCACCTACAACTCCAACAACTGCAGCACCAACAACTGCAGCCGCCACAACTGTAGCCCCCACTACTGCAGCACCAACAACTGCAGCCCCCACCACTGCAGCACCTACAACTGCAGTCACTACCACTGCAGCACCTACAACTCCAACAACTGCAGCACCAACAACTGCAGCCGCCACAACTGTAGCCCCCACCACTGCAGCACAAACAACTGCAGCACCGACAACAGCAGCACCAACAACTGCAGGGCCCACCACTGCAGCACCTACAACTGCAGCACTGACAACAGCAGCACCAACAACTGCAGCCCCCACCACTGCAGCACAAACAACTGCAGCACCAACAACTGCAGCACCTACAACAGTATCCCCCACCACTGCAGCACCTACAACTCCAGCACCGACAACAGCAGCAGCACAAACAACTGCAGCCCCCACCACTGCAGCACCTACAACTGCAGCACCGACAACACCAGCACAAACAACTGCAGCCCCCACTACTGCAGCACCAACAACTGCAGCACCGACAACAGCAGCACCTACAACTGCAGCACCAACAACTGCAGCACCTACAACAGCAGCACCAACAACTGCAGCACCTACAACAGCAGCACCCACAACTGCAGCACCCACAACAGCAGCACCAACAACTGCAGCACCTACAACTGCATCCCCCACCACTGTAGCCCCCACTATTGCAGCACCTACAACTGCAGTCACTACCACTGCAGCACCTACAACTCCAACAACTGCAGCACCAACAACTGCAGCCGCCACAACTGTAGCCCCCACTACTGCAGCACCAACAACTGCAGCCCCCACCACTGCAGCACCTACAACTGCGGCACCGACAACAGCAGCACCTACAACTGCAGCACAAACAACTGCAGCCCCCACTACTGCAGCACCAACAACTGCAGCACTTACAACAGCAGCACCTACAACTGCAGCACCTACAACAGCAGCACCTACAACTGCAGCAACTACAACAGCAGCACCAACAACTGCAGCACAAACAACAGCAGCACCTACAACTGCAGGGCCCACCACTGCCGCACCTACAACAGCAGCACCAACAACTGCAGCACCTACAACAGTAGCACCCACAACAGCAGCACCCACAACAGCAGCACCAACAACTGCAGCACCTACAACTGCATCCCCCACCACTGTAGCCCCCACTACTGCAGCACCTACAACTGCAGTCACTACCACTGCAGCACCTACAACTCCAACAACTGCAGCACCAACAACTGCAGCCGCCACAACTGTAGCCCCCACTACTGCAGCACCAACAACTGCAGCCCCCACCACTGCAGCACCTACAACTGCAGCACCTACAACTGCAGCCGCCACAACTGTAGCCCCCACTACTGCATCACCAACAACTGCAGCCCCCACCACTGCAGCACCTACAACTGCGGCACCGACAACAGCAGCACCTACAACTGCAGCACAAACAACTGCAGCCCCCACTACTGCAGCACCAACAACTGCAGCACCTACAACAGCAGCACCTACAACTGCAGCACCTACAACAGCAGCACCTACAACTGCAGCAACTACCACTGTCGCCCCCACAACTGCAGCACCAACAACTGCAGCACTTGCCTCTACCACACCTACAACTGTGGCTTCCTCACCAGTTTTTAGACTGACAGCAACCTTGAATGAACCTTTTGTTGAAGAACTCCTTGATCCAAACAGTGTTCAATACAGAAGGCTTGAAATCATAGTTGTAACAGTGGTTCGTAAAAATTTAAGTTTCTGACTAATTTCAATGCATTTTAAGTCAATATCCCTTAAGCTTTTGCTTGATTTAATTCACGGCTTCTCCTGTTACACCAATTTCTTTTGTGTTTTCTTTCCCTTCAGTGTGATTTCATCTACAGAGGAAGATATGGACGTACTTTCGTTCGCACCATTGTGAGGCGATTCCGGTAATACTACAAGCCTTGAAAGTACTGTTCAGAATACATTTTCTTATAAATGAAATAATACATTGTTGGATTTGATTCTCAATTTTAGTAAGGTTTGCAGTAACTGTGAATGTTAAAAAAAAATACATGCATCAAAACATATTCTAAATTGCTGGAAAAATCTGACAAAGTTTTGAGTGTTTTTCTCTTCTTTTTTTTTTTTGATTAACTCAGTCGTGTTATAGTAGTTACTCGAATGGATAGAACTCAAGCAGAGGTTAGTCTTGTATTCAACAATACAGCTACAGAAGATCAAATCCCTATGGACCAAGAACTGGTAACAGTTTTACGAGATGCTGTGATTAACCCCAACAATACGTTCAACATCTCTCTTGATGCAACAACCATAGAAGTCACTCGTAAGTAAAAATGTATTACGATTTTAACATTTATTTTCTTCATCATCTTCTTATAATAAATTCTCTTCATCTGGGCTAGTGTTAATCTATATTTATTTGCAGGAATAGATTTGTGTGAATGAAGCATTTATGTTATACAAACATTTCCAAGCCGTATGAATATAATAGCATCAGTTAAGTAACATTTATGAAGCCTTCAAATACGTCTTAAATCCTTCAGTGAATTACTCCATTGCTTTTTTTAAATACTGGTTTGAAGAAGAGCAAACATTTGAAGTTAGTGGAAGTTCTGTACGTCAGCTAATCTTGTGTGTTTTCAAAATCTGAATAACTATTGACATAAAGAATATTATTAACTGCCATTTGAACATAAATAATTAAACTTAGATAGAAAGGTTTACTGTAAATACATTGTATAAGTGTTTCTTTATACAGATGTATAGGGAATAACAATTGTGAGCATACAATTGTATCTAATATCTCTAATTGTTTTACAGGACTTACAAATACAACAACAAATTCTCCAACTGCAGCCCAGACTTCAAATGCTACAACATCCTCTGTGACAACAGCGTCCTCTGTAACAACAGTGTTGGCAACAACTGAACAACTTGTAACACAGACACTGACTTTCCGCTCTCCTGGGGAGATATTCACAAATGACTTGCTGAATACATCTTCTTCAGCATTTATCAGTCGAGCTGCATTGATCAACTCTACTGTAAGTGTCTCTCTTAACAAGTTGAACTGCATAAAACTGACAAATCACATTAAACACAACCCATTCAAAAAATTATTTCAAATGGGTTTTACAAGATATCAAATTAACCATAGTGAAAATCTTATTAAGGCCTCACAAGGTCTATGTTCTAGGTCCTACTTGTGTTTAAACTGTGTTGTTTGGATATAATTTCTTATAAAATCTAATAGACACAGTACCATACTATGAAGGCCAATGCTGGTTTTGTTTTACTGCTCCCTGTGTTCTGCAGTTTCATGTCAGAGAACAATAATGAGAGTGTTCACATTTACATTAGTTAACTTTTAACTTTATGCACCATGCAATTAAAAGTAGAGCCCTACCAAAAGAGAGGGTCAACTGTAACAAATAGACTAAAGTGGCTTTAAATCTCACTCATTTCACCACAAATTGAAGTTTAGACTGTTAAGAACCTCATAGATAATGGAACAAATTAATTTTGAAAGTGTTAGTCTTTAAACTAACTTTTTTATTTTATTTCTGTAGCTGGGACCGCTCTACAAGGCAGAATTCTCTACGTTCAGAACCTTGGCTGTGACTTCATTCAGGTAATTTGTCCATCTTAGGTCAAAAATGATCAAGGGGATGTTTTTGTATTAATTTGTTTTAAACTAAAACAGTATTTCTTCTGTATTTCTAATGTAGTAATGGATCGATTGTCAACAACATGAACCTTTCATTTGCAAACATGAATGTTCCTAATGGTTCTCAGATTGCAAATGTTTTGGTTGCTGCAGCTTCAAATATCACAGCCTTTAACATTGACACCAGCTCAATATTTGTGAATGGCTTACGTAAGTTATACAAATAAATGAATGAAATAAATGAAAAATAAATTGTAATGAAAAATAACATTAATTATTTAATCAGAAAAGAAAATACACATGCATAAGAAATAGTTCATTCAATGTTCAAACAATGTCTTATTTACTTTTTTTCTCCTCTTTTACAGAAGTTTCAAGTGGAGCAAGCCACAAAATCAGTCTCATCACTGCATCCATCCTTGTGCTGCTGTCATTGCTACTATCAAACCAGCAATAGCATTCGTACTGGTATCCCTATTAAACCACTTACAAAGTGAATGCTATCACTGGTATAAAAAAAAACAAAAAAAAAACAGCTGTGAGGATATCTGTTTCTATATGGCTGGGGTAAAATGTTCAGATATACTATTTAATCATTAGTTAACAGGAAAAGAATAATGTTGTTTAATATATAGAAATGGCCTGTTGCCCTTTGCAGTATAAGAAACTAATTTCTTATAGTGTAAACTGTAAGCAACGGATATTTAGATGATATTCATTACTGAAATAATAGGCAGCAAAATCACACTGTCACATTTGGACTGTTATTTTGATCATTCCTTACATAATATTTCCAAGAGACAAGGACAACTTTTTAAATATTAATTCATTGTAGTGTAGATTGTTGGTTATATCAAATATAAAAACAAGCCTTTTCAAATATAATCATTTTCATGGGGAACTTCACAGTAAAGCTCTTAACTTGAGATTAAGTCAGATGATTCATTATTTTCTTTACTCCAACCTAGACAGGGTCAGATTGGTGTTCAAAGTTGTGTCACTCTTTAACATGCAGTCAAAACAATGCCAAGCTACTTTCCCACTGCCTGCTTTTACTGATGAGATATCATGATATTTGTATTCTTAGAATGTCATATTTTTTATTGTAATTTTTGTGATTAAGTTAATTAAAACAATCAAACCTTTTGACATTCTATTTTCCTGTTGATGGACTAGGATAAGAGTTATTTAAATCAGGAGAGACTTAATTGAGAATGAAAAATTATTTATTAACAATGAAATGTGCGACAATTATAGAATGTAATGTGCAAAGTCTTTTGGGGGCTAGACTCCATCATGACGACTTCATGTACTCTGATGTAATGAGGCCGACACGGAATAGGATGCCCCCCAAAAATAGAGTGAGAAAGACAAAGGTAGAACCATTATTATAGGTTTTACCTTACAAGATGCATGAATTCTGCAGGATAAAACATTATTAGGTAGAGTGATAAACAGTGATTATTTGTTAATAATAATAAGAATGTTCCCCCTGTGCAGTTATGATGATTTACTTGATCATATGCCAGTCTAGGTTGTTGACCTGACGTGGCTTGCATGAGCTGCTAAACTACCCTAAAGTTGTAGGGCAAGTAGCCCACACGACTACTGAAGCCTGACCTATAGTCATCTGGCCCGGCATGTCCAGGTTCTGACCGAGCCAGGCTGACTGCTCACTGCCCTATAGTCATGAGCTCCGGCATGTTGGGCACAGCAACCATTAACATGACTAGCTGAGGACTGACCTGCCGTCAGCCTTGACCTGACATGTGGCCTGAACGACTGCTAGCCTCCCTGTAGTCATGTGGCTTGTATGAAGGGCTCAGCGACCACTGACGTAACCACTGACGTAGGGTTCAGCGACCACTGACGTGTTGCCCACATGACTAGCTTTGCCTGACTTGCAGCCTTCTGGTCCAGCGTATACAAGGTCTGATGACCTGATGCGTGGCAAGCCTGACTACTAAGCTTCCCTATAGTCATTTGGACCGACATGTTGAGCACAGCAACCATGAACATGGTCTGGGCATGACTGCCTGATGACTGACCTATTAGCCATCTGGCCCGGCCTGTTGGATGTATTCACCCGACAAGTGGCCAGTCTGACTGTGAGAAAATGAAGATTTAGAAGGAAGTTAAGACTTGACCTTGATAGAACACCTTAAAATTCACCACCACCAGTTGTATGTTTTTCTTACCATTAGATAGGGTTATAGTCATCGTTGGCTTACCAAAACCGCCTGATATCTGGACGAATATAGGACTGGAAGTCAGGGGAAGACCATCATCCGAGTTGTCGAAGAGAAGAGGAAAGAACACCTGGATTGACTGCCAATGTGGCAGTGACTATTCTAAAAGGAATTACCTGAATAACGGCATGTACCAGACTAATGTATGGCTCGTGATTGACCTTAAATGTTGCCAGTGTGAAATAGGTCTAGTTGACCTTAGTGAAATGTGATTCAACCAGCCAGTGCAGGCCAGCTGGCCAGAGCTTCATGAGCGAGGCAGCATAGCCCAGAAACTATTTATTAAGCGCTAACATGGCAGCATGGAATTAATAGCTGTAGAATGTTAAAGTTATAAAGTAGTGATCGTGAAACCATTAGTAATCATTAATGATGTAGAAATTAAGTAATACACAATGCTCAAGAAAACTGTAATGACCAGGTTGAGATGCTGCAGAAATGTGAGCTGTGTTAGCCCTACCAGTAGCCTCTTTGGCATACAATTACAAGAATTGTAGAAAGTTTGCAGGTCAAGGCAGGTCTGAATGAATTGAAGATCAAGATACATGATTTTGAGTTATATGGTACATGATTAGGATTGTGTTAGATAGGAATTATAGCAATGAATGACAGTCCTGCCACCACGATGGCTGAGATCTTGTTGTAATATTGACTTGATGATTAAAATGGCAGTATATGAATGAATACTTCTGACCAATTCATGGCAGAACAATCAAGGTCATCTAAAAGTGTTTACCTGGATTAAATGACAGGTAGCGAATATGCAGTCCATACAGACAGAATTGACTGAGGACAAAATTTGACAAAAATAATGCGCAAACTCACCGAGTCGTCTGATTTGCATTGCGATTAACCAATTATGTAAATGCTTGTAGTCTGCCATGCCTATACAAAGTGCAGTTCCCCCAAAAAGTTAGGGATGCATGCATTCCATTGAATATGGTGAATGGTTTAGCATTGACCTTATGAGCTGACACATGCCCGCTGGAATTGAATGTTCAGAAGACACGATCGTAATGTGAACTGCTGAATGAGGTCAAATTACCATGACCAGTATGAAGCGGCTATAAGACATGCTTAAATAGTAAGCAATTGATCCTCGATTTAATTCGGGATTACACATTCCTCTGCAAGTCCATCGGTCTGTTGAAGTTGCTTCTATCTACTCTATCTATCTTGACAGGACCATCGCCTGCTGTTCATACTTGTAACTCTTATAACTGTGATGCTGTTGAATTTTGAGTTGCTGGTAAGGGTGGAGAGGCCAGAAGCAGGTAGCCTTTAGCAGAAATACTATATAGCTAGTAAGCCACACCTCGTTTAATGACGATATACTGAGAATTCCACATGCACTTAATCGATGATATTTACATCAATAATAAATTATTTAATTCACTTGAAAATAATTAAACATCTTTTCTGACTTTTTATGCAAACACACTATTTGGTCAAATGTTTTTTGGAGAGTTTGAGATATTTTTTTCAGAATTCTATCCGTCCTCTTCATAGAAAGTCTCAAATATTAAAAATAAATACCTTTCAAAAGCTCAGAGGGATTTTTTTGGTGAAATACTGTGTACACGTAAAGAAACTTTTCACCCTCCATTGTCATATCTCACCAGTTATCATTGGCTTTTCTACTGTCCTGCAGTCTGTTAAAAAAGATCCCATATTATTCTAGCATTGAAGCCCTTCCTCTGATCCTAACGTCCTACCACCTCGACCTTTAACAGGTGACTGAACATCCCTGAGGCGAGCTGAATAAAAGGCCAGCACTTTGTAGCCTACCAGTGTCACTAATGTGATATCAGTAGTTTTTTTTTCAGTGAGAGAGGGATTCTGCTTTTTTGGCGTATGAAGCTAAAAGCATTGTCAGTGAGAAGATGTCAGAATCTATAACAAGGGAGGGGAGGCCTGCTGTCCCCAAACACTCCAAGGACAGCATGTGGGGGGTGCAGAGAAGCACTGATTTAGAGCAACACCTGTCAGGTGAAGCTTTCGCAGTTGATGGCACAGAAGGAACCCCAAGTTGACTGCTATGACTGCTGATCTCTGACGTGGCAACCTGCTGGGCCCCATCGGTCTCCTGAGAGGGAGCACTAGGAGCCTGAGCAGCTAGTCTTTTCCAGGGCTGCAGTCCTGCTAATGTCTCCCTGAACAAAGTGAACCACGCTGATATGCTCTAAATACATTTCATTATCATCATCATGATTATATCACTAATTGTGTGTACTCGGTAATATGCTGCAGCAGCCCCCTCCTGGGAGGTGTCTGAGAGACTGAATGATTAAAACATGTATGATGAACCATGCATCAAAACGTCCCTGCGGGCTTCCTCACAAGATACATGTAAGCGGCTGCAGTGACACTCTGAGCAAGCAAACAGCGCAGGATGTGGTCTACTGAGGGTTGAAAGGCTGAGGAGGAAGCTGCAGGCAATAACAATACAGCAGGTGGATATTAGAGATGCAGGGGATTGACCTGAGCTGACCTGTTCCATATATATAAGCCCACACAACACAACCTACATACCCTCAGACATGTCTACTTCAGCCTAAATAATTCCACTACCACACTACAAGCCAGAGGCTGAGGTTCAAACATTGCAGGACTACTTTGGCCATGCGCACAAGCCTGTTTCCGTCTTTATGTGCTCTTGACAGGAGAGGATAAAGTTTTTGTGACAGCATTTGATAAATGTTTAATCCAACATTCATACATCCCAGGCTGGGATTGGGTCCCCAGTCAAAACCCACCAAAGACACACAGCAGGTGTGTGAAATATTCATTCACTACACGCTTCATTAAGAATGAAACATACCATGGTCCCCCTTCATTTATTAATTTTGATTATTGAAACAAAAGACAGAAAGATTAGAGATTAAAACATGGTGGGCACGCTATTCTATGTTTGTCCCACAGATTTGTAACAATTTGTTTTGTGACAAATAACTCTGCCTGTTGAAATCCCGCTGTCATCTTGCTGAGAGTCAGGCAGCTACTGCGAGAGAAGCTATCATGTGAGCGCAGTAACAAATTACTTTCCCTGGGAATCTCCTGCTCTGCATCGCACTGCAGCAGTTTGACCTTTATCCTGTCCAGGAGTGTCCAGTCACTCCTCACTTAGAGCATGCTGATAAATATGTGAGCCATCAGCTGTAGACGGGACTGTTTTCATATTTCAATTAATTAGCGATGAAATATTACAATTAATGATGTGTCTTGATGACAATGAGATGACTGATGTGGTCCCTGTCAAGGATTGGGTTCATTCTATTCTTCTCTGACTGGTGAATATGTCATTGTTGAGTGTCAGTGTCGTTTAAACACAGACCAGCCGTCTCTGAGTGAATGTGTCACATAGATTACAGAATTTCCCCATGGAGATCATTAAATTTTCATCTAATCTAATCTAATTAAAACAAGGATGTGCAAGTCCTGACACACTGTCCAAGGCTGAATGCGCCGTCTTGTTCAGAGACATTAGGGCTTTCAGAGATTCAAAATGAAAGTACGTATGTATTTAGTGTTCATATGAAATTGAACAAACCTGTTTTAAACAAAGATAACTATGTCAGCTGCGTATTCACTTCTTTTAATTTTCTGATAATGAAGGCATGGGTTATTTATATGATTAATCATTTTACTCATCCTACAAGACTGATCCATTCACATTAACTCAGTTTAATGTTATAGCACAAAATGGTAGTGAGCTTTGTGTTATCCTCTCTTGTATCTAAAATATCTATGATTTAAAATTGTGAAACATTGAATGACAGCAGAACTATAGGTCAAAGACCCAAATGCTAAAAAATGTGTCTAATTACTACATGTATTCAAAAATCCCATCAGACATATTGATTGTTATACATATAGATGCATGCTGACAGCCTGTTGGGGGATTACTGATTGATTGTCCATCAAGTGATGTGATGTATGTATGTAACAGCATACATTCAACAGCATAATAGGCTTTTTTTCACATATTTAATCCTCTGATGTTTTTTTTCTTCTGAAACTACAAAAATCACCTCATAAATAGTGCATATTGTTATGCTACCTACAAGCACCTGTCTTTACTTACGAAGAATAAAGCAGTCAACCAGCATGCATCAGGTTGTGGCCTACTTTCTGAGCAGAGTCTTCTCAGATTAAAAGGTCTGAGGAGGTGAACACATTCATTATTCAACAAAACAAGCAAAAATCTCCCAGAGTAAAAGTTACAGATTTATGGCCATTATTATAACTGATGTTTTTCTTGTATCTTGTGTTTTTAGTCCCACAGATTATTCATAACAGGATGACCCATGGGAAAATAGCCTAGTAGGACTCAAACTAATCTTTGCTTTAAATATATTAAAGGTGTCTTATTTTAAAGCATCTACTCTTTAACTTCCTTAACGATTTTAATCCAGGGCATCTAGACATTTGGCTCATGACTGGATATTCATAAATTAAATGATAAATCCATTGTTGCAGTGTTAAATGGCATCCACCCAACGTTTAATTTCCTTTACTTCTGCTCAGATTAAGTCCCTACATTGCTTTTCTCAGCAGCTAAAATCCTGTAGCATTGAATTGAAGGAACATTTTTAAGAGAGGACATAACAATGTCATAAAGCAGAACAAATAACCCAGTTCAAATTGGCTGAATACAGTCATACAGCAGTGTTCAACTAAATGAATTTTATCTAGGATGGTTTGAGGTTTTGTCTTCTGTCATGTTGTTAAAAAAATTCACAATTAGCCCATAAATCAACTCTATGCTTTATGGCTCATATTGTGGAGGAAGCCCCGCCTTCCTCTCATCGCGCGCTGAGCACTCGCCCTACGTCACTTCCACCAGAAAACATGGCGGCTGCCAGTCAGTCTGTTTCGGCGAATTCACTGCTACGAAATGTTGTTATCAAGACCGAGCCAGAAGCCGAGGAGGACCTACTCATCAGCCCGGAGGAAGTACCACTCAAGCGGGACCCTGTCGTCCCTCTGACGTCCCCGGTGAGCGGGCTGCAGCCGCTGTGCTGGTCGCAGGACCACCGCCTGGCTGTCTGCACCTCCAGCTCCCTGTCTGTGATGGAGCTCGTGTGCGACGTGCACAACAACAAACAGGAGCTGGCTCTGCACAGGACCTCGATCCCTGTCCCGACCAATGTGCACCAACTGCGGGTAAATATCTACGAACGCCCGTCTGTTTGCACCATAGGAGAGGACAGGAGGAAACAAGGACTCACTGAAACACCAACTTTAATTTTGAACAGTTTAAATTAAACTGTAACAGATGAAGCTACAGAATCACGAAGACGACATGTTCTTACATGATTTATTAGGAAACCAAAACAACACAGCTATTTAGCACCTCCTCCGTCTCTCAAAACTGACTGCATGGTGAGAGGAAACATACAGTGCACGATCTTAAACTCGCCTCATATGATCAGATGTCAAAGAAAGCTAAAATACATTAATTTGAAAATCTTATTTCCTCAGTTAATTGGCTTCAACTCCATTTTATTTCATGCTTTCTTAAATGTACCTGCAATCTCAAAATGATGATGTAACTGCGATGTAAAATCACTATTTACTGGAGAGCTTATGGTTTTGTTTAGATGAAAACTGTCCAGCTGTCATGAATTGAAAACTATAAATTAATTGCTGGAGCATATTAAACGGTTATGAGACACGGTCTATCAGTGAAATAAGTCTGCAGATGAAAGAAAACCTTTAAGATCCCCTCCAGACATGATTTAAGCTCATCCTCTGTGTTGAATAATAATTTATGACTAACAGGAGATTTATAAATCACTTCATCCTCTTTTAAAAATGCAGAATTCATAAAGTAACACGTTTTTACTGAGAAGTTCCCTTTCATTCAAAAGTTACGGTAGTTGTTTTTCCTACCACATAATGTGCTTATTCACACCTTAATGTCAGAATCTGGTACAACAATGAGCAAAAAGTAGTTTTTATGTGATTTTAAAAGAGCTTTACGAAAGTGGAAATCTCAATCAATGTGGAAAACTCATCCTGCACTCAAAGCTAACACTAACCCAATGAAGCACTTTGTTGGATTTTGACGTCAACATAGATCATTTACTATAACATGTTCCTCTTTAGCTTCCTGTTTTAATGGCCAACATGCAGGGTCAAATTCGCTGTTGGTCGTTTCATAACTTGTAGAAATTGTTGGGCCACAGTTCCATCTAAAGCTCTGAGTGTGCACATGTAAACGTACGACATCGGCCTTGTGTGTCCTGCGGCGGTTTGGAGCGTTTGGTTGTGCATGTCCTCAGAAATGAACGAGCTGATGAGACAGGAAATGAACCTCTACAACAATAGCAGAACATTAGTTAGCAGATCAAGCCTGCAAATACACGCACAATGATGTCATTGCTGTTGCATAGCAACACAAATATGTGCCAAAATAGCTGGCGACAGTTCTCTACTTAGGTGTTTTACAAGGTCTGAATTTCTGCAGTCCTCCCTCTCGATTAATCCTCCAGAACCACATGCTGTACATGTATGTGACCAGTTACATTCAAAACGCAGCAGGTTGTTTACATGTACGTGTGGTTCAAAAAGTATTTTTTAACTTTAACTAGCTCCAAAGTCAATGTTCTTTAGGTATTCCATTTAAATCTCCTGAAATTGGTCCAAATCCTTCTTGTGTTATGACTACAAACGTTCTCCTCCTGTTGAATGTGAAACAGCTTTTTTATAAAAGGATACTCTACATATCTAACAGCCTCCATAGAACATTTAGAAAACACCCCACATTCAATCACATGAATAACACAAGTGTAGATGATTACAAGACTGAACTCTGCGTCCCTTGTTGGCATGTTTTGCAAATATTTCTCTTTTTTTTTTCCTTTTTGGGTTCAGTAGCATGGCAACGTTGTGAAATGATACTATGGTAAGATAAACATTTATTATTCTTGTGCCAGGGTGCTCCAACATCAGAGTGCAATAAAAGGAAGCATAAGAGAAAAACAAGTGTGTCACAAGTTTAGAGGACAAAGACGACGTTAAAACAGAGTAAACAGAGGTATAATCAGTTGTGTCTCTAATTGCTACAGCTAAGCTGCGAGTCCCTTGTGTGCATTTAGTTTTGCACTTGTGGATATTATGGAGGACTCATTTTGGGAAGAAGAAAAAAAGGCACGTAAAAACCAAGTTGGCGGTGGTCTGTCTCTGAGCAGCTGCTCTTACGTGTCAAACATGATTGTTTAAAGGTTCATCTCTACTCCAAAAACCCACTTGGCAGTAAAAGACTGGCTGGAGCTGAATTTTATAATCCACTAAGCACAGTGGCAGCCTCGGAAGACTGTTTCCTGCTGTCATCTGTGGATATGATTAACTGCAGAAATATGGAGCAGGAAGAAGTAGATAGTGATATTAACAATAACACTTTCAAGTGTTTTAGGGTTTTTAAAAAATAAAAAGGTTTACTCTGATGCTTTATCTAAGAATTTATCAGCACTGACCTTAATGATTCTAACATCAAGGCTTCGTATAGTTTTTCATGTAACGTTTCAATGTTTGCCTCCTTTTCCTGACTGTGACCATTAATATTGGCTCTCCCTCTCACTTGTGTTTTTAACTTTAAGGTTGGGCCAGATGCAGAAGTAGCCCAAGCAATGGAAAAGTTCTCTGACCATCCGGACCCGACGATAAGGCAAGACTTCCTGTCAGACAGGGTGATAAATCCATCAATCGGAGTGCACAAAGGAATCAAATATGCCAGTTGGTCTCCATTAGGATGTGACTCCAGTGGGCGCTGTCTGCTCGCATGTCTAACACTTGAACATAGACTTACCATCCATAACAGCCACAAACGACTCGAGTGGAACACGCTAGTTGATCTCTCTAAAAAGTACGGTGAGAGGCTCCAGGAGCGAGGTTACGCCAAAAAAGACGACAAGCCTCCGGAGGCAGACCTGCAGGACTTTGACGAGCTGCAGCGGCGTTTCTGGATGCAGACTCCTATCAGAATGGAGTGGTCGAGTGTTTACACCATGAAACAGGTCCAGCCGGACAACACGTGCTTAGATGTTGAAATGGTGCTTCTCGCTGTCTTAATGGAAAACGGGGACCTTGTTTTGTGGAAGTTTGTGTTGCCCTTCTTGAATGGGGAAGACGTGATGTTTTATGACCTCATCGAATCAGGAGTGACGAGACCCAGCGACTTGGCGTGGTGGGAGTATGAGGGCGCAGATCGTCGGATGAGTGGCCTGATCGTGGGCAGCGAGGTGGGACCTGTTAAGATCGTGCCGGTCAGCCTCACAGGAGTGAAGGGCTACTTCACCCTCCGACACCCCGTCATCCTGTGGAAGGAGTGTGACGAGATTGCGGTGGAAAACATCAAATGCGTCCCGATGATCCATCCCATCCAAAAGTCCAGCTGCAGCCTCATCGTGGCGTCACGCGGCTGCTACCTCTTCTGGTGTTTGCTCATGATTTCACCGGCCGGACTAAACGTGCACAACTCTCATGTGGCGGGGTTACACTCGCTCCCTATTGTCTCGCTAGCAGTCAGTCATCAGGGCGTCACGGTGTACACGTGTTCCATGGACGGGGAGGTAAAAAAGCTGACCCCAACTTTTACAGAGAACACTTTGTTTTTCAAACCGGAGGACATGTCGCAACCTGAGGACCTCAAGGGGAGAAGGATACACGGGATCACAGTTAGCCGTAACGGAGCGTATATTGCACTGGTCAGTACACCTGGAATGGTTGGCGGCTTTCATCCGACAAACAGGTCCTACCAGGTTCACTTTGTGGCGCTGAAAACGCCAGCAAAGGCAGCAGCACTGCTGCTAAAGTCCCCCACACAGAGCTTGTACAAAATGGCTGATTTACTTGATCTTGTCAGGTGGCAAATTTTGAAAAACCAGCGCATACCTGAGTCACTGCTGGAGGAAATTGATCAGAAGATCCAGGAAGTAGACTCTCTATACTTTTGGCGATTGAAGCTCTTTTTGGTGCGGATTCTTTACCAGTCACTACAGAAACCTCATACAGACCACCGCTGGAAACCTTCCCTCAAAAAAAGCAAGGTGCTTGTGAGAGATGACACGGATGACGAGGAGGAGCAGGATTCAGAGGAAGAGGATGGTAAGAATGGAGAAGTCGCTGCACAAGAGGAAAGGGAGCCAGCTGAAGTGAAACAAGAGAAAGAGGTGAATCTGGAGGAGCAGATGGGGGAGGTTCAGGCGTGGATCAATGCTGTGGAGACTCACTTGATGAGAGAAAACATAAAGAAGGTGCTGGGGGTGGTGTACCTCAACACCATCATCACTCAGAACACCAGCATACCCACCTGTGGACTGATGGAGTATCTCTCCAAAGACGCCAGCGACCGAGCTTCAGAGGTAAATCCTGTGACTTCTCAACATCCTGAATGAGCTATTTGTGAACAAAAAGATGGCCAGCTAGAGCACATTGTAAATGAACGACAACCTAAAGCCCAAACTAGAAAAACGGTTCACAAGGGACCATACACAACGATCAGATTCGGGAGAAGTCATTAAGTTATTCCAGGTGTTTTTCACATTGACTTTAATCGGGTTTTATTTAGAGCCCGTCCAAAACAAAAATCATTGAAGTTATTGTTGAGTTAAAGTTAAAGTGAAGCCAAACTGGTCCATGAGGGGAGCTGACACATTGCACTGGTGACTTGATTTTGCTGTGCAGAAGGCAGCTGACTTGTGTAACTGCAGAATTGAGGCCACGCCCCTTCTGCTAACAGAACAACATATTTAGGTCAAAGATCCCTCAAGTCAGGAGTCTACAAAGACAATAAAAGCTCGGACATCACTACATCACTACATCACTACTACTACTAAAATAGGTAGAATCAGGGTTTGGCTGTCCCATTTGTTAACATGGAGGAGGCGGGGTTTAGGAGCTATACTGCAGCCAATCAGTAGACGGAGCTCTAAATAGATTGGCTCCACTCCCACGCGGCTTTTGCTCTGTCGATCTTAATTCATGTTCTGCTTTATTATGATTATTCCAGTTTGTCCTGTTTTTGTTTTGAAATGTGTCTTTACTAAAGATTCTTTATTACTGAATTTAAAACAAAAACTGCCACCAGTTTTGTCAAAGCTTGTAACTGATGTTTTTCACCCTGGACAAATAAGGTCGTAACATCGAGATAATGTAGCTTGAGTTCTTAAGAGTTCCCGTCTCCACAGGTACAATGATTGGTTGAGCTCTGCTTTTTCTGCCTCCCATTGTCGAGGCCTCAGGCTAAACAACAGGCAACAAGATGAATGTTTAACCCTGCTGCAGAACTAATGGACCAGAATCACTCTGAAACCAAAGAGTTCAGCCTTAACAACAATACTGCCATATTCTACGTTCAAGCATTTTACAATAACAGCCAGTGTGGCTGCTTTTCAGCAAACGTTGTAAAGACTAGCTTCAATGGTTTAATTTCACTTTTTGTCTCAACCAAATCACAGAATCATACTTAACTATAGAAACCTTTCATTTGACTGTTCTTCTCAAACTTTTGCTTTTTAACTTAAACAAGATGAAAGTGAAGCAAGCATTGTAGAAGCCTCCAGTCTGATCTGTGCCTGCGTGTGTGTGTTTGCGTGTGTGTGTCCTCCCTTTAAGGTCCTGATCGGCCACATCAAGAAGAAGATGAACAAGCAGTCGTTCCCGGAGCGCTGCAGCCTGTGTCAGGCCGTGCTGCCCTTCTCAGACCACAAACAAGCGATCTGTCAAAACGGTCACATGTGGCTCAGGTACTTAAATCTTCTTCTTTTTTTTTCCACAATTTTTTTTTAATCAGCTTTAGCCTCAGTGTGCTCTGCAGTTCAGATGCCAAAGTTGAGCCTACTGGGACATGAATTGAATCTTAATGCCAAATGCTTTCTTTGACTGGTTTATTTATCTTCTCAGAGCTGTAATCAAGCCTCCCACCTTCTGATATTTACACATGCACCAGTCTCATCGTCTCATAAATATCCCCTGTCAAACATTTCTCCCGCCTTCTCGCTAGTTGGAGCACAGTGCCTCTTGTGGGCACTGAGAGGGAAATCTGTGCCCGTCACTTGTACTTCAGTGCTGTTCCTACTCTACTTTCTGTCTGTCGGTCTGTCTGTCTGTCTGTGTGTGGTTATATATGTGTGGATGTGCATATCTCTGTCCCTGCCAGCCACCTCTCTAATGCCTTCCCCTCGCTCACCTCCAGGTGTGTGTTGTCATACCGAGCCTGCCAAACGCTGACGTTCAGACGTTGCCTCCTGCTGGATACCATCGCCAGACTGCCAGAGCCTGAGGGTAAGCGCCACTTTCCATCTCTCTCCACCTTCATTTCACAGTCTCACTCTCCGTCAGCCATCCCCTCCTGTCACCTTCAACGTCGGCCTTCATCCCCCTCTGTCGCTCAGATCTGCGCTCGGCACTTTGGGTCATGAATATGTAAAAAAAAAAAAAACCCTCACATTTGAATACATTAATGGTTGTCGAAATAGTCTGTTTAAAAATGTTTAGAGAGCTGGTCGCCTCAAAGTTTACTGAATGTGCACTTCGCACGCACACGGGTCACCTGCTTAAAGCTGTTGACATGTTAAACAACATGTAAACTAAATATCCAGTCTCTTTAATAGTAACGAGGGTAAAAGTGACGAGTTTATTCACCATGGTAAGTATCTTCTCAGCCTTTTGACTTCCAGACTAAATATCATTGAAGTTATCTGTCTGAGTGAAAGACACGATAATGAGTACACTGAGCAATAATTCATTGTATTCTATATAAATCCATCCAAAGTTTGCACAAACTAGCTTGCTAAAGTGCGTGTAAATGTCTTTTCTTCTCACCCTGTTACCTTCAGTCGAGTGGATTTGATCGATCAACCCGTCTGCGCTAATTTTAGCTAACGCTCAAATGAGGATGAGCTCAAGTCAAATTAAGAAAATATGTAATGTATTTTATCTAATTAAAAAAAAGAACACAATCTCCCCCAGTGGGGGATTAATAAAGTTTTATCTTATCCTAAACATTTAGATTAGAATGAAAGACAACAAGCAGTTCTAATGGCTCCCGTTAAAATGGTGAACATAAATAAATCGTTTTCTGAGAAGTGGAGCTTAAAGTCAGAGCATTACCTGCAGCTGCTTGGTTGAACACATTTCAATCAAAGTAAATGAGAGAATTTTGGTTTTAAGAAAAAAAAGTGTCATCCAATCTGGGTTAATGAAGTGAAGAGTGCTGTTGTCCATGTAACACCTACAAACAATGAAATCTTGATCCGATCAAGCATGTCACGGGAATCAAATGTCTGTAAGCCATTATTACAATATTGAGAAGCATGCAGATCCTCCCATTATTGTTAGGCACAAACTGTCTTAACGTGTTCATTGCACAGTGTGCCTTCCTTCACTCTTTTAAGTGAGGAGAGAAACCCCAACACTGTTCTCGGTGTTTGAGCTCAGGCTTCATCTGGCTGCTACGTGCATCCCAGGTCTTTATCAGTCAGCCCGAGCGCCTGAGGCTCGGCTCTCCTCGTCATTCCAGCCTATCTGAGCTAAAGACTGACAGCTCTGTGCACTTTTGGCATCTGTCAAAATCAACATCATCACAGCACCTGTCTCAAAACATCTTACAGACTTCTGCCTTCTTCTATATTTGGATTATGAAGCGGGGGTCGGCCAATTATTTGTCCGATTTTTTATTTTTTTTTTTCCCCTTTACAGATGGAAGACGTAACATTGCTCTTTATCGATTTTGAGGTGTCTATTACAAACGTGTAGTTTTGTAAATGCATTCAGGCATGAAAGAATAGTCGACAGTGAGGCACCAATACTAAGTTAAAATGTGAAATACTTGAGAGCTTTAGAGCAATGATCCACATCACTGAAGAAGACTATTCTGCTAACTGCCATTTTGAATCTCATATAGAAAGATTTCCTGATTCATATGGTGTCTTATTCATCTTATGTTCTTCATGGGAAATAAGAAGCCACAATAAACCTCGTAATCTGCGTGTTATGTGTTTAATGGAAGCATCCATATGTATGAAAATTGAGTCATTTTTTTACAGTCTGAACTCCAGCTGCTTTCTGTAAACTTTCCTGATACTGGTTTGAGCTCAGTAAAATTCATCATGAAACTTTAAGAAAATAATTCTGCGTATGAATAACAAGAATGGTAAGTTGTTGCTATCAGCCGATTTCCATCCTGCTTGAGTGTTGGTCATGCTGCGTCTGTTTCCATAATAAGACGGCACAAGCTCGTCCTTCTCAGCAGTCAGTTGGCAAACACATTAGTGCTGCACAGAGCTCAGCCAATGTTACCTTTGTACACAACACTGAGGTGGTCAAAATGTCAATACTTTTTGATACCACACGTTGAAAAAATCCCCCCGTTAATTTAAACCAAAAGTGCCGAAGCTCTAAAGACACCACAGATCTTCTTCAGCGACATCTGTAATGCAAAGCTGCCGTGAACAAAAGACGGAGGGCATGGTCTAAATCACACAAGTTTGTTGCCAACATTACACTTCTGACATGTTTTTACAGTGTGCTGACATTTTTCTTGCAATTTGTGTTGATAAAAAAAAAAACAGATCATAGGAGGTCTTTTATATTTGTTGCCATGGTAACTGGTATTGATATGGTTTGAGTTTTACTGGAATCCTACAGAAGTCTAAAAGGCATAATGATAATCATTTTCTTACTGGTAACAATCATGTAGATAGCATGTAGAATTTAACTTACCATTCAGTGATCAATTCAAATAATTCCTTCTCTGATTCTGATTGGACCAATAAAATATACTGTGAAGTATTCACATTAAAAATGAGCAGTTTCTAACATGGACTGAAAATAAATGTCACATACTTTATCCTCGCAGAATGTACATAGGTTTTAATATTAAGCTCAAAATGTCCAATATGTTTTGAATGTCTGTGTGTAAGTGCTGCACATTAATGCTGCAGCGTCCATGTGTGCTGTGTCAACAGTCGCATTAACTCCAGTGTGCTGTGTTGAAAGTGTTGGGAAGCTCCAAACTTGTAAAACTGTTGTTTTAACTTGAATGGGCGCGTGACTTTGGCTTGCTCTTAAATACAAGGCCAACATGTAAAATTCACATCACAGTCAAATAACCCTGAAGTCCTAAAGGGTCTTCAGTACAAACACGACTTGTTTTCTCTTCCCACAGATCCAGAGTGGATAAAGAAGATCCTTCAGGCGCCCTGTAATCTGTGCGACTCGCCGATGATCTAGACGTGATCGAACCAAAGGAACCTCAGGACCTCCCTGTGATTTATCTCTGACGCAGGGTCCAATTATGTCAGAAATCACTGCAGCAATTTTTTTATGTCTTGGTTTGATGTTCTTTATTTTGGTATCTTTTCAGTGCAAATAAAAAGCTTTGATTATACGGTGTTACTCTCATTTCCTCTACAAAGTGTGCACAGAGACTGGTTTTCCAGGCGGCACTTTTTGAATAAATATTTTAGTGAGGTAAAACATTTTGGACTCAAACTTTACGGATTTCTTTATTTTCTCGCGTCTAAAATTATTTCCCAGTCAGGCAAAGTGTTTGCATAAGGGTGCACAGAAACAAAGTTCAAATGTGGAGGTTTCTATTATTCAGGAGGACTTTAGGGCACCATAAATAAGATCCCTCATTTTCCTTATGTTGACTTTATTTCCGAAACCTTTGGTGTAGTTTTTATTGCAAGTAAGTGGAACTTACTCTGCTAGTCCTATTTTAGTGAAGATTTTTCTTTGCTTCCTTTTTGAGCGCAACAAATAATACACTCTGAATAATACATCTCTGGAAAAAACTCAACATACCTACTTTAATTGGCACTGTAAAACAATTTCCAAGCTGTGGGAGGAGGAGGAGGGCGCTGGTGCTCAGTCATTCTCTCAGATGAGGACTTCCGCTAATGTAAACGCAGAAGAGAAGGAGCGGCGAGGCAGATGAGATGAGGAAGAGGCAGGAAGAAAGCGAAAAGTGTGCTTAAAAACCCGGCGCGCTCCCTCCCACGGGAGAGGCTTGTAATGAGATTCAGCAGTAATGAGGGACAGAACATGGCGCCAGATGTGATTCTAATTCTAATCAAGGAGGGGAGGGTGGTAGAGACGGAGGGGGGGGTTAGAGAGCATATTGTTAAATACAATTAACCCTTTTTTCCTATTTGGGAGAGAACAAGGGCTGATGGGAGGGGATACAGGCTCTGCGGCATGTTCTCCGTCACAGCCCCTTGTTCTGGAGACATGGAGGTCGGCGGCCGGTGATCAAAGAGGGGATCTGGACCTGGGAGACCGGGCGGGGAGAAGAGACTCCCCTACTCCAAACCGCTCCTGCCTCTCATCCCTCGGCCTGGCAGAGGTGAGGCGGGGTGGGGAGGGGTCTGCCCTCCTTGTGGTGTCACTGGAGAAGATAGCCTGCCCCCGGGCGAGGAGAGAGGAGGCAGCTCTGCTCCAAACACTCAGGACCGCATGAAAGAGAAACTTTTTATTTTATTATTTTATACCTTACATTTCTTTACCCAGAGGTGACTTTTATTTACGTGACTGAAACTCAGTCAAGTTTCTCCATATTTATTAAACACGGACGTCTGTATTTATCACATGATGGTACAAAAAAGAGATGGAGTGATAAGATGAGTTAAATTTAAAAACTAGAGTAACTAAATAATCTTTAAATGATAATATATATTCAGCTCATTTATAACTTGTTGGAACAAAAGTTTAGACGTATAAAGATTTAACATGGAAAGTGCAGAAATTACAGATCAAGTTCAGTCTGACATTACTGACATGAACAAAATCCTGGACCTTGAGTTTGGTTATTTTTATATCAAGTTATAAGTCATTGTTCATTCAGACCCAGACGACTTTATTTATCCCAGAGGGACACTTCAGTTTCACAGCTTTGTCTTGTTAAAAAAAAAAAAAAAAATCATCAAAACAAACTAAAGGCAACAAATCAAGTGATTGCAGCATACAGATAGCTACATTCACGTCAGTCACTACAGCTCAGCGGACACACTGGACGCTATACGAGAAGCCCGAACCGAAGACAACACAGCATCAGAGATGAGCAGACTGCACTGTGCAGCTCCTCTGGAAGCACGACTGCTGTCGCTCTAATAATTGTGATTTCATGGCATTCCTTTTTCACTAAATACTCACTACTTCAGCCCCATTCCCACCAATTGGTGCAGTGCTTTCCGGTACGGAAGGCATTTATTGTTTTTTTGTTTTTTTTCGCAGTTGGGAATGGTGCCTAAATAACCGATCGTACAGTCCTACTTTTTTGGTACCCGTCTGTTTGGGTGCCAAGCAGACCCGATACGACCCCTGAAAGGTGAGCTAGACACACTGCAGTCTGTTGATTGGTCAAAACACTCGTCAATTCCCCTTCAACAGACCAGTCAAAGCGTTTTTTTTACACCACAGGTCACAACTACCCATTCACACCACATCCACACACGGATGGCAGAGGATGGTACAGTATGTAAGGTGCCATCCATTCATGCACAAAAGTAGCTGCAGAAGCAACCTGGGGTTATGTGTCATGCCAAAAGGACACATGTGGCAGCAGATTCATGGGGCGACTCTTCCCCTGAGCCACAGCCGCCCCGGGGTGCTGGAGAGCCGAGCGCTTATGTTGTGCCTCTCACACAGAGGGATTTAATCCTCATCGGCGCAATTGTTGGTTCCAATCTGACCTTTGCCCTTTGCTGCTTGTTTTCCCCCTCTCTCTCCCCCCTCTCTCTCTCTCTTCAGTTGTACTGTCTAATTATGGCCGCAAAGTAGGGAAGAACACAGTTTTGCAGTGACCTGATGAAGAGACAAAAGCCTTGAGAAACTTTAACTAGGATGCCAAAAAAAGGATATTTGATGACTAAATATGGTCATAGTTCTTTGTTTAAGGCCACATAATCTTTTTACAGAACGCATTCTCACTGATTTCCAAACAAAGCAAGAGAAGTTCAAAGACAGCGGGAATCCTCCTCAATGTGCCAGAGACAGCAGGACTCTGAGACAACCTCAGAAAAGAGCTGAGTTCAGCTCTTCATCAATTAAACATGCAAGTTTAATTTCAAGTTTCAAACATTAAGTAAACTGGATTGTAACTAAAAGCTTTTTTTTTTTTTATCAGCGCTGCCTGCGCTCGGTTAGTCAAGTGGAAGTGGCTCCTCAGGTTGTAATGTTCCTGTCACTGATAGGTGGAGACCAGCACTGTTACAGAGGTTAGCTGTATTTGGTTGATCCTCCTCCTGCTTTAGTATAATAATCCGTCAAAGAGCAGCTCCACTAGTAATTACCTGCTTCCCCTCCCTTCCTCACCCACTGTCTTTGCTCTCAAGACTTCAAACAGGGGATTTTTCTCTTTGCATACAATATTTATATCCTTTATGTCAGTGGCTGGATGGAATAAAACATTCATGGCACCTTTTCACACCTTAATTTCATGTGATATTCCTTTTGTTTTGTTTAGATTTTGAACAAGATACGAGCCTTCGAGTTCTCTCAAGAGCATCTATTCATTTTGTAGCTTCACAATATTCTAATTTACACAGTGAGACGTGTGACTGCTTCACCTACTGGGATCAGTGCGTTGTTTTTGTAGAGCTGATGCCTTCATGAGCCTCCCGTTGATCTTTTATTACACCTTCTGTCACATTTCTGAGGAAAGTTCAGCATTAGTTTAAGACAATACGAGTAATGAGATAATACGCATGTGTCAGGCGCCGATCAGCATCCAACAGCTCCAGTTGTAGTGAGCCTTGATTATGCAGAAACACCTTAAAGCAGTGCTGAATATGTTCATTATTTTGCTTAATACAAGTTTTTAAAAAGATTTTGTGAGGTATTAACATCAGTTTTTTAAATAGTCTCGAGTAGTTCCTGTTTTTTTGTTGTTTTTTTTACCATGTTTAAGGTTTCTTCTTAGACGAACCTCATTAAAACATTACTTTTTTTCAAAGATATGTATGGGCTTGATATTATTTCACCTGTTTATTTCACAGCTACCTTTTCAATTCTCACTTTAAAAGTAATGTTACCAGTGTGGAGTCATTTATTTTGTCACGCTCTACTTGAGGATGTGCATGTTAGGAAAACTCTTGAAAGTGGTGGATTTATCTAAATTCATGGGCAGCCAGTTTTAATATAAACATATGTTAACCTAAAAACAAATTGTAATCAAACTTATTAAAAAAGCAACATACAAAAAAAAACAAATTCCACTTAAACTTGTAATTAAACTTGTGCAAAAAATACATTTTCAAATATTCATAATTAGACTATGAAACGTATGTTTGCAGCTGTACAGCAGCTGTATAGAGACTTAGACTGAACTTTATTGATCCCTTTGGGAATTTAGGTTCCCAACAGCATATACAGTAAAATTTAGCAGGTAACAAAAAAGTAACAATATAAAGAATAAGATAAAATAAATAATAGAACACTTTTCTGTTGGAAAAAAGTAAAAAATATATTTTTTAAAATTCATGGAAGAAGCAAAAATATACAAAATATGGCTTAAAAAACAATGATCGCTATTATTGCGATTATTGCACTTTGTTTGAGATTATTGCACAGGTATGGAGTAACATATGAAGGTATGTCTTGTTGGAGCTAGTTCAAATTTAAAGTGCTGATTCCCTCCTCTTCCCTGTGAGGTGTACCTCTTCTGTAAGTCCTCCCATCTGAACCGCATCCCCCCAAACTTGTCAGTGCTAATGAAGTCAGTATGCAAGCTTGTCTTGTGCTCTGTCTGAACTGATGGGGTGAACATGCTTGTCTAACTGGTTGACCCCCCTGCTCTGCTCTCCCTGGGGAGCAGAAGAGGAGGGGCAGTGACCCGAGACCAGCCGAGAGGTTGAGGGGAGGAGGGTGGAGGGGGAGGCAGTATGTCCATCATTAGAGTCACTATTTGTTCGTGGCTTTAGGAGCACTGGAGTGGAACTAATACTGAACAGCAGAATGGACATGGAGAGGGAGGGCCACTTTTTACTGCTACATTAATTAAGCTCATTCTCAACATGCTCCCTGGCTCCTCTGCTGCTGCTGCTGCTGCAATTAAGTGGAGGGGCCGCTTTGTGTGTACGCTTGGTTTAACCTTTTCCAACGTTTAGCTCAACATCCCTCACTTTCAGAGGTGCAAAGTGGCTTAGTGCTTTTACTCCAGTACTTTGCATCAGTGCAGTTTTCAAATGCCGTTTCATTTTAAATGAGATGTTTACTAGAGCTGGAACTAATGATGATTCATCAATTTACTAATGCGATCTATCAGATCTATCACAAGTCTAAAATTTCAAAAGTGTTAAAGTCAAAGATATTTTATTTAAAAAAAATCCCACACTGCATGAGTTGCTTACTTTTCTTGTTAAATACTTGAAATGAATAATGGATTATTTCAAACATTTATGATAAATTACTAATCAGTGTTGATCATCTGGACTTTTTTTTTCCATTTCTTCATTTTTACACCATTAGCAGTGTTACTATAGTTACCATATAGATTTGCATAAGCTAAAAAAAAGCAACCTCATGGGGTTGAAATGTGGAACTTCTTAAGAAAAAAGAAAAATTCAAAAGACCTCAATGACGTAATGCACTTGAGGTAAGTATGTTTTTTGCAGCCCATAGGGGATATATAGCCTATAGCAAAAAACTAAAAGTGTGAAGCTCAGCTTCAGGGTCATGCCATTTGTAGTTGTAGTGTTGTTTATTTAAAGCATCAGTTACAATCTATCCCCACTGACTGAAGTTTTATCTTCATTAAAAATAAAACACTGAGGGATCAAGAGCGTCACACTCGTTAAAAGCCATTAAAATGTTTTACCCAATCTAAAGATAGAGCCCTATATTCTACACAGGGTTGATTCAAATTTAGTATTATTTCTATAGATGATGCACCTTGCAAAAATAAACAAGCCCTTAATTGTGTCTTTTAAAAATATTACAGCAGTTTTGAGGAAAGAATCCACGTTTCATGACAGCCTGATAAAATGAATTTAACATTTTAGCTCAGTCTGTAAAAGACTGGACCAAAAATCAGGCATTAAGGCAGTCTCTATGAGTGACACTGGAAGATTTGAGCTTTGGCTCAAAGTTATTATTTAATTACCAACGAGCACATTCACAATGCTCTGAGGTTCGGGCTACATTTATCATTAAATCATCTTCAGTCATACATCTGAGGGCTTCAACTACTTCACTACTGTAGTCTCTGATATAAATACTAAAGTAGAGCTGCTCGACTTCAACCTCTATAATTAACATAGTTACTGCTAATAGGACAGTTACTTTTACCATTATTACTGACTTTGGAGCTATAAATTTCTCATACATTGTTGTTTGTCTCTATCCCTCTTTCCAAGCACAGCACCGTTCGACAGATGGCTGTTCCACATTGAGTCTGGTTCTGCTCGAGGTTTCTGCCTCTTAAAGGAGGTTTTTTCTTTGCCACTGTAACTGTACTAAATGTAGTTTAGTGCTCATGATGGATTGTTGTTGGGTCTTTGTAGATAATATGACTAAGAGTAATGTATTTTACCTTCTCTTTGTAAAGTGTCTTGAGATCATTGGCACTATACAAATGTTGATAAAATGTAACCATCAATCAACATGTCTCTCGTGTTTGTGACTTTTCTCTGAATGTGTCTGAAGTGTATCTGCGGTTCCCACAACAACAGCCGACTCAAATAGAAGAGGCTCTGAGGGGATAACGGAGCATTAAATAGCATGTTTCTGCTACACCTACCTACTCATTTACTCGTTTTTTGGACTGCCTCTTATTTTTGTGTTTCAGAAGTAAGACTGGGAAAAAGTGCATAAGCCGAAAATACTGGAAACTTCTCGTCTAATGAGCACATTTTACTGCTGAATGGATCACCTGCCAAAATGGATCTCCAAATTTCAGGATTTGCTTAAGTGGTGTTTGACCCTCAATTTCACAACTAAAACTTGCCTCCTTTCATTTCAGTGAAATTCTAAATGAGGAAATGTTGCTGCCATTTCTTCAGCCATGATTGAAGTCTTTCTCAGTTGATGAGCTGTGTGAAGAAGCCTTGACTTTGATTCATGGACGGTTTCTCTTTTATTGCTTCAGAAAACTGTATTTTTCTTTTTGTAACCAGAAGATGACAGCTGAAAGTGAACATAAAGCACCGGTGGCTGTGCCTGAGCGCATTTTCAGCAGATCTTAAGTGAAACATACTCTTCAGCAGGCCTGCAAGACATCACGTAGCGTGTTCGCAAAATGCGGCGGATGATGGATGTCTGTCTCCATCAGCGCTGGCACCGTGAAGTGACAGCTCTCTGTAACGGTGACAAGTTAGGTTCCAGCGCAGACAGATTGCCTTCAGGTGGCTCCATTTTCAAAATCGCACCAAGGATGGGGAGCGCTTAACTTTCCTCTTGAAGGCTGAAGGGCTCTCTGCGCTCTTTTATATTCCACATTTCAGCAGGCAGAGAACTGGAGGAGTGGGAGTGGGGGGTGGGGGTGGGAATGGCTCATTTGAGAGTTTGCTTTAATATCTGTCTTTCAGAGATCAGAGGGTGTCACATCCTCACACCTCATCCTTCACAGCATCTATCACAGGCCATGTAAAATTCCCTTAAAAGTGCATTATGCAATATAATAGCAGGTTTGGGTGACATTTATCTTCCAAGGGGAGGAAGGATGGTTACAGACCTATTGCCTTTTACAAAAAGGATTTCATCACACAGGGAATCTTTGTGAATCTCCACGCTTTGTCGTGCGATTGCAGCCGATGATTGAAATGCAAAATGATATTCAGACCCCACTCTCACGGATAAATGTTTTAATTCACATGAAAATAAAAGCACCTTAAAGCAAACAGAGTGTTTTGGGAGGATTTTCCGAACAGCCCTGTTGAAATGCTGCTGGAGCAGTTGTTCTAGATAATCTCGTGCAGTCTCCTGCATGAGAGGGAGAGGAATGATTTCAGGGCCTGGTTATGCAGAAATTCTAATGAGTATTTTTGTTTTTTATATAAAAAAAGGAAATACTGGTAATAACTATGTGCAAAACCATTAGAATGAATATTTATGCTGCTTGTTATGAAATATTCATTAAGTCGGTGTAAAAAAAGAACAACGACGAGGAGGCTGGGGAGAGAGCTTGTGTGTTTACTTGTGTGTATTTGTGTGTAAAATGGGGGCGGCGGGGCCCTCAGCACCTATTGCACAGGAGTGCTAACAAAACCCCGGGATTGAATTTCTGACATCTCTTAACAAAAGCACCAGCAGTCGCATCTTTCTCCATGTTTTGTACTTTTTTTCCCCCCACTCTCTCAGTCTTTCTCTTTGCCTGAGGTGATACGAGTCCCTCAGTTCATTCGATCTCCACTTCTCTCCCTCTTTCTCAACCTTTCTTTCCCTTACTTCCCCTTCGTTCCATCTAGCCAAATTAAGAAATTAATGAGGGATAGGTTCTTTACCAACTGCCCCCGCAATGTTTACCACTGATGAAATTATAATGTAGGCCCTGCTGTATTATTTATAAGCCAATTAGGGGAAGTGTTACTTGATTTGATGGGGAGCCGACACACAGAGTACATTTAACTAATGGAGACCAAGAGAGTAAAGGGAAGGAGGGGAGGGAGGACAGCTGAGGCGGACTATTCCGTACGATGCTCTAGGATTACGTGGCTAATTGCCCTGCTTTATCTGTCTGTCACGGATAGCCATGCATATTTTAGCGTTCCCAAAGACTTTGATTGTTTGCACTCGTGTTGGGGCTGTAACAAGTAGAGCAGAGGCCAGAGTGGAGTGTAGTTAAAAACTGGCAGCAGGGGAGGCAGGGAGGGGGCGACGGAGAGGAGGAAAGAGGAGGGGGCATGCACAAAACTAAGACACTGTGACAGGTGGAGGAAGAGTTTTGACAAGGAGCAAAGGGGTGTCGAGGTGGGAGCACGTAACGGGAAAGAAAACCTCCAAGTGGTTCATTGAGAGGCTGCAATTAGGTGGCAGCACAAACAGTAATTAATTTCACTTATTGTAGCCTGTAGCCAAGTGTGACTCCCTGACCTCTGCTGCATACTGTTAAAAAACAATTTCCCTACTCTGTTTTCTCATTTACATGGCTCATTTGCAGAGCAGCATGGCATAATAGTGACATCCAACGAGGCAACAAGGGGCAAAAATCCTTCCCATGAAATGCCTGCACACACCAACAGCTGGAGCACGGTACATTTGTTCTATATGTCAGTGAAAACATCTTTTTTTGCATCAAACAGTGATCTTTGGATGGCACCTATTCTGGCCTTTTGTCAATATTTCTTCACATTATTGTTTAATGGCTTATGACGTGATGATCTGTATAAATCAGTTACCAAATATCTATTGGTTGAAACCCTACAAAAAAACTGCTCCAATGAACGTCAAGACTTATGACTGATGTAAAACTGTAGATTAGGGATTTAGCTTCTGCAGCCTAGTATAAGGAATTTTGTCAATCGCTATATATTTGTATTTTGGAACCATAAGTGTCTGTAATTGGAAAAGTGGGTTTACATGCATTGCTAATGTTAAAAGCTTATCATCTCAGGCAGCTACAGCCAAGAGCATAATCTGCCACATTGTCTACTTTACTCGAAAGGACAAAAGTAACTATTAAAATCAACATCATGATTTAAAGGTTTAATATGTCTGACTTTGAAGAGGAGATGTCCAGTAGAAGTCACACTTAAACGGCCGTCTCTCCAACATAAACAAAGCTGTCCCTTCAGCACACTGCCCCCCCCCCCTTTTGTGTTCTTACTGACTGTTTCTACAAATCTCAGATATGCATACTAAAGTTGATTCGGTCCTTATTTCTTCTAAATATCTTTTACCAAAAGCATAGTCATTGGTTTGGAATGACTGTGGGTTCAACTTGCACTCTTCCTACAAAACCCTGTCATACCTATCTCTTACTAACAGCGTCTCTAATTGGGCAGGGCTGTCTCTCTTCTCCCATTTGGTGGCTGGGCTAACCGTTAGACAGGTAGGGGTTCAGGTCAGAGAAACATGTTTGAGCCTCCGTGTAAAACATTGGCTGAAGAAAGCCGCATCTTGTCCTGTGTGGACACAACGAGCCCTGCAGATAGAGTTTGACTTCACTCTTTTTTTCTAGAAGGTCATTCCTCACCAAGACGTTTAGTTAGGACATATTTGATATCTTCTAAATATTCAAAATCCTTTAAATGAGGAAAACTTGAAACAATTTACTGAGACCTCCAACTCATTAGTAAATGTTAAGTGCAGTAATAAATTAAGTGGGAAGTAGGTTCTTTTTGCATCCCGTATAGTCACCCCTGCTGGCCATCAGGAGAAACGCAGGTTTCTTCGGCATTGGCTTTACTTGTGAATCCAGAGTCTACGTCCACTTCTTATATACAGTCTATTTTGGCTGTTAATTCTAACTGAATGAATGATTTTCTACTGATGTATCAGGGTCCTCCAAGGCAAGTGGCAGGCCAAGATCCCCTTTGTGCAGAGGTCAACAAAGGCAGACAGATCCTCAAGGATCCTCCTTGAGCACCCTGTAGTAAAGCTTCAAGGAGCAACTTTGACGGATGAGCTTTTTGAAAGTTGATCAGACGCTTGTGCTAAGGAGAGGAAACTGGAGCAAAGGCATCCTTAATTATCTGATGAGGGGAAGCTTATCTGAACGGTTTCTTTTTCTCTCCTCTTTTATCCAGCAGGATCACATGGCAGATCTTTACATAACAAAAGAGCTACCTGGCTCATTTAAAACTCAATCCTGATGCAACCAGAGAGCCTGTATGAGTCCAGGTTCTGGTCGAAGGTTGATCCGCAATGAGTCTTCCTGCCAACACGTTCTGCGGCTGTAATTTCACGTAGATATTGTGTGATAAAGATTTCAGACTTGAGCATATTGGACCATTTATGGGTTCTCTCCCTGCAAAGAGTGTGTAATTAATTCACGATTAAAAGTATTAGTACAGGCTTTGTGTGGTGATTTATTTAAAAGCTGGTACCATCGCTGGCTTGGTTTCCTCCTTTAGGAAATGGGTAATAAGATCCGATGCCAGCCTTTTTTAGCATCCCTATGCACACACACACACATCTTGTATAAGTGTGTCTTCTCCATTAGAAGCCCACACATAAGCGCAGGAGTGCTGTCACCAGCGTCGTCAATGTCACCATGTTAACTTATTCATCCCTGTTAAAGCCCATGTAACTGGATAGCTGTTAATTAATATAGCTGTCGGGTAAATGGTTGCTGCCGGACCATTGCCACCATCCATCAGTAACATAATCTCAGGCTTGTTTTCATGCCAGGCCTCGGGCTCAATTAAGATAATGCTATGCAAACGAGGTCTCCCGCCATTAGCCTCATCACTGAGGGGCCGTTTATTGGCATAATGGGGGCACTCCAAAGAACAATTACCGTGGCACCTCTTCCCCACCTACTGTATGAGATCAGCAATCATCTGTGAGCATGACGGAGGAGTCACAAGTCGGGACAACGGGGCGGCGAGTCGTAGCTGCAGATTGACCAGAGAGGTCCAACATGATCAGCAGGAGAGCACAGACAGAAAACTACAGCCAAGATTTCAGGCCTGCGACCTGCCTGGTGACTGTAATTATCACATAAGTCATGCAATTCTATTGAAAACATGCTGATTATATTATTAAATCCTTCCTTACACTGAAAGGCTTTCAAAAGACATTTCTGACACCATCTAAAGTTTAAAGAATGTTTAGGAACAGAATGTGTCAAGACTTGTTATAAAATCTTTTTTATATTACTTTGAACCTTATTTTTTTATTAGTGGGGAAAAAAAGAGAACAAGAAAAGAACTATTGAATCACATTTGATGAGGTCATGCAAACAGATGCTCTTTAGTTTACTCTCCACCTGGTTTGCTGTTTAGGTGCTAAAGCAGATGCCCATGTTGGCTGTTAACAATATTCACTTCAGTGAATCACAATGCAATTCGACTTGTTTGGTTTTATATGCTCTGATATAATGTGTTGCCATTGAGAGTTATTAAACATTATTTAGGCAGACACTGAACTATAGATTTTCTTTATTACCCTGAATGCCCAAAATAACTGCCTCCAGGAAAGTCTGCAACAATAACGATGAAGAGAAACTGAGTCCAAGCACATTTACCAGCCTGTCACTTTGAAAAAAAAAAAAAAGAGCAAAATTTACCATCATTTGCGATATCATTATCCAAACGCACAATTTATGACTCAGTAGCATTCTGGATATAGTAACAGGCAAAGTTTTTAAGCCCTTGCACTGTGAACCTGCCATCTGAATTTGTAAATCTCCAGGAGACTTTCTCTGTGCTGAGTCATATTCCCACGCATTTTCCTTCAATGTGCGTTTGTTGTTGATTTGCAGGTTTTCTCCCTTCAGCAAGAGAGACAAAAGCCACGTCTCTGCAATACTGAGGCCCCTTCCCATCTGTTGTCTTCTCACACCTCCACTTTGCTACATGACTCACACACACACACACACACACACACACACACACACACTCATACACCATAGGCGGGCGCCAGCAGTAGCACTCGCTATAATGATTCCTCTGACACACATTGGGGCACATCATTCCACAGCACAGCACAGCTTTGCAGCTCAAGGCCCCTAAACCTCACTCACACTCGCTAGCAGGATGCAGTCTGTGTGCGTGTGTGTTCACGGCCATGCGGCTGAGAAGTGAACGGTTCCTTGGGAATTTTAAGAGTCAAGCCCCCCTAAATCTTCTTGTTTCAACTTTAGAAAATCAATAGGATAAATATCCTGTTTGCCCCTCTTGTCCTCGGCCGCCCGCCTCCAGCTCGCTCAGGTTACTGGAGCGGAGAATCTCGCTCTCACCTCAGGCTATGTTTAAAACAATCCCCGTTTTTTTTGCTCTCAATGGCCATGGATCTCAGGTGCAGTTTTTTTCCTTAACAGCCAGCAAAAGGGAGAATCATGTTAACATATGCCATTGGAGAGCGCCACTGGCTAAGTCCTCCAATCGACCAGCTCCTTGTGTGATTAGGCTAGTGAAGCTGAGCCTTGGCCAGACACAGATCGAAGAGGGTACACTTTCAATATGGATGCGCAGCGTGGTTGCCACGGCCACATCCAGCTGCCTCTATTGATTTTCTTGTCCTCAATTATATAATAGAAGCTCTGTTCTGGATTTGAACTTAAATCACATAGTTTGGCGAGCGAGCATGTCCCATAAATCAAGAAAGCATTTTGACTCATATGAAATGGGATTTTTATTGACAGCATTTGGCGTCCCCTCTGGAGAGATTTGCGTGACTGCTGTGTGAACGTGTACTACAGAAGTGTACGTCTGTAGGGTGTTTTTCTTCTTCTTATGTGTTCCAGGTGGTTGAACTAAAGACAAAGAGGCACTGACACAAAACTTTGAGTGTACAGTTCAGCAGGCCACAACTCAAGCTCTCACAAATCTGTTTTGAAAAGCCCTTGGATTAGTTCTCCCAGTACACAGTTGACTCTTCTAATTGGAAGACACCCACTCCTTTAGCCATCTGATCCATTGGCAACTTTGTTGAAATACATCCCTTAAGTCTTTATCCTCCCAGGCATATCGATATCGACAGGAAGAAGCAGGTTAGGTTTCACTGTGAGTGAAACACAACTGGACACGTACCTTGTTTCATAGCAGAAAGAACATTAAGTCCGACCTTACGGCTATTTAAACTTTTTAGTTTAGTCAAAGAACATTCTGGCCTTTTTTTTTTAAACACGAGGGTACACCAAGGGAAAAGATCTCTTATCCTTCAGATCATCAGGAGTATGTTTTTAAGGTCTGACACCTGGATTTTGCAGATAACGATGTAGCTAATCATAGTGATCAAGTTGGTATTGTAATGATACAGAACAAGTCCCACAGCAATCTGTGTAGGACAAAGCAGCGGGCAAGGAGGGATCGTCAACAAATTCACCTTGGGTGGAAAAAACACACAATATTGCGTCACGTCACTTAATACACTTGGATGGCCAGACCAGTTTGTCTTCGCAAGAAATCCACTAACATGTTCGCCATTAGCAGGCTGACATGAAGACGAAGCTCTGATCATAATTGCACTAAAGTTCAGCCTTACGAAACCTTTTCAGTTAGATTTAAGGAACCATAAGCCCCGTTTCCCCCAAGCAGTCGCCTTTGGTTCGGTACAGTTTGGTACAGTAAACTCTGCCTTATTTGATAAGTGGAGTGTTAGCCAGATGGAGATAGCCGCGAGATGGTGTGATATCATAGCAGCCCAATACAATGTCGCCCGCTATTAATTTAAGTTCAACGAAGAAGAACATGACATAGTAAACAAAAGCAAACCTTTAGGACTGGATAGGTAGCCCTGACACCCCAACAGAAGGATCCCTTATTTTGGTATCGTTCCCAACTTTTGAAAAGAGAAACGCAATAAAAGGGTAGCGAACCAAACCGGACCGCTTGGTGGAAACGGGGATATTTACATGTAGCTAAAATGATAACCCCATCCAATGTTTCTGCAGTAAACAGACATTAGACTTACTCTACATCATAAAGACACCTTTCATCATCGATGTGACTGTCACTGTTAACCAAAGTACTTCATGCCCTATAGACATGGTAAACTGACCCATAGCACTAAGCTCATGGACCACAAACATTGACCTAATTTGACATGGCCCATCCTTCGTGCAAACTAGAGAACCATCATTATCACTGAGTGCCATCAGATACCTGAAAGAGGGGGGGCGGTGGCTGAAGATGGCTAGGGGTTCGGTTCGGTGGGAGGGAGGGAAACCTAAGCTTCAGATGCTAATCTTGCTACGCTTTGGCATTTTGGGGGATAATTGTAGCCCTGGTTGAGCTCAGGTGAGGATGCAGGCGATGAGCTGGAGTTAAGCCTTGTCGTTTTGGCCAGTTTGCTCTTCTTCCCCTCACCTGTCCTTGTGTCTCTGCTTGGTATTAATCTCTTATTTATTCTGATATCCTCCCTGCCTCCCCCAATATGAATATTCCCCAGAAAGCCTGACAAACTCGCAGTAAGAGGCAGTGGGGAAGGGTCGTGGGCGTGACTTTAGCTGGAGTAATGAGGCCTAATCCCCAGCTAGCCGGGGCCTGTTTAAACAGCTCCTAGCTGAGCCACCCAGTAATAGAGTAATTAACCCCAGTGCCCTATTCTGCCCTGCAGCTCTGATCTTCTATGACAAACGCCCCTGTACCCGGCTCTGCCTACATTTCTGCTTTGTCATTATCTTTGATGTAAAAAAGGGAAGAAGATTGGAAAAGATAGGAAAACTGATAGGAAATCAGCGCTGATGTGAAATAAGCTCGAGACGGAGCGCAAAATAATGCAAGGCAGCCCTTTTCTGCCTTTTTGCTGCACCTGCCTGACATTGTCTTTGTAGTGGTTTGTCTTGAGATGAGGAAGCAATATCACAACGGCTGTGTGAAGAAACAGTAATAGGAACAGTTCAAGGGTCATTATAAGCATCGAGAATCTCTTGAAGCATGCACAGCTTTCAGTTGCAAAACATATCTCTCTCCAATGATCTGATTTCCAGACAATCATACACGGCAGATTCTTTGTATTTGCTCAAGGTGGGCTCAAGAAAACAATCAGCACAATCAAACAGCATACTCTACACACAGGCATCCCATCAAACCAATAGGAGAATCCTTGTGTGTTCATGTCCCGGCTCTTTCCGTCTCCAGCCAGCTTAAGGCAGAGAGGCACTGAAGCGTTTGAAGTAAACAGCCACCACACATTATGCCAGATGAAATGCTATCATGCGTGGTCGCTGAATGGTTTGTGTCATTAAGAGAATAAGGCAAACAGGGAGCCGAGCGCGCTCAGAACCTGCCTGCTTGCACGCCTTTCTGAGGGGAAGGCAAGATTAAGGGGATGCTCAGAGGCTCTCGTCTGTCAAGACTTCAAAGATGCCATCGACACTCCTTGTTTCTGCCGGCGCAGCGACCAAATCGCACACACTCTGCCGCCTCTGTGGCTGTCAAAGCTCCTCTGACATCCCCTTTATCAGGTGTACAGGCTTTAATCCAGACACAGATAAATAAATCAACACACAGGGGCCCCACTCTTTTCAGCGCCTCCTGGTGGAAGGGTATCTGCAAAGCTGGGAAAACATCAAGAAGTCATTAGTCATCTGCTGAGGACAACAAAGACGGGCCAATTATAGGGGACAGATAGGACAATTATAGTGTAATTGTTGAATACGGACCAACAAATCAGTGATTTAACCAATACAAAACATTTTTTTTTCTCTTTGAAAGCATGTCAGAGGATTCACCCCAGATAACAAGCACGAAATGATATCAGGAATGGCATCAAGGCTTTCACTTTCTGAATTGGGCTCATCTCCTCCTACATACCTGAATTGAATTTCAAAGTGTATCTATCAGTTTCTACAAACAGAGAAATGTGTTGCTTTCTGCTTTTTTTTTTTTCTTCTCAGGAGCCGGGATCCATTTTGACACCCAGTGCAACATCTGGAGCAGACAGATGAGAGGAGAACTGAGGAGTTTGAATTAGAGCTGACACGTCGACATGCAGGCAGACACGACACACATCAGAGCCAACACTACGTGCCGGGATGGACACATCAGTCTGTTTGGATATTGGCGAATCCTGAGCGCAAAAAAGGGAAAAAAAGCACAGCTGAGCGGGACCGCAGGAAGCAATCTGAGATATCGACAATGAAATAAAAAACGGCGACGCAAACCAAAGAAACAGCAGTGTGTATCCAATACTGCTTTAACTCACTGAGAAGTTCCCAGTAAGGAGAGGGGTAAAGCACACACAAACTGGAAAGGCACTGTGTTGTACCTGTCTGAGTGCGTTTCCGTTGGTTCTTTTCATTTTATTTTAACAGCAAAAGTGAGGCAGACGGATCACCACAACAGAAATACGATGTCTGAACTGAGTAGAGAGATCTGTTGTTTCATTGTTCTGTTTGTTTGTTTTGAAGACCAGTCTGGCAGCGGAAAGCACAGAATACAAAAGATGCCTTAGAGGCAACATAAGTGAAGTTTTATGCTGATGACTGACTGTTTGACAAACATCGGGGGTGAAACTGCAACTCTGTTCAGTGAGCACGAAGGCGCTGAGAAAAATATAACAGGGGTACCTGGGTAATGCGTAAGAAAGAAAAAAAAAAGGAAAAAGGGGTTTAAAAACTGAGAGAGCGAGAAGACAAAAAAAAGAAATCTAATTTATATCCTATAAGAGGAATGTGAGGCACCCAGGGGGGCCCTGTAAGTTGTGAAAAATTAAAGGAGACGGATTCAAACTGTCCAATTTCCACATCAAACAAACCCTGGGCTCCGTGCTCCTGGAGAGGCTGCCTCATATCCAACGCATAGCCTCAAAAAAAAGGTGCCCCCCCTCCCCTTTTCCTCCTCATCCTCTCCCTGCCTCTTCATCTCTTCCCTGAGTCCAGTATGGCAGACGCCACGTTATTTTATTTATTTTTTTAACTGGTACTCTCCATTTCCTCAATAACCCTGCTCCCTAATTCCCCTAAGCACTGTACTGGTTACACTAGCCACCATCTCTCCCCTGCCTAATTATACCCTTGTGAGTCTATTAATCAACTTGTGAATTATTTAAGAAGGAGAGCTCCCCTGCCTGTAACTGGCTTTGACACTGAAGGAGAGACGAGAAGAGAAAGGCAGCGGGGAGGTGGGGGCAGGCTAACAAAAAAGGGGGAATGAATGTTGGGAAAAAGACGGAAGGGTGGAAGGAAGGAAAGAGAGAAGAGACAGGAAATGAAAAAAGGGGAGATGGAACCAGGGTCTTCTTGTATAAGTCCCCTGAGAACAGTGCTGCCTGTACAGCGCTGCACCCGGACCAGACGAAACCCCCCATCAACATTCACCCTTTTTTTTTTGTTGTTGTTGTTTTTGTTTTTTTAGCCCTCTTCCCACCCTCTATTTTCATGCATAAGTTTTCATGATAAACAGGAAAATTCATGAATATATGGAGTGATACAGTGAGAAATGAAGGAGGAGGGGGGACAGAGGGGTGAGGTGAAGGAAGAGAAAAAGGAGTGAACAGTCAAAGCCAAAGAGTGAGGCGAGACTGGATAGAAATTATGTAGACAGCAGGATGCGCGCACACACTTGCACACACGTGTACACACACAACTACACAAGCAGATGCAGTCACATACGTTTACACACACACGACTTCGCATTGCAGGCGAACCGGTGTCCTTCTGCTGTTTGACAGGAGGCAGCGTCTCCCCGGAGCAGCAGGTATCTGGGCGATGGCGATGATGATGATGGTTGTGGTTGTTAGCGTGCCGGAGTCTGTCCTCCTCCTGCTCCCTTGGTCCCTCCTGCTGCAGCCTCTCCTCATCAGTCGAGAGAAGAGCCCGACCCTTCTAATGACTCCCATCGACACTGATGCCCACCATAAGCAGCCGGGGCAGGAGGAAACAAGCGTGAAAGTGAGATCATTATTATTTTCATAATGTTTCGTGCTCTCGGTCGGACCCCTGGCGCATCGCCTCGTCGCCTGCAGAATCCTAATGACTCTGTGTCTGAGGAGAGTTTTGGGGGCAGACGAGAAAAGTTTATTTCGAGATGGTGTGCAAGTTAGAAAGATCAGTTAACCCACAGAAGGTTTCATTCGCTGGAAATGTGAGATATCCACCTCTCACACCCGACACAACAGAGCTCAATTACTTTTCTTTTTAGGGAAAAATCTAAATGCATTGAAAAACGACATTACTATCTCGAAATAACCACACACTAAATAAATAATCTATGGAGCAATAGTTTTTTTCAAAGAGCGTGTTTATTTGGCACAGGCATAAGAAGTTAATTATATCAGGGAAAGTAGTAGCAAGAAATTATCTGAGGATGTGGCAGAGAAAAACCAGCACTGTATAGGCCGGAGGCTGAAGATCTCACCTAAATACTTACAAGTGTCAAAGCTGCTATTGCATCAGTTTTTTCAAGAATAACTAAGAAAAGTCGCCTGGCCAGGTTAATGTGTTTCAATTTGTGTTTTGAAGATTTATCTCAAAGATCTCTACCCGGAGCTGAGGATTAAATGATTTTAATATGTAACACTCAAAGCACTGAAAATGTGGTTAAATATTAAATTACTGGATAATAAAGTAAGTTGCAATGCCATATCATTTTATTAAACATACACACACGCTCAGTGCACCAGTCCTGTATAAACTATGTAAAAGTGAAGTGAATATTTCTATGGATCAACTCCTCGCAAAGAAAAGTTTCTGGGAAAGAGATGTCCGTATTTTCAATGCTGCGAGTGCCTCAAATGGAAATCCTATTCACCCTCTGTTGTGCTGGCATGAAACCCAAACACCCAAACTGTCTTCTTGTCGAGATACCAAGATCTCTAAATGAGAAAATGCACATTTGGTAATTGAGGGGAAGCACAGGGAAACACTCTCCCCTCCTCCATGTCTTTTGAGCGACCGAGTCTAAGTGCTGCATGCTTGTGTGTTTTCAAAAAGTGTGTGCACATTTTCTGTTATGTATGAATATGTGTGTGTGTGTGTGTGTGTGTGTGTGTGTGAGTAGCACATCTCATTAGGCCTGAGCGGTGCTGTTGTCTGCGAGGGTACGCAGGTCCACACGGCTCCGTCTCTGTGGGATGTTTATTAAATTAATAAAAAGTTGCTCAAGGCGAGCTGTACCAAAGAATGCCCAGGGCTCGGCTGTGATTGGCACTCTCCGCCGCCCTACGTTCTCTCCAGGGTACGCCTGCGTTTGCTTTAACTAACTGGCCGTGACTTAGGAGAGCAGGCTGACATGAAGCCTCCCCCCCTTCCTCCTCTTTCCATCTCACCCCTCCTCTCTCTGATTGGACTCTATTTACTTTGAATGGGAAAAGCAAAAAAAAAAAAAGAAAATCAGTGACAAAAGACAGTGAAACCTCCAGCCAATTTCTTGTTTTGACAACAACTTACTGCTAGCTAATGGTTTTAAAAATATCATTTAGAAGTGTGGGATCCGTCCTGGCAGAGCCTGACACTACACTACACATTAAAGAGGCTGTTAATGCCTCAACTTTGAGTACAAAAGAGGCCGTTTTAGGCAAATTTGTTCTAAAGTGTCAAACGCAAATCACAAGTTTAAGTAGTAGTCTGATAAGGTTGGGAGTGAACTCATGATGTAACCCCCTGTGGTTGTTAATTGTTAATGTTTAAGAATAATTTATTATAATCCTTAACTCCTCGGTTTGGATCTATGTGGTTTTAATTCTTGGAGTCTCAGTGTTACATGTATGGCTCCATTTACTCCATTTTGTAGCTCGTATCTCAGAAAGATGGCAGGCTGAGCAGGAGGCCGAGGCGAGTCGATAAAGAACCAGATAGAGTCGAGGTCATGGAGAGGAAAAAGCATTTACATCAATAGATAATAGTCAGACAGTTGAGGAGGAGGAGACTCCTGAGGGGAAGATACGTCTTGTTTGTCAAGAAAAAAAACCAAAAACTAAAGTCATTATACAACCATTTCAAACTTCACACAAACACTTTATTTAGACTACCGGCATTATGTTCCAATTAAACACAAAAGAAAAGTCATGCATTTCAAACTCTTCGGAGAATCTGCATATTGCCTTTCAGGAAAAAAAGGAAACAAAGGGAAAAATTAAAATATATTATCATCTTTTAAAAATCCTTTTAAAAATAAACAAGACAAACACAAACAAAACACAACAAAAAAGCCCCACTCTGTCTCCTTCACTTTATATCTCTCCGTCTATCTCGCTCTTTCTAGCTCGGCTGGCCGACTCTCTGAGGAGGAGGAAGCTGAGAGAACTCATTTGCATATAAACTGTGAGAGGCAGGGATTGTCATCGGCGGCACATTAGACGCAAGCAGCGCGAAGGGAGAGGATTTTCATGTGCAAATTTCAGCCTCTACCAACTCTCTGCATTATTATTTCATCAGCTCCTAAGAAGGAAGCCCCTCCGATCCCCAAATCCCGCCATCATCCCCACGGACACTTCAAGATTCAGACCAAATCCCCCCGCAGAGCCTCTTCCCCAGAAGGCCTCACTACTGGGTAGCTGTTTACGCTCGGGCCCGCCATGCAGGAGGAGTCAATCCGCCTCGAAGACGGGCGTGAGCTCGGATAAGAGGGAACTGCAGGAAGAAGGGGACAGAAGTACACCAGTTGTGACCAGCAATATTGGTGTTCCTTGCATTAATTGCTTGTAAACTGCGAGGCTGGAGGGTTGCAGGCTTTCAAGTTTAAAAAGGAGATTACAGCCAATTAGCAGAGCCTCTGAAAACCCTTCACTGCCTGGGGAATAGCAGCTGATCCCTAATGTGGGACAGCTGTAAGCAACAAAGGAACAGTTGCAGTCCTGCTTTTGAAAACACACATGCAAGAACAGCACTTTCAAAACACACACTGTATGCACTCACGTATATTATCTCACACGCAAACAAAACAAAAAAAAAAAGCCCCCGATTGATAGCAATAGCTGCAAAGAAGTGCCATTACCAGCATGAAAAATGAATGAGTACATAAATGGAACCATGCAAACAGACACAAGCGTGCACAAAGTACGCTAACGTTCCCAAAGTGACAAAACGGGAGCAGACAGGGAGGTAAATATGTTTTAAAAGGTGAGGGGAAAACGTTTGTGGGATGGGGAACGTATTTCATCCTTTTAAATCAATTTGTCAGGTTCTTCTTAGAGCCGTGTTACCAAAAGAGCAGAGTGTTTCCCTGTAAACTGCCATCTTTAATTTCTTTGTCTGACATGCTCCACTGTACCTCGACACACCAGAGACCCGAGCGTGAGGTGAGCAAAAGGTTCAAAGCCCAGATGGGAGCAGAGCCTGTGTACCCCTGAGCACCGTGGATTACCTCATTCACTCTCATGTCAAATAGAAGGCAGGAAGAGGAGGAACACAAGTCGAAAGATCTCCACAGGCTCCGTAATCTACCACGATTTATGCCGAGCCCCGCGACTCCCACTTACGAGTCTCGCTCAGTCATTTCTTTCTTCCTCTTTATCTTTTCTTCCCGTGTTTTTTATTGCACTTTCCGTCTGTTTTGTCTATGTACCTTTCTGTCACATTCGCTGTGCACCTGCATATCCTCAGCTGCACCCCCCCCCCCCCCCCCTCCTCCTTTGCACCAGCGCACGCATTGGCAATAACAGCTGTGTGCCAGCTCTCTGATTTCAAGTAATGGAATTTCAATCTTAAATTCGTTTGTAAAATTCTTTTAATACGAATATATCTCTCCGATAAGTTGAAAACAGCTCACACAATGATATTATAAAACAAAATAAGACTGCGACAGATTTAGGTAATCTGATTTTGTCAAAGAGTGTCAGAACGAAGAACTGCTCACCATGGATTTATGTGAACTTCTGCTAAAATACAATTTAGCCTTTCAAAGTGAAAGCAACATCAAAACGTAAAGGTTCAGGTAAGATACATTTATTTATGAGTATTTTTAAGTAAGACTAAACAGTGAGAAATAATAAAGTAGTTTCTCATAAGGTGCAAAGGTTTTAACAACAGCCCTTGATTAATAAAAGGTTATAAGGATAGGCCTTGGTACTGTATGTCCAGATGATGACGGTGAACACACTTTAGATAGCTCACTGAAGTTTGCAGTTGTTTAACTATATTTCTGTTCATCACAGATTCAAATCTTAATGTTTTTCATTTAAAAAAAAAAAAAGTGTCGCAATTGAAACTGCCAATCAGAAAAGCTCTGCTGTAGAATAATAAAGCCAATCAGAAGTTTAAAGAAGTGAAGTTCCTCCACTGTCCACTTGAGGCTGGTTGAAAACCCCCGGAAGTCCCATACAAAACTCTTTTTTTTAAACAGCAGAAATAAACATGTTTACAGTCTGCTTCAAAAAACGTATGTTCTCTGGCTCCTCAGAGTAGAAAACACATCAATATCATTTATGTAATATTCAGCGCCGTCTTGGTTTCAGCGTTGTTGCGTGTGTTTCAAAGCTTTGACATGCCGACGAGTTGTACCATAGACGAGAAAACATTGATAATAAATGGACTGGATAAGTTAACAAAGTTAACTCTTTGTTGACACAAATAAAATTCATACTAAGGCATAAAGAGAGACAAAGAGTTCTACACAGTCAGGATCAAAAAGTCATCGAATCAGCTTGACCTTTTAAAACTGTTTTTCCAGTCCTGGGGATTGTTTAAAGAAAGGCCGACGTGTAGAGTGGAGAAACTTGAAAAACAATTTAACCTGCAGTAAAAACATTGAAAGTGAGTTCTCTATGAAAGTTGGCTCATTTATATTTCTGTACGGTGAGAATACAGCTCTCTGCATCTGTTCATCAGATACCCAAAAGTAAACAAGAATGACCGTGTTTGAATTGTCGAATGCTCTCAGTGTGCTCAGGGGAGTGTTTGCCTGATAGCAGGACCCTCTCAGGAAAATCAACAGCTGTTTGTAGTCGAGCGCTATCCTTCACTGTGATGGGTTTCAGTTAACCACATCCTAATTACAACTAATGACTCGCTCGTTAAAGAGCTCGACGGCTAAGTGGCAGCGAACGCCACAAGCAGGTCAGGAATAAAAAGAAAATACTTTTAAAGTGTATGATGGAGCGAGGCTGGCCAGAGAAAGCTGCTAACCTTCTTACCAAACGGCATTTTTAATTAGAGATAATCAATATTCAAGGCAATGGATTTACCACAGTTTATATATCCATCAAGGATCATGAATACTTAATGCTTAAAAAAAGTCTGAAACCCCAACACACCCAAATTTATATTCCCCAAGTTTATGGCAATCTGGCAAATCAGATATGATTAATTATAAATTGAACCATTACAGTTCGCTTCAGAAGCTCACGGTTGCAAATTGCATCCACGACTGGGGTTGAACATGAATTTGCTCTCCTGGTATTTCTGCAGCTCGTATGCAAAGTCGCCTATCTGGTTCACATGCACGGTCCGTTCTGCACCCTGTAGTTTCATTTAGATCAAAAAGACTCAAATAGACAGAGAATCACAGGATATCCAGAATATCTGATCATTCCCCCACCCCCAGCTCACCTCACATCTGAGAATCGGAGCCGCTCCCGAGACGATCTCATTAAATCAAAGATGTAAGAGCCAGAGATAGAAAGTATACAACAGCAATACTTCCTGCTATTGTCTCTGCTATGAGCCACTGAATCCAGGTAAAGAGCTTCCACCGTGCTCCATGATGGACTGTTCAGGGGAATGGTGGATAAAGTGGAAGCTTTGACAGTCAAAGCACATTAGTGCAGTAACTGTAAAAAGGTCTTCCTGGAATTTGTTCCCTAAAAATACTCTCACACCAATGGTAGCTGGAGCCTCTCAGGAGCCTGATTTAAAACTTGCAGCCCGAGGACAAAGCCGGCAAAGGCAGAAAATAAATAAAAATGAAAAAACATGCCCCTAAACCGCTGCCATTACAGACACAACATAGCAAACAGTGGAAAACAATAGAGTTATTTCAGCGCTGAGTGGAGAAGGATGGAGAGCGATGGCATCTTGGGGCAGAGGGCTGCAGGGCTGGGTGGGGGCCTCCTGGGCAAAGGTAGGAAGGAGGGGTGCTCTAATGGGCTTGGGGAGGCTGGCGAGCCCTGCTGGAGGCCCACAGGAGGCCCTAGCCTGTGGTCTTGCCTTGGGCAGGCCTGCCACAGCAGCAGTCAGGTGGGCTGACAGACTGAGGGAGAGGAGGCCCCTCCCCATGTGGCCTACCATCACATCACCCCCCCTCCCCCCCACGTCCCCGCCCTCTGCACAGATGTTCAGGGTTTGGGGAGCAACAAGCTGCGCAGAAAACAAACAAAGACGCAAAGATGAGGATTTAACATCTCCTCGTTGCGTCTGAGTGATGTATTGCACTGGATTGCTCTAATTGAGTCAATCTGTGGTGGTTTTTAAATTCAGACTAAAGCATGTGTCGACATCGCTGCTGCCAGATTAAAAGTTAAACGCTTGCTCATGCATCATGGAGAAGACTGAAGTATGAGGTTTATTAATTGATGGTCATTTACAGGGCTGAATTAAACATCAACACGAGTCTTCTGTGTCTACACATATTAGTACAAAGTTTGTTTTAGTGCTTGTCTAACAGAGAAGAAAGGGCAGGCATCGATGTGAACAGGAACATCAAGACACACACACACACACACACACGTCTTTCTTGTCAGTTGGGTTATGGAGCTGCTCTGTACTTGCACAATCGACCTTTGCCCCTCAAGCTCCCTGAAGCCCCATCCATACAGCAGACTGTAGGAGGTAAAGATCAGGGCGGCCAAGCCTGGACTCTCCCCTCCTGACTGGCGAGGCGCGTGAAGCCTCTGGCATGACTCTCAGCATGGGAAAAGTGCAGCTTTATCACCGCTGCTCAAACATTCATCACACAACCTCTCCTGCAGTCGCTCCAAAGGGAGAAAATAGCGCCTCCATCAACTCCCATCTGAAGATGCCGATTTAGGCAGAAGGTGGCAAAGAGGCTTCAAAAGTTTTTTTTGTTTGTTTTTTTTTCGGAGCCCGAGCCGACGCACATATCACACCAAAGAAGGAGAAGAGAGGAGGGACAGGGCCAGGAGGAGCAACTCCACACAGTCAGGAGGGAGGTCATTATCAGGCCATGTTTACACCCGCACAGAGAACCCTGATGCCTGCTGCTGTTTTAACGTTTGGAATATAGTGCTGCAACCATCACTGCAGGAAAAAGAGCTCACGTCTCCGTTCCTCTATGTATGCATGCGTGTGTATGGTTGTTCTAAAAGTCTATGGAGACAACAATTTAAAAAGGGATTCACATTATTTCCTGCATGAAAAGTGAAGGTCAGTGTTTCCCCAGTGAAAATAAAAATCTTTACACAAAGTGCTAAATAAATACTCTGCTCACTGTGACATTACGAGCAGACGTTATGGGCTCACAAAAACTATTCTTTTTGTTGATAAGGACAAATGAATCCTGCCAACATTCATGACAGTTCTTCAAAAACAGTGTCAATGTTTTGTTGCCTCCAAATCTTAACAAATATTATTAAAACAATAAACGTCAACTAAAAAGGTGTTTGGTACTGTCTTATCAAAATCAATAAAACTTTCAAGACTTTAAACTGTGCTATAGACTGAGCATTACTCTTCTTTATTCATATAAATGTCATCACTTATTAATAATAGGATATTTGTGGGGCTTTAGATCGACCGTCACAGTCAGTCATCATGGAGAAAGAGAGAAGGAATAACATGTGGGAGGGAGCCACAGGTGGGATTTGAACCCGGGCCGTCCACTTAAAGGACTACATTCTCCGTTTACAGAGTGCGTACACTCACCACAAGCGCCCCGGGATCTTTGCCTTTAAGTTGTACTTCTTTGTCTTGTTGTTGCAGATACCTGATAAAACTGACTCCTTTTACAATGAACAGTGCAGCAGTTCAGCTTCTGTCCATTACACAGCGCAATATGAGATCTTATGACACTGTGTAATTATGAGAAATGCTTTTTTATCTCCAGCTAAATGTAATTCATTGTTGTTTCATATCACATGTTAAGAAGAGGATGCAGCCATTTGCTTGCTTGTTCAGCATTTATATTCAGTTTCGAGCATCCATGTTGTTATAAGTTAATTACTCGTGCAGTCAGGTTTTTCTCGAAGCTGAGAGACCGATTAGTAAAAGATGTTCAGTGTCAACACAGCATTAGGATGACTAAATCCCTCCGTATTTACACTATATGGACAAAAACAACAAGAGTCAGAATCCTTTTAAGAATGAAGAACAATAAATGTGCAGTTATTTCTCTTGGTGGCAGAGCTGTTTACAGACCTGCTGTGCTTCTCCTGTATCTACAGACCAGTTAACCCATATTTCCTAAACATACAGTGCAACTGAAAATAGAAAAACAAAGTCAAGCTTTGCCGTATCACTGGTGTCAAGTGAAGTATGATTGCACATTTGAATTGGAAATCCGGCAAAGTGACGATAACAAACTCGTAGCACTTGCTCGGAAGGCAAGAAGAGGGTTAAATGAACAAAGCCTTGAAAAAGAGACCAATTCTCCAGCTCCTGCCCCGATCCTCGCGGTTACCCCCACAAAGTACACAAGAAAAAAGAAAATAGTATCATGCATATCATTCATTAGCAGCAAATAAAAGAAATTCTCTCTAATAGTGCCCCCAAATCCCCGAGCTCCCAGCACCACGGAGCGGGGAACTAAAGGAATGGGGGAGAAAGATGCAAAAGGAAGCCGTCTCCCTCAAGTGCTTGTTAGGCCCAAATTATTATGGCGATGAATAATTTTAAAAATAAATAAGAAAATAAATAAATAAATAAAAAAAAAGAAACATTTATAGATCTAAGTATTATCAGAGGAGCCGCGGATCTGTTGCCAAGCTCTCTGGGCCCGTTTGAAATCCGCCTTTGTTTTTCACTTTGATCTTTAACTGCTAACCTATCCATCGCTTCACCTGGTCCCCTGTTAGCGCTGCTTCACCCACTTCCTGCCGTTAAACTTTTCTCCTCACGGTGCAATACTGCCCGCACTTAGTGGTAATCATAACCACATCATTATCATCATCATCATCGTCTTTTTCTCCTCTTCTTCGTCATTAACTCTCGGTTCTTTCACAATAATTAACATACTGCACAGGGAGCGAGATTAGGCAGCGCGATGCGGAGAAAACGAGGGAATAAAGAGGAACGCAGAGCAAAAGAAGACGAGGGAAGAAACAGAGAGGGAGGAGACATGAGAGAACGCTGCGACCAACTCCTCTTCTCTTGCTTCCTTTCCTCTCATCAGTCTCTCGGATTTGTTTCTCTTTTGTTTTGCCTCTTTTCATCTAATTTCTTTTTCCTCTTGCTTCCTCTCATCTGCTTGCCGAATATCTTTTCTCCTCATTTGTCCCTTCCTCCCCTTACTGGTCTCCTTTACTTGCACCCTGTTTCCTCTAATGTTTACCACTCCCCTTTTCTGTTTCTTCCATTTCTTCAATTCTCCTTTAATGTTCGCTCATCTTCTCATGCTTCCTTCATGCTCTTTTTTTTTCTTATCCTCTTCCATTTCTTCTGTTATTTCATCTCCTGTCAGCTGCCCCTTTCCTTTTTTGCATCCTCTACTGTTCATTTTACCTTTCCTTATGAATGTTGCCTCTTTTTACATTCATTTTGTTCCCTTTGACATCCCTCTTTTCAATTCTTCGTCTCTCTCACCTAGTCTTTCCTTGTTTCTGACTTTCATTAGAGCTTCTCTTCCTTCCAGTCCATATGCATCTTCATCTCCACACATTGCTTCCTGTTTTCCCCTCTAATAGGAACTCCTCCTCTTGTTTCCTCAACTTTAATTTCATCTCAAAATTAATAAATATTTTTTTTTTTAATCAAATCTCCTTTATTGGTTTCCCGATTGTTTGTTTCCACTTCCCTCATTTCTCCTCTCCTCTCCTCCTTCCCTCCCCTCTCATCCCTTCCATCACACTTCTCCTGAGGTTTCTGACCTCCAGTACAGGGACGTCCCAAACCCTGTGCTCTGTGACCGGCCTCTGATTGATATTGTAATGAGACTTATCCCAACATCCCTGCCTCCCTGTACTGTTCACCACCTCCCTTACTCCCCTACCCTCACTCCTATCTTTCCCTGGTACCCTTCCTCACCCCTCTCCCCCTTTTGCTCCCTGAGCCCCTGAGTGGCTCGCTTGATTCCGTTTCATCACACATCAAACAGGCCTGACGCTCTCCTTGCAAGAAGGACCCAGGGACCACAACATCTGCACAGGGAGGCATACAGGGGTGTAGGGGGGACTCCGGCCTCTGAGGGGGGGGGGGGGGGAGTGAGGACACGCCATGCTACGAGCAGATGTCACTGGGACCTGAACAGCAGGCTGGGGGGACGCCGCAGGGAAAGAGAAACGTAGTGAGGGACCCCAACCCTGTAGCCCAGCCTTGAGAAGGAGGAGAGAGGAGATGAACCCGACTCTCTCCTTTGCTCCCCTCTCCTCTCCTCACCTTGCAGCCCGGCTCCCCCTCCTGCTCCCTCTTTTGACAGTACAATTAGGTAATTAGTCACCTCAGTGCTAATAACCTAATCATTACTTGTCTGTGTGTTTTCTGTCTAATTCAAAATCTGCGTCCTCCACAGGCGCTCCCCTGAGTGCTGACTGGAGGTGGAGGGGCAAAGGAGGCGTACAATTACCTTTGTCTGGCTACTCCCTGTAGCACAGAGAGAGCCAGGGATCTGATCCAGACCAAAGCAAAGGCCCTTTTTAATGGAGACAGAGAGGCTGCTCTTTGGAAAGGGTCAAGATAGCTCTCACATCCATTAACACCACAGCTATTTCATCATTGCCTTGTTGTGGCAGGCGGGAGCTGCAGAGGGACTGTGATCAGCCTCCGCCGAGCGCACACGCTGACATTTCCCCAGTTAGTCAAAGTGGCAATCGGAAGCTTCTGCTGTCAATGAGTCATCAAAGGGCTTGTTTGAGAACAGCTGTTGACGTCAGTGCACTGCCACAAGCATTAGCCCTGGTTGAGAAGTCAAGTTTTTTTTTTTCCTGAATTGCCAATGATCCTTTCATCAGCATGGGCTACACGCACATGTCATAAGTCACAGAAATGTTTTCTGTCACCAAACAGAGTTCATTTTTGACAGTGAATGTTGGAAGAATTCACAAGGACGGAGCACAACAAGCGCTAACACAAGTTCTTGAATATGTTTTTTTTGCTTTGTTGAGAAATGTGCATGTCCACATTCTTTAAAGCTTATGTTTAAAGATAAGAGTCAGTAGCTTTTTCCTAAAAAATAATTTAAAAAAACACACGAGACAAGTAATGCCACTCGATGCTCACTAACGGGCCTGCATGTGTGGTGGTGACTGTCTACAAAGACCCTGATGTGCTCTGCCTGGATTTTGATGTGTTGGTTGATTTTGTCTACACGGGACGTTTCTGGGTGGAGAGTTAGTGTGTTTCCTCCAGCCAATGACAGCGTGCAGATGCAGGTAACGCAGTCCTTCTATGTGTAAATGTACTTAACTATAAAACCTGATTCCATTTGCTTTTACATGCATTTTTATGGAAACCCAAGAACTGGAAAGCATAAAATCAAAAAAATCAAAAATAATCAAAAAAAAAAAAAAAGGCCAGAGCAATGAGCTAAGATTATTTACAACCCAACACGGCTTTGAAAACAACATTGTCCAACACTTTGTCATTTGTTTAGTATGAATATTACGACCTAAAACACATTTATTCCAGTTTGCTTGTGAGGACTATACAGTAAAGGGACTAAAGAAATACACACTAACATACAAATAATCTTTTTTTCTGTATGATCACTTGGAATCTGTAAACAGTGAATTTACAACCAAAGTAAACTACAAGGAGACCAGTAGCTGCATTGACTCACTTACTGCTGTACATGTTTGTAAGTGTTTGATCGTAGCACTTATGCTACAGCTTGCAGAAATCCATCTTTCAGTTGAACTTTCCTCAGCTTTTGATCTCAATGTACCAACAACGCCTGCTGTACTACTCTCCTTCCAATGATTTTCAAATGACTACAACTTTCTAAGAGGGTGTAGAAAAGCTGCTCATCTTTGCCATAGACCACTCCTCATAATCTAGTCTCGTGTTTTTGGTTTGAGGAGTTTGGAACCCCCGCTGTGCTCGCAGCGACAGACGTGTCATCGTCTTTATTATTCAGATTTCTTGGAGCCAAACAGCTGTTTTGCATGGCAGATTAAATCAGAGCCTGTCCTGACTGCTGACATGGAGGCGATGGATAAAGCACTGACGTGTTGGACTGCGGCACAGTTAAAACATAAAGATAAGTTGCCGCCGCAAACAAGCTGATATTTGAATAAACAGTACCCCAACGAACGGATGCTTTTTAAAATCTTAATTTACTGTGCTTCCTTACTTGTATATCATTTTGGCTTTACATCAAATAATTCATCTCGACTTCATGTGCAGGGATTTTAACTGCAGAGACGAGTGTCAAAGCATAGAGAAACTAAATTAATTGCTGCAGCCACTAACAATTTTTCTCCCATATAACAAACTGCTGCAAATGGATTTCACAAGCAAGTGCAGAGTAGGCAGCAGGCTTTATTAGACAGAGCTGAATGTATTACTTTATCTTGACGGCAAAGTTGGTACACTTTATCACAGTCCGGGTAATGAGAGATAACTCCCTGCGTCTGCGGGAAGCGAGTCCGGCACCACAACCCCCATGCATTTTTTATCAGTCGCAATTACTCAGAGCTTGTTGATATTTCCCCATTCGTTTCATTTGGGAACATTTGCATCAAATAACCAGAGGCCTGCTGGAGGGCTAACCGAGCCGCGCTGCAGCAAATTATAGGTCTCCTACTGTCCGACAAGTCACCAGAGGTTTTACTAATGGCCAGGCTGCAGCACGAGAGGTCAACCAGCTTCTTTTGACGTTGAGTCTGTTGTCAACCCTCCAGGTCAACATCCTCTCTGAGTCAAACTTGTGACTGCTGTCTTTTTAATACTGCGACAGTATCAACATGCATAGTTGTATTTTTGTCCAACATCTCCTCTGCTTGGTTTTTACTCACCAGATTGTCATGAATGTTGTTCTAATGTCAGACCGGGGTGTACAAAAAAACTCATCCAAAAATCTATTTTTAGGATCTACTCATTTTGTCCAGGAATGTGTTCTTTGTCGACCACTTGCATTGCATTTAGGTGCTAGACATCAATCTACTCCCATCATGCATGACAACAAGGTTTTAACTCTTCAATCCTAAAAACTGCGTTTAAAAAAGCAATTATTCGTTTTTTAATTGGAGTTAAAAAAGTGCCAAGAGAGAGGTACACATTTAAAATACATTACATTTGGTATTTTGTATGTCCTATTTTCATGCAAATGTGTGAATCAAGTTTAAGTTTTGTGTTACAGCGTCTGTGTTTACGGCCAGCCTGGTTATTCAATGTCAACACACTTTTAAAAATTAATAATGGTTGAAATTCAGCAATACAGCTTAAAAAGCAGAGAATAAGGTGAAAAACAGAGTAATCAGAGCATTTATACACTGTCATCATCAGGAGGAAGATTATTTAGTAATGGCTCAGATCTGTGTTGAAGCTCAAAGGGTTTTTTTGGCTTAGAAAAACATTTAGTAAGGATTATAATAATAAAAAAAAAAATAAAAAACAGCTTGAGAATGGCTGATTTATGCAAACAGTGGAAAGTGTCGTGGACACTGGAAAGCTCAGAGTAAAAACAAGAGCGCTGCTTTAAGTGGTACTGTAGTGACTGTTGCTCTGCAGGACTACACACTCTGTCATCAATCATAATTAGCAGCAGTTCTGCTCAATTAATGCTGCAGGCTTGAGGTAGAGATGAAGAGCTGCATATCAATACCTCACTGACAGACGCGGTTAGAGCCGAGCTGATTGACAGGCAGACTTATAACCCGACCAAGGTGTGGGGACCAGGGTGGCTGCTTCCTGGGGTCTCAGATTTGTCGTAATTGACAGGTGCAGGTAGATGTTTTGGGGGTCCTGAAGGAGCTCTGTGCCGTTTATGCAGATTAACACGTCAAAAGTACAAATGAATAAATAAACTGGTAAGCACAAATCAGGCATTTAGCCTGAGGGGATGCCATCATTACCAGATTAAACAAAGTGAGTAATCACAAAAACAATCCGCTTCAGAAGTGAAGGAAGTCAAAAGACGCCAAAGCTGGAGGGTAAAAAGCTAAGTCATCTTAATTATTCAGCTATAAGGCAAACAAAGATGTGAATCCATAATGAATAGAGCAATGACAGTTTATTTGTTTACAGCTATTGTAGATTGTTGAAGCTGTGATTGGAGAGCTCTCTTTGAAACCGTTCTCCAATGTTTACATCTTGACATATAGGAGAACGGATGTTTCTGACAATAGAAATGCAGAATTCAAAAAAAAAAAGAAAAAAAAAAGAGCCTTGAGGACGAGATCACAGAGATGGCATGAATTCCCAGAGCATCCAGCCAGCATGAGGCCTTGTGGGAATAGTTTCAGGTCACTCTAAAGAGAAAGCTACGGTATCAACTCAGGAACAAACGAGACCCACTCAGGCTGTTTTGACACTAAAAAGACAATTCTTCCTCCTTTGAAACCCAAATGAGCTGATTAGGGTCGCTCCTAAACACACCCATGACTCAAACCCTCAGATGTTTGAGTCGGAGCCACAACTGTTATTTTTCATGGTGTTTTTTTTTTTTTTTTTCTTCACCTAGCTGACCAGAACTGCCATAACCTCAGCTTGAACTTCCTTCAAGCCTAGACACATCTCAGCTGTAAGCACATCACTTCTTCTAAATTGGTCTAAAAGCGCCCCTGGTTTCCAGACTTCCCTCCACTCGCAGCAGACACCAGCCTCTTTTTTTGACCTTCACACCAGGCCACGGCCTGAACCTCGGCTATTGATTTTTCTAACTATGTGTTTACTCCTCGTCTGCACACTTTCCCAGCTGCTTGGAGAGCATCGTTTGCCCCGAGGCGATCAGCAGGGCTCAGCTTGTTCCAGTCTTTGATCATCGTTCAGCCAACGGATTAACATATGCACACTCTCTTCCTCTCTTTGTCGCTGAGCTTGATAATAAATCTATGGCCTTCCTCTCTCTCTCTCTCTCTCTCTCTCTCTCTCTCCTCCCTCTCTTTCGCTCCAATATGGGACGAGCCATGAATCAATCACCCTGCTTTACGCCTCGTGTCCGACATGGATGCAAATCACAGAAGGATCTGTGGGTAAAGCTCTGCTTATTAAAACCCGACGCCTGACTCATTACTACCCGCTCATGCACATGCATGTCGCCAAGATGAACAGCAGGTAGCGTCGTAAAATACAGCAACATTGGTTGAGAGGGAAACACAGACAGATGAGATTAACCCATTTCTGCATCTTTTATCTCAACGGAGGCCAAAACTAAGCCTCACCCACTTTGCCAAAACAAAAAAGAGAATTGAAAAGCTAATGAAGTTAATTACCGCGTCATTGTGGGAGGTTATAGCCTCGTTGAAAAGAGGCTTAATCTTAGGGAAACTGCAGTGCAGAGGCTCTCCTTCCTACCTGCCCTCGCTGTGCAGTAAGTGTACTAATTAAGGTTGGTTTGAGCCTACAACCACCCCAGTTAGCTCGCTTAAAGGGCCAGGGCTTCTGGGGTTTAGAACAACACTGTTAAGGACTCCGCAAGTAGGACACTGAGTAAATGTGTTTGAGTTCCAGCAGGGGGAAAAAGTGTGCATTTTTCCAAGGAGAGGGTTGACCTTTTTTTTTTTTTTTTGCGAAGAACAACCTTTGTGATTTCTCTAATGGCCGCGGTTGAGAACACACCCTCACTCCCTGTTGCCTCTCTTATTCATAACGACCTAATTATATCAGTGTGTCAGCCAACGTAACCAGCTCCTTGCCCTAAATGCCGCAATGTTCTCATGCCTGCGCTCATCCTCGCAGACCTTATGTTTCAGAGCCGTGTACCATTTAACCACGGCATCGTGAGGCACTCTGGGTTGTTTGGCCTGCACTTTTCCCCCCCTGCTCTGCCCATCAAGAATGCAGTGGATGAGGAGTATATGCAGTTAATAAAAATACAGTAACAACATGAGCTCAGTATTGGCAGGGGGAGGAGGGGGAGGAGGAGTGAATTTTGGACGAGTTTCCCTCCTAATCATCAGCGTGTCGGCCTGAGCGGGCCTGTGAGGTGCCGGAGCTTGGGCCCTATTAAAAATACCAAGCCCAGCTTGCTGGAAAAGATCCGTCCTCTCACCTCGGAAAACAACAACCCTGCACGCCCCGACAGCGAGACAATCAGCCATGCGCTGCTCGGGGTGAGGCAGCGGTGACCCGCCGTGCCGAGATGAATCCAGTCCTACACACTGATGAGTGCTTTCACAGACATCAAACGGGGTTGCTGCAGACCTCCCCACGACCTGCCTGTGCTGCCTTGTCTCCTGCTCTCTGCTTTTATTTGAGGTTGATACCGGCAGACGGATCAGCAAATATCGATCATGGCGTGCTTGGTAAAATTCTCCCACCAGGTTTGAGAGGTGATTACAGGCTGTGGACCCAGCTGATGCAGACTGGGTGTGTGTATGTGTGCACATTTAGGTTTTTCTTACCCCACCTGTCAGACAAGCCAAGGAGAGCAGCCCTTTATTCCTTGGTTCGAGTGTCTCCAATCATCTGCAGAAGAGAGACATCTTTAAAAAAAACACGGAGACAGGCAGGCAGCCACACTGTACAACACAGAAAATAGGTTATAAAGCGAGGAGAATAATGCATGTGAATCCCAATCATCGAAATTCAAATGATTTGGATGCATCCCTAACCAGCCCTCCTCTCCTTGTCTGCCTTCTGTCGAGGCCTCAGAACTCACCAATAGGATGGGAGGGAAACAGGCTGCAGATTCAGAGGGTTTGCATTAGGAATGGCCCTTTATTAATTAAGCTTGTGGGGAAGAGCTTTTTGACAGGGGCTCCCGAGGCGGCGAGCGGTGTGGATCTTGGCGCTGACCTGGCCCAGCAGGGGTAGGGGCTGTGTCTTTGAGGTGGAGGTGGTGGTGGGGGTAGAATGGGTGGTGGGCGGGAGAGAAAGAGGAAGAAGGAGGGGGCGGGGGAGGGGGGGCTGGCTACATGCCGACAGCCAGGCCTGCCACGTCTGCGTGCCCGCTTTGAAGTGTCACCTTGAGGGAAGAGCCGATGGCCGGGAAGCCGGGAGGGCGGGAGCAGCGGAGAGGAGTGGCACGGTTGGCATTGCCAGACACGGCGCTTTAATATTGCATGGGCTCCCGTCCATCTCTGTACACACTCAGGACATTCCTTCTGCTTGATTTAGTTTGAAAGTAGATCTTTGTTTTTTTTCCCCCTCTCGCCATGCTGTGGCTCAACACCTGTGCTGGTTTTGTGCTCGTTCTTGGCTGAACAAATGTCAAGCTATGCAGTCAGGAGAACTTTAACAACTTGCTGCAATATCAAACTTGACAGTGCTGCGTTTGGTTTGCTCGCTGACAGAGTTGATGCACATACTGTACACACACCGTATAAAATCCTCTCAATCTTATACATAACATTTATTTTTCAACAGAAATAAATAAAAATCTTTGCAAGTTCAGGGGCAACATTTAAACATATTTGCACTAGAAAGCTACCTGTTTCAAGAAATGTTCAGATATTTCTGTTTAGGCTGCCAATATTTCAAACCTCAGCATGCATAACCAAAACATGTTTACTCTCATGTGTTGAACACAGTAACCACCAGAACACGAGATCACACGTTGAAACACTGCAGAAAGAATGAGACAGTCTGCATGATGAGAAGCACTACAAATGATTTCTGGATTAAGTAAATACCTCACACAAGCTCATATGAATTTAAAAGCTACCAGCTTGTCTTCATTTTTTTATAAGAAAATCACAAATTAAGGATTAAAAAAGCTGCGATGAAAAGCTCTTTATGATTATCTTTAGCCTCACAGTGGAAAAACACAGAGTGGAAAATCAATAATGATGTTTCTTACGGGCCCACATTCTGAAAAATCTAAGAAACATTCACTCTGGTGTGCTAATTGCTTAGTTGCTTTCATCATTTCCTCAAATGGCGTCTTCCTTAACTGAAAAACGAAACCATATCACCGGGGACTCAACTTAAACTTTTACTATCGCTCTCTCCAGTCGAGCTGCGCTTGCCTGACCTGCTGCCAGTACAGTTACGGAGCGCGGCGGAGAATCAAACATGGTGTTGGTTTGAGTTTATCAACAGAGGCTGCGGGATAGGAGGTGTTTTGAAGTGAGGAAAAACGTATTTAAAAAAACACTCACACTGCACGCACTTTCTACCCACTTTAACAACCGTCCCAGTTCACAAATAGCAGTTTTAACTCCCCTGATTAGCACTGACATCTGCAGCCTTTCATCTCTCCCTCCATCTTGTTTTTTTAATCAGATTAACCCAAACGGGCATCCTTTAATGGCCTCTTTTTTAGGAAAGCTGAAAGAGGAGAGATAATTAAAATAATTAAACCGCTGGGACCGGTCTGTGCGCACTCATCTCCCGCTCTTTTCTTTTCTTCTCGCCTTTAAGTTTTGCTTACTGATTCAAGCAGCACAGAGAGGGAAAGACTCATCATCCTCACTTAATTGCATTAAGTTGACTCTCGGAGGTCCAATTTTTCCCTCCAAAATCAACAGCCACTGTAGGACCTGAACTTTAGGTGCATGTCAGCTTATCTAAGTGTGGAAGTGGAGGGGGGAGGGCATGCTTCTAAACAGCCTTTATGGAGTATATTTATTTAGTCAGCAAGCGTATTTTGCATAAGGCCGAAGATAAAAAAAAAAAAAGAAAGGGGGGGAAGTATCCTCTTTAATGATTATTTATTCATGGACTTTTAAGCTTTTAATGAGGACAAATGAAGCCGTTTTCCAGAGTGTCAGTATGTAGTATGCTTACCAAAAATATTCTTGTTTAGCATTTTCTTTTGCACTGTGAGTCCATGAGGAATAAACACTAACATTTAAATATAACTAGGAGTTTGGAGGAAGACTTTTAAGCAATCAGCTTATCTTGATCTTTTATGAATATAAGATTTCCAACAAGTTTCTGAACAGACTCAGTGATGCCGATGATTTATTCATTTTCAGTCATATTGTAATTGAATTTTAATTGATTAAATGTAATTTTGGGGCACTGCATAGAAAAGTTTCAAATGCAATGGTTTACAAAGATGCTACAAAAAATTTTTTCTGAAACTTCAACTTTATAAATGACCTGCTGAACTTTATTGAATACGGTAAAACAAATCAATTATTAACTATTGTGTTATTAATTCTCATTCACACTTACACATGTGAGACGTTTGTACCTTCTAACTTCTACAAAGACACGCAGAGAAAAAAGGAATGTGCTATACCGCACCGTCTGAGTTATACTTTGCATTATAGGTGTACATAGCTTGAATATTATAATAACACGTCTTCAGATGAATTCAAACTTTACTTCCTGTCAAAAAGAATCTAATGAATTCTTGCATGAGGATTTTACCGAGAGCAAGAAGACCGACATCCTCCTCGGAGTACAGCCCCAACTTTACACAAGCTCCGATGTCTTTTTTCCCCCCTCGTACACTTTCGCTTCATTCAGATCATTTTCACAGGGCTTCATTTCAAGTTGGCACAAAAAAAAAATCCCTTTGCTGGAAATACTTAAGATTTATGTTTAAATTTTTCATGGAATCTTTGAGAACATTGAGGAGCAATTTCACATTTGCACTGACATCTAATTTCTCAAGTATAGTCTGAAAGCACAAATTGCCAAGGATTCCCTATGTGCCCAATTATCCTGCATCAATTTCCTTGACCCTGCGGAGTGCTGGTAAATTAATCATACTACTTTTTTTTTTTTTTTGGACTCTCTCTTGTGAAATACATATGCACGCGTTTGATAAACTAATCATACTTGGTCGGTTATACTCACAAAAAATGATTCCATCCTGGAAGCAAGATGAGAGTGAGCAGCAAAGCCCAGGGAATTGGGACCTGATAAAACACACAAACAGTCACATTTGTACATGCACAAACCACCCACAGAAAATATTAACACGAAGAGACTGAATACTGTCAGCATACAGAATTGTTGATTTTATTTTCTATAGTATGCAGATACAGGCAGGAAAAGTCATATTAATTCATGAACTAGTAAGACCATTTTAATTGTATAAATAACTGTGGAGGAACTTTTGTTAAAGGCAGCAGTGTTTCTGATTTATTCTGTTTTTGCAATAGTTTTTTTGTTGTTTTTTTTCAACATTGCTCCCCCCTCCCCCAACATTCATGTTTTCTCAAAAATAGCTGAAATATGAATTGAAAAAATTACATTACCTGGTTTAATAACTAAAACAGCACCAACGCTCTTCAATCAATGCTGCTGCTATAGATTGACCTTAACAGCACAGTTAATAGCCTATGCATCTGAATAATCCTCAATCATCAACCAGGCGATGTAAGATTTTCTATAGACTTGTTACCTGTTGATCCAAACATGGCTGCAGAGACCAGTGTCAGCTTTTGGAGCAACAGTGTCCTCTGGTGGAGATAAAATAGCAGGATAAAAGTTACTGAATAATTATAATAAATGTAAAAAAAAAAAAAAAAAAAAAACAGGATAGGATAGGATACATAAGCTTACAGTATTTTCGCATAATCAAAGAATCTCTCTGGAAAGTTCGCAGAACCCAAACCTGAAATGTCAAGCAACAACACAATTTTGGTTGAAGAATACTCAAAATAAAATGTTGGATATGATTCTAGTAAAACGAAAAAATAAACAATAGGCCGAGATTGACAGGAGACACAACTGTTGTGGAAAAAAAACGGAAAATAGGACTACAAATATAAATAAAAATGTGAACGTAAACGGACTTGTGGATTTTACATAGAAAATGACTGAACTAAAGAAACCCAGTGTCGTGCACGTTTTGGTGTAACGTTGACATTTTACATTGTAGAGCAGTCACACTCACCTTTGACTTTGACTTGAAGAGACAGAAATGCACTTTTGCTTTAATATTTGTGGGTTAAATATAATACTATGAGGCAGGAGACAGTAGCCTAAATTTAGGGTTTGATAGCTCTATTTAGTTTTGCTAACATGAGCCAATTAAACGAACGATTTCATGTGTGGTGTTCTTATAATTACAAACATTTTAAAGTTTAAACTACAATTTAACTAGTCGGTTGTTTTCTGTGGCAGTGTACAGCAGCTGGTCGATGTAAAATGATGTAGGCCTATCATTATTTTCTAAATATTGAACAAAACTATAGGCCTACAACGTGCTTCAGTTCAGAAATTACGTTAGCATGTTTTGTGATGGATTTAGACAACTTACCAGCAAACCCCGTAAAGTTGTATTAGTTGCATTTTACTGCACGAGTCCCTGAAGACAGCAAAAGCAAAAAAAAAAAAAAAAAGACTTTTGACACTTTATTTATAATTATCCTCCTTATCTTGAGTGCAGAAAATAAAGATGTTGTTTGCGCAATCATCTAACGTATAGCCTAGAAAAGATAACTTCTTTTTTTGTTATTGATTTGTCCTAACATTATCTCTGGAAAGAAAAGTGAAAATGACCATCACCATTTGGAGGCTGTTTGAGTTCCCACTTCTCTTTGAAAGTCAAATATGTTCCTTTTGCTTCCGTGTAGGACAAAGAGCAGGATGCCCCATCTCGTCTGAAAAAGGAACTTTTAAAAAATGTTCTCTGAAAAGTGTTTAAAATTGATTGTTAATATTTGTTAGTCAATGAGTTAATTAGATAATTTGTGTTACCGCCTGTAGGCTCTTTCCTGTGTTTTTTACACTAAGATGAGCCTTATATCACAGGGCTGAGCACCAAAGAAAATCCTCTCACACTCATTCAGTTGTTTTTCTCTGTTCGTTTGTTTTCCACTGAGCTGTGAACCAACTGCACAGTTTAGGAGAAAGGACTTGTTTTTCAGTCTGCAAACATCTGAAAGTGTCCAGTCCCAAAAACAAACTCAATCTTCACCGGACATAATGACAAAACACCTTGATGCTGCATTTCCTCAGAGGTACAAACAAAACAGGAGGAGGTTAAACTCAGCAACAAGAAAAGCCAAACTCAGAATTGTAGTGCAAAACATTGAAGACGATCTTTATTGTTCACAGTTAAACACAAGCCACTGCTTTAAGGACTTCCTTTTTTGCCATATTGTCCCAGTTTCTCTTGCTCTGGTTAGAGTCCTTGTTTTTTTCTTCAGTTTGTGCTGATTGTACCTTCTGTCTTGATTTGCTGTAGTTACTACGGTTGGCATTTAAAGTGGATTGTTGAACATGCTTTAGATAGCGAGGCAAAAGGAAGTGACAGCAGGAGTTTCCAGTGGACAACAGGATTTTAACAAGTTCCAAAACCGGAGTAAACTTTTTAATACTTAGGCAAAATGAAGAACTCCACATTAATCGACCTGCAGAATCGGAGCCTTCTTGAATTTGATGATTTTGGTTTTGTTTCTCACATGGCACCGGCTTAATGTACACTCCCCATATGAGAAACAACTCATCCTTTTGGAGCCAGAAACATTTCACTTCAAAATAATCAGCTGGTCCGCATCTGCATTGTCTGATATACATTTCAAATGTCCTTTTGAATGCCCTTCATGGCTTAATAAATAAAAAGTAAAAAAGGTACGACAGAATGTGTAATTTAAAAAAAACAATGTGAGTGCATCACTGAGTCAGTCCCAAACACACATTCACACATTTTATCCTCCTGCTGACTTATTTTTGGACAAGTCCAATGTCAGCTTCTAACGTTTCCCCAGGAGACACCAAACGTCTCTACGTACCAATCACTTCCACTGTTTCGATGTAACACTCGCTCAACATGTACTCTGATATCACAAACACATTAGTCCACATTCAATCCTTTAGCACGCCCAACAGTTACTTCTCTTGCTTTTTGGGTGGTTTATTTGTCTGTTGTGATTGAAAGTGGCAGTTTTATGTTTTTACTTTTAAAGGGACATTTCACTGCAATAATAACTTAAAAAACGATCTTGACCTGGTGGTTTTGACAAGAATAAGTTTATGTTTTATAATTTAAAGTTCTCTCTCTGAAATTTCTGCAGACAGAGCCACTTCATGGTTTAGCATATTCTCTGGTAACAAAACATCCTATTTGTTTCCCTGTAACCTTGTAGCGATTCTTCAGGGGAATGAATAAGTATTTAAACAAAAAAATAACAAGCAACACTTGGGGGAAATCCTGTTGTCCACTCAGAGGAATGGAACATATAACACTGAATCAAAAGAGTTGCTGACATGTTACTCTTTTCTGATTTGTAGCTCTTCTCCATCGTTAAACTTCAGTCTCAGTCCTGCATCCCAGCTCAGTTCTGTTCTGTGTCTCTAACTGTGCTCGTGATGTGTTTCATTGTAGTCCATGATCTTTAGCTGCTGTTGCCTGGGACGACCTGACCCTGCGAGACCCCGTCCTACACCTGGTCCTGCCCCTGTTTTTCTCCTGGGGCTTTCCTGGCTGGAGGCCCGCTGCTTAGGCTCAGACGGGGGCTCCTTGGTGGGCACAGTGAGAGGGGTTGCTGGGGTAGGTTTAGGTACAGGAGCTTGAGGAGGGGGTGGATTTGGGATGGGGGAAGGTACAGGGCCGACGGGGGCCATTATACCTGGGCAGGGCGGCTCCACACAAAGCTCAGTTTTCAGGCCGTGTGCGAGGCCGGCCAGGGGTGGCGGCGGTTGCTCTTCATCACACTGGCTCTCGCTTTTGTTACGGAACAGCTCCCGTGCCCTCATGCCCAGGAAGCTCTTGGCGCTGGGGTAGGAACCAACGGTAAGCGGGGCGTCAGAGGGGTGCTGCGGTGTCAGCGAGTTGCTATGGGGACAGGATGGGTAGGGCTCCACCAGCAAGGGCGGGGCCAAGTCCTGGCTGCCGTTAATGGAGTGAGCTGTTGTTTTGGAAGAGTTACTCGCCTTCGGTTGCCCTGGCGATAAAGTGCTGCCGTTGCCTTGAGGGGTGTTGTGTAGTTGTCTACCGCCCGCCTCCTCGTTGGTGTTAGGTTTACTTGGTCCATCTGGCCCCATGACACTGTAAAGGACAAAACATGTTAGTACCAGTATAAATACCATTTACATAAACACAAATTAAATGTATCCATAGAGTTACTTTATCATCTTTGATATTGTATGGTGTAAAAAAGAAGTAGTACAGAACACCAATGTCATGGTCTCTACAATTGTAAGGCCCGGTGTCCACCTAGTGTTTTCTTCTGAGCGCCAGATGTTTATTTGTTCTTAATGATTAGACAGCGTTTGCAGCAGCAGACAGACTTCCGGAGAAAGAGCGTACAGCCAGCTCTTTTCTGCCCAGAGCAGCATGGAGCCTCAGACTGTAATGTAAAACCTATTTTAACATACATGCTATTACAAAAACATGTTTTAATCCAGCTGATCTTAAAACAACAGCTCGAGTTTAATCAGAAGGGTCATGGGTCAATTAATATCATAGAAAGTGCGGTGGAAAAACATAAAATGATTTTTTTTTTTTTTTTACACTCTTGCATTGTTTGGTTTTCTATTTGCATTTTATTTAATGGATCATTTTGCATGTTGAGGATTACAACACAAACACCGGTCAATTTAAACAGTCAAGAGCCACACAAAAAAAAAAATGGAACCATTGCTCCTCTAAAATGTTACATGGTGTACTAAATTTTGGGGTAAATGTAACATAGTATAATCAAAGCGAATGGACCTAAATAGAAAATATAAGCTGGGTCTAAAGTGCTCTAAGTCTGACCTGGAGTCAGCACCAGTGTGTTGGTTAGCTCTGCCCCCTGGTGGTGAACTGCAGACTGTGCTGGCTGGAGCCTCCATCTCCACTCTGCTGTAGAGCTGCAGGAGTTCAGTCTGCAGCAGCTGAGTGATTCTCCTCTGGGCCTGATACCTGCTGTCTGAGGCCTGCAGCTCGGCCCTGCAAACAAAGACAAGAGATGGGAAAATGTCAAAGTTGAACAAAATGAAAACAATTTAAAAAGCCAAGAAAACTCAGAGAGATAAAGAAAGGAACACTAACTACACATGGAGGCACGGAAACAGGTGGCCTGCATATAACATGATATTTGTACCAGCATCTATCAAAGTTAGGGCTGTCGGCATTAACTAGTTAATCGTGATTAATTTAGGTCTGAATTTAGTGCATACATTTATTTTATATCAGATTGTTATTTTTGTCCCTTTAAAAGGTACACAGTAGATGGAAACCGCTAGTCAAGTACTCTCAGCTTAACACAGTATACAAATTCAAAATAAAAGTCTGACAATCTTTTTTTAATACAAAAAAATCTGATGAAATTTAGCGATTTGTCACATTGATACATTCAACAGCTCTGATCAAAATGCATACTACATCATAACGAATGATGTCTTATTGACCACAGATTCATTGACTGTATTAACGATTGGCCTCATTCTGACCAATTGAAGGTTAACACTCACCTTGCTTGACATTTGACATCCTCAAGGAACTTCTTCTGCTCCACGATGAGGTGTTCTTTCTTGGTGAGGTGCGTTTCCAGCTCAGCTACTCTCTGCTGCGAGGCCTCCAGTTTCTGACCCTGCACCAGCAGGCTCTGCCTCAGCGTCTCTACTTCTTTCCCGCAAGAAACTTTCAGCATCTGGGCCTCCTGTAGGAGGAAGGTTTAGAGTTAACAAAAAGACGTGTGAGAGAGTGACAGAAACAGAAATGAAGGATTGAGCAGCTATTTTCTCAGATTTCAACATTTAAGAATATCTTGCTATTTTATACATGAGTTATTTTAATTTACTGTTATTTACTCTTTTACTACAACACATCTCTTTAACAGTATTCATATTTATTTATTTTTGATATTAACCTGAAGCACAAAGAGGAATCATTTCCACACAAAGATCATCCAAATACTACAAATGTATCCCGAATGCTTCTCATTTTCAGATGAGTAACAGTTTCTTCCCCTCTGCTGTCAGCTCATGAACAATGTGGCTCCCCTCACCCCCCACACAGACAGAACACAGACCTCAGCCTTGCAGTCAGAGAATATTACAGTAATGTTAAGTCTGAAGCTATGCTATGCTAACCTGCTGTTTTTAGATTTTTCCTGATTAATTGTTTTGCACCAAAACAACACGACAAATTCCCTGTGTGTGTGTGTGTGTGTGTGTGTGTGTGTGTGTGTGTGTGTGTGTGTGTGTGTGAGAATGTACTTTTGCAATAAACGCATATACTGATTATTTTTAGATGTGTTAGAGCAGACAGTGTTTACAATGAAGGAACAAAGGGGCGTTTTCCTCACTCTACACGACACAGACAGAATAACTTTATTTGTGAGTCCGGTAGATAACGGTCAGCCGCCAACACTTGTGGCTTCAACAATGGATACTTTTCAGGATTTGCTACAGGTAGAACACACAAATGTGCTGATGAGATCTACCATTGATGTCAGGTAGTCTCATTTAAAAACGTTAAAAGCACACTGTAGTCTGTGAACGATGATGCTAAAAAAAAAAAAACACTCTCGCTGGACAGTTTGACTCAACGCCCACCAAACCCAATTAGTCTCCCTTTTGCACCTCAGTATGTTGCCTCTGCAGTTTTCTCCACCTGTCACACACACAAACACGCACACACACCTTCCTTCCACCATACCTTTGTATTATCGGCGCCGGCGTGGTGTAACTCCTGCATGGACAGCTTATGAGCCTCCCCGAGGAGCAGCAGCTGCTTGTTCAGGAAGCTCATCTGCTGCTGGGTGCTCTCGCTGTTGCTCAGCTGAAGGACAAACGAGACAAACAATGACGATGGAGGGCAGAGCGGAGATTACACCACAAATCAAATCTATCAGCAGATATCAGGGAAGACATCAAACATTTGCACTTCAATGTTTCGAGGTACTTCGCTGATCAATACGTTCAACAAACTGCAGAAAAAAATATGCATACATGTATTTCAGAATCAGAATAAATGGGTTTCATTGGAGGGGTTACTTTAGTCTGACACAAATACTTTATGACAGAAGTTCAATTTGTGGTCGACTTTAAATGAAATTTTATGCTTTAAGGATCATAAAAATGATCAGCACCCAGTCCCTGACTTCACAGGATATGAAACCATTCGTACTCCTAATCTAATAACTGAATGGATGGTGTCTGATTTGAAATGCCCGTGTCATGAACCAACAGCTCTTTGTTTATCAGGTTTTTGTTCAGTCTGGGTCAGACTTCAGACAAACCCCAGGAGGCAGAAAAACACCAAGACCCCCCCGCATCACTGACCCAAAAATAGGGAGGGAGAGCAGTCGTCTCCACGGCAACCGAGCCATGGGACAGTCTGCAGTCTGCAGAGATGGCAGGAGGTGTATGAGCGCTTCCAAATTCTGACCAAACTGTCCCTGAGTCTGCCTGCTGTCTTACTAAAGTCCTCCATTAGTTAACCTATTGGTTTGAATTGTGCACTGACTGAAGGGCTGCAAACAAACACTCCTGCTGACTGAACAGGAAGCAGCTAGCTGTCAGGGACAAAATGCTGCGTGAACAGTGTCCATATGTGTCTGTTAGCAGGGACGTGTTGATCTCCTTATTTGGAATTGAACACCTGCCCAGACATGTAAGATGAAAATGAAGACGGCTTTAATCCTTTAATCCTGTGATGCTATGGTGGTGGGGAGTGTAGTTCTTTTTCCCAATGTTGGGAGCGATATCGTATGAACTTGTGTCTCCTACAGAAGCAGAAGATAGATAGATACTTTATTGATCCAGAGGAAAATTCAAAACCATCATTTCACACATTAGCACAGCTCGTGGTCAGTCTACCGTGGAGATTTTCACAGAGGAAGGAAATAGATTCTCTAATAAATAAATAAATAGACAGACTTCTGGTTTTTCTTGTTACCCCTCTCTGAGCCTGGGTTAGGTTTTGAAGCTTAACGTCAAGGTTTCTGCATTTGTTTCCCTGGGGAGAAATTTATCTTGGATATGGGCAAAAACTTGCTGCAGATAATACAAGGTGTAAAATAAAAAATTCTATGACGAGATGTTGTTGAGCAAAAAAATTATCTTTGATAAAAACAAATCTGACCACTCAATGTTTTAAATAAATTCATTTGACCAGACGTGACTGAAATGTCAGTGGTTGGGGGGGGACAGATATCCTGGCAGACTTTATTTAGCCTATAACAGAAAGGAAACAGCAGTGCACCATAGTAACATCACAGAGACTTCCTGTGGATCCTGAGGAGGTGGGAGGAATGAGTCAGCAAGGACAGCACATCAGCATCACATCAGCTGAAGACTGTGGGCTAGATTATCCAACTGAAGTGCGTAATCTGGATATTACACAGTGTTAAGGGAGTGAAAAGTTGCTGTACAGATTTGAACTCTTGGTGCAGCCTGTCAGCTTGATACCAATGTCAGACCCCTGCATGAGGTTCACTGATGAGTTTAAAGAAAGGAAACGTTTTGAGTGAAGGAATGACACAAATGTTAAAACTTTGTTTTGGTCAGAAGAAAAAATAAATATAAAAAAAATAATAATGTAAAAATAATAATAATAATAATAGTAATACATTTCTGATGTTTCTGCAATTGGATTCATATCTGTGTCTGCAGCACTTTTAAATTCCTTTTTTAATTTTGGGGCTTTGATTAGTTGCACTCCAATGAAGCATTTTATTTCAGTCAATATAAATTCTAGAGTACTTCTTACCTTTATGGTCATCTGGTTGAGAAGGTGACCGGTGTGACACACTTTGTTGTTGGCCCTCTGAAGCTCCGCCTCCAGCTCATCCATCTTTTTCTGACACTCCTGCAGCTTACTCTGAGGACACAAAAAAATGGATTCAAAAAGAGTGAAAGTATATCTCATACGGGTGGTTACAGTCGACAGACACATTCTCACAAGATCGTTTCATTGTTAAGAAATGTGACCTCTACAGTGATGCAAACCTTTGTTAGAATAAAACATTATCAGTCATTATAAGAGTGTGTGAGAAAGAGTGTGTGTGTGTGTGTGTGTGTGTGTGTGTGTGTGTGTGTGTGTGTGTGTGTGTGTGTGTGTGTGTGTGTGTGTGTGTGTGTGTGTGTGTGTGTGTGTGTGTGTGTGTGTGTGTGTACCTGGAGCTCTTGGTTCTTGGTGTAGTAGTCGTCTCGCCCCTGCTGCAGCTGTCTGATCTGACTGTGCAGCCTGGTCACCACCGTCTCCCGGTCATCCCACAGCTGCCTGTAGCGCTGCTGCTCCACCTGCAGACTCTCCCTCAGAGAAACAATGTCCACACTCTGCAGGTTCAGCTGATCCTTCTGCACACAGGCAAAAATGCACAAGTTCAACACAAAATGTACACACGTTTATGAATGTCATTTAAAAAAAAAAGTGTTTCAGCATTTTGCAGCAGTTTGTGCATTTTTTTTTTTTAAGCATCTTTAAGCGAGAGCGAGGAAAAGAACAAACACACATTTTGCTCCTGAAATCTCTCTCACTGTGCACCCCTTTTTCAGAATCAGAAGATTAGCAGGAATGTAATTACTCTTTCAGCTGATTTGGGCATGAATGCCTTAGTGTTTCACCTCTGTGTTGACATTTTAGAGCCTCCATGACTTCTTTGTAAACATCATGTGTGAAAAGGCAGTCTGTCTCTGCAGAGCGCTGCAAATAATTCTCAGCTAATTCGACAGCTAACCGCTGTGAAATGCTGCAAAAGTAATCAGAGGATGTTTTCCAAATATGTTTTCTCCTTTTCTCTGCTTATATAATACATTTCTTTTATTAATTTTATTTTGTGTTGACCTTGTTGACCCAAGTGGACAAGTACTAAAGTTGTTTGCATTTGCTATGTCATCCTGTACATGTGCAAGTAAGGTTTTCAAACAAACAAACAAAATCTCACCCTGCTTCCTTTTAACCGTCAAATGTCACACTTACGCATAAAAATTGTAAACAAAAGCTGAGGCAGTGGTAACACGAGTATAAGAAACAGTGGATCTTATCCATGACGTTGCTGCCTGTTTTGATCTTAAAGAGTCATTTGGGTCATATTAAGGCAGTTTGAGCTGTTACATGCTCAAACAGGGTTAATAATCAGCAACATGCAAACTTGCCATGGCGTTATTCTGCTCTTCCAGCGCAGTGGCGTTGATGATGCGTCGGAGGAGACGTCGGTTGCGGACGGCGTGCTGCTCCCTCTTGTAGCGCTCGTACAGCAGCTGGTTGTGCAGCAGGAGCAGCTGGCTGCGCAGCGTGTGAAGCTCGTCCAGCGGAGCCGAGCCTGGGGAGGCCGTGGTAATGACAATGTAATTCACACAGACACACACATTCACAATATTAATGACTATTTAAGAGAGGAAGGCATGAGTTATTTAATGAGAATATAACAGGAAAAATACTAAAGGTTAATGGGCGGGGCAGAGAGGATGATTTAATATAAATCAATGAAAGGTAAACAGTCTTTTAAATAGGTCATACCGTAACACAAACACTGTAGATGAGTGTGTCGTCTGGATTACGTTTGAAAAAACAAATATAATGACAATCATGGGACACATTTTTCTAACTCTGAGCAGAACAGTTCTAAACTGGTTAATTAATCAACGTTGGCATTTGGTAACTGCTTCGATTCATCATCTCGTTTATGTGATATTTCCTGATGTACGATGACGTTTAACATTACAGCTGCTCGTCCCTGTACATGAAACCTTTAGGAACCTTTTTGTTAGCTGCATTTATTAAGATGGTTCTTTATTTAAGGGATAACTGCTGCGACACAAATAAACAGATGACTGAAATTCCAAACAAACACCTTTGGGGAACAAACAGGCGCATGATACAGATGTTCATTATGTGAGAAATGCAGTTATCTTAAATCCCTGTTATCGGCCAACATAACTCTGAAGACAGAGCTCCACTTGTCAGCATGAACAAAGAGGAGAGCAGAGAGAGAAAAGATTCTCCTGAGAATCTGAACAGCCTTTGGAGAGTTCCCGTCAGTTAGCTTGAGGCTCTGAGTGCAGTTTTCTTTTAGATGAGATCGAGAGTACCTGACTCCTATCAGTCGATAAGGGCCGATGATTAAATTCCAGACTTGTAATGACAAAGTTGGCAGAGAGTTTCTACAACAACACAGAGGGTTTGTATCTTGTTGAGAGCTGAAGCTGGAGAAAAAAAGGGATTCTTAGCGTGGTTGCTGCGAGGGCATACAGGAGGTAAAAAAAAAAAGAAAAAAAAAAGAAAAGAGCCAACATCTGAATTTTTGAGCTGATCGAGTTCTGCGTGACTGTGGGAACTGTGTGTGTTTGATTAACCTCAGTTGAACAAATTCCCTGTCTGGCTTGGTTCTAACATGATGTTCACGTCTCAGAGCTCGTGATGAATCTCTAGTCATGCCTAAATAATGCTCCATCTGGAGTCTTTATAAGAGCCTCTTTTATCAGCGTGTGTGAGCGTGTTACCTCCAAAGTGCGTCCAGTCAGCTGACTTACTTGGTAAAGGTAATCTGTGAAAGGAGACAAGGAAGAAGCACATGAGAAAAATGCGGATGTTTCTCTGTGAAGATGCGCCGCTGTCATTCTATCTAATTCTGAATGTCAGTATATTAGGCCTGCACAATTTATCTAGTTCTAATTTCGGTTACAATTGTGTCTTCCTACCGTCATGAAAACCAGATCATCGATATTCAACAGTAACTGTGCTGTGTGGTGAGTTGTGCTCGTTGTGTCCACAGTTGTGTGTTTGTTGTTACATTTATTTTCAATGTATTGCTTGTTTTTCACAGTGTTCAGTTGGATAATTGTGCGTGATGCAGACGTTGTAAAATCAATAAGTAATCGTGTTTTAAAATTGTAATCTCAACATCAATCAAAATAATCCTGATTATGAGATTTACCATCATCGAGCAGCTCTAGACTTTATGTAAACAAAGAGGACGCAAGAAATCAGGAAAATGTTCACCATGGTTACAAAAAAGGACGCTCCTTTTCCTACAGACTTTTAACCAACACTTCTCTGAAGCCCCGTTTCCACCAAGCCGTTCAGTTCGGTTGGTCTCGGTACGGCACACGTTTTGTGGCGTTTCATAGACTAAAGCCGAGAAAGGTTAGTAAATTTCCAACCCGTACCTTTCTGTTGGGGGGCCAAGAATATCCCGCACACAACGGCAATAGAAAACAATCACAACCCCGCCATGTTTAAATTAGCGGGTTGATTGTTTTTTTCAGCTATCAGCATCCGGCTTACACAACGCCGACCAAATATGGCGTGATTGGCAGTGGAAACACAAATAGGATCAGGCTTTACTGAACCAAACTGATCCATACTAGACCGCTTAGTGGAAACACGGTTTAAGACACTAGTGCAGTGGCCCCCTGCTGGACACTAGCAGAATTACAGAATGACAGGTTTCAACCGCGGATTTTCAAGACATGAGACTACAGTAACATTTGAGATACAGTGCAAACTCCAGCCAAAGTCAACAACACTGATATTAGATTTAGCTTTAAAGATTAACTAGATTTCAAACCAGATATTTCCATGTTTACCAGCCTGGACTCGTCCCTGCTTTCAGGGTTTAGAGTCGTTTGTTACAGCCACACTTCAGGCTCTTTGTCAGAGTGCTTGGCTGAGATGAAGCTGAGGATGAAGGCCCACTGAAATGAGTGAAGCTAAACTACTATGTGTTCAGAGATGACTTCGCAGACAGTCTCTGCTGTTGTGTTATTGGCTCTGAGCACTGGTTCTGTGTGTGTGTGTGTGTGTGTGTGTGTGTGTGTGTGTGTGTGTGTGTGTGTGTGTGTGTGTGTGTGTGTGTGTGTGTGTGTGTGTGTGTGTGTGTGTGTGTGTGTGTGTGTGTGTGTGTGTGTGTGTGTGTGTGTGTGTGTGTGTGTGTGTGTGTGTGTGTGTGTGTGTGTGTGTGTGTGTGTGTGTGTGTGTGTGTGTGTGTGTGTGTGTGTGTGTGTGTGTGTGTGTGTGTGTGTGTGTGTGTGTGTGTGTGTGTGTGTGTGTGTGTGTGTGTGTGTGTGTGTGTGTGTGTGTGTGTGTGTGTGTGTGTGTGTGTGTGTGTGTGTGTGTGTGTGTGTGTGTGTGTGTGTGTGTGTGTGTGTGTGTGTGTGTGTGTGTGTGTGTGTGTGTGTGTGTGTGTGTGTGTGTGTGTGTGTGTGTGTGTGTGTGTGTGTGTGTGTGTGTGTGTGTGTGTGTGTGTGTGTGTGTGTGTGTGTGTGTGTGTGTGTGTGTGTGTGTGTGTGTGTGTGTGTGTGTGTGAGAAAGTAAGGGGGTGGCAGATTCTGAACAATAAAATACTTGTCCTCAAGTGGGTGTTTCCTTTGGCTGCAGAAAGAGTCTGAAAACAACCCAGGCGAGCTTTGCACAGTGGACAGGACATCCAAACACTCCGGAGATTCTTCAGAACGATAAACAAGTTTCTGACACACTGAGGGAAACGGCAAGCCTTCAGGGAGCAGAATACCTCAACCGAGCTGCACCAACCTCTAAATGCGTTTAATTATTAACATTGAGTTTATCTGAGTCTGCTTTTCAAAACAACTTTTTTTTAGAAACACCTGAAGCCTTTCCAGGGTTTAAAGGTAACAGAAACACCTGTTGTGTAATGTTGTTACTGCAGTACAGCTTTTGTAGGCCACATAGAATCCATTTGGAAAACTGCATACAAACAAACAAGGGTCAAGACGGCAGATTTTAAAACTGTGAGACTGTTTTTTACTGTATCCCACAGCAAACTTGATGTTTGTATCAGAACACTGCACTGTGCACACTAGCTATCTGCATGGTGAACCGTATCGTGAGTTTAGTGGATCGTTACAGCCCCACTGGAGAGAGTGATCTCGAGCAGCTTTGAGGATTACCTCTTGAGCACTTTATCATGGTGGTCGCTCCCCTGCTGAACAAGGCGATCCAGCACCTCCAGTGGCGAAGCAGACACCACCCCTTCCTCTTCTCCGTCCTCAAGCCCTTCCTCCCACTGCGACCTCTCCATCGCCGCCTTGTGCACCGCCTCCGATGTCTTCTGGCCCACGAAGAGCGAGGCGGCCCTCGGAAGAGCCAGGTCAAAGAAGGACTCGTACGGCACCGGAGCCGGGGTTTTGCTGCACGGGCTCGGGGAGAACATCCCGAACTTGCCCACCTCATCTTCCGGGGCGGAGGGGCTCCGGTGCAGGTGGTGATCGATGGGGGTAAAACATGACTGAAAGGACCAGGACTGGTCGAGACCGAGGGCTGAGCTCCTGTCTCCTCCTGCTCCTCCTACTCTTTCACTCCCCACACCGCCGGTACTCGCAGTGCTCTCCACTTTATCATGGGTGGCTTCATGATGGGCGTTATGACCAGGGCCTCCGGACTGGTGGTTGGAGAGGGTCTTTTCTTGTGCCTGATAGCCGGTCAGCGTCTCAGTGGTGTGATAGAAAGGGGAGTCGAATCCCCTCAGGCCCGACAGCTCCTGCTTCTCCTCAGTGATCTTCAGCAGCTCCTCTGTGATGGCGGCTGCAGCAGAAACAACATATGGAGGATCACGTAAAAACTGAATGCTTGTTGTGAATGTCAATGTCTTGCTCTTAAATGTCTTTGCATTCACAACAAGTGCCAAGTACCTGCTATAGCAGTTAGAAAAACACAGAGGCTTGGGGGTTTGTGGTTTCCCTAAAGGGGAGCTAGCTTAAGCAGCAGAGCTCGTAGCATTTGGCAGATGCTTTTATCAAAGTGATTCACGGTACTGAAGGTGCATTTTATTTTTAGTACAAGTGGCTGGAGGGGGATTTAAACCAATGTGAGTGCAGAGCTAGAGGAAACACAAAGGGATATAAACAGGTATGTGTTCTCATGCTTGATATTTAGCAGAAGAGGAGAAATAATGTGCAAAATTAGGTGAAAAACTTTTAGGTTTGGATAAAACAGTCAGGTCAGTAAGGATTTTAAAATGTGACCGTGATCACAGGAAAATGAATAATCTCTCCAACACAGGGTCGAAGGATTTGTTTGCTTCGATGGAGGCTTTCTCTTCACGTTAAAAATCCTCATCTTCTAACAAAATTGTTTTCATTGAAATAAAATGTCTTGTGGTCATCAACCGTATGCTATCCTGTGTGTCTTATTGGTACATCTAAAGTGGAACAGTTTAGCAGATTTGATTCAGACTGTGTCAAGGTACACATGGACAAACACAATCTGGCTCACAGCTTCCTTGGCTTCAGATAACAACACAGCAACATATGCTCAGACGTATTTCTGCTCAATGAGTAAACGCCTTTTTGAGTTGCACTGTATCCGGTTCTACGGAGGACTAACAGTCGGACACTCACCCTCCTCCCTCTCTTTCTCCGTTCTCAGCTGAAGTTCCAGCTCCTGTTTCTTCATAAAGACCGACAGCTCGGTCAGAGTCATGGAGATGTTCTCAGAGTCTGAGGAGGAACAGTCACATGTTTAAACACACCTCTAACGTGCTTCGTTTTGGAGGTGTAATGACCTTTACAGAGAACTGTTGTTTGACCGCACGTAATGACTGACCTCTGTTTGTAGCTGCCTCTGCACTCCTCTCTGCGTCTTTCACAGGCTCCTGTCTCACCAGTGCAGGTTTGTTGCTTTCTCCATGTCGGCGGTCCTGCAAACATCACACAGGTAAAACATTATCTCATCATACTCTTATAAAACAAACCAGACCCCCGTTAAGAAGCAGCAATACATTAATAACCATTATGACCTCCTCTCTCTTTTCCTGCTGCTTTAATCCTGTGTACTCATTCACAGTCTTTAACCCCTTTAAAAAAAAAAAAGGAATTCTCAGGATTCAAGTACATCATTTAAACTGGCAGAAATTGTTGTTGCGTTTGTTCCTAATTAAACAACACAAAGCAACTACTGGATCAACAAATCATGAAGAACACAGTGGACTCCTGCAAATCGTCCATGACAGGAAAATCATTTAAAAAGTGTCCTTTAAAAAAAGAAAGTGTTCTTCCATTTTTCTAAAAACACACAAGCAGCCGACTTATCACATATCATGTGTGACAGAGGAACATGTAAGAGAAGAGGGGAGGAACCTTTCTTGGTGGACTGGACTGGACGGTGTTGGCTGGTAGGGAAATGATGGGGAAGTCGTCCGACAGTGTGGGAGGTGGAGAAGAGGTGGCTGGAGTGCTGGAGGCGGGGGTTCCTTTCCCTCCTGCTCATGTCACATCAATGAGATGGGAAAATAAGAGTGTTAGTAAAAAAAAAAAAAAAAAGGAGACGCCGAGCTGAATAGAGTACAGGTTTATGTAAAGGATGAAGCGTTGACCTGATGTGCAGTGGAAGCGGCTGGGAAGGTGTGAGGCACTGTGGGACAGCTCCAAATTAGGCGACATGCCCCTGGAGGAAGGGGGCGTGGCCATGCCACACAACGAGGAGGGGCTCCACAGAGGGTCCTTCCCCCCGCAGGAAGAGTTCAGTTCACATGTGGAGTTCTGCAAGATGGTAGAGACCAAACAGAAAAACTCACTACAGATCACAATGAAGCTTCTCAAAGCTGAAAATCTGAGCTCCCTCAATTTCAGTTCCGATTTCTTACACTTTGGGGAAATTATTTTTCTCCCTTCTAGCAGGGAGATCGTGTCTTTATCCAAGGAAGTTCTTCATTGCAATGCTTAGCTCAATGTGGTTTATTGTTGAGTCTCTGTAAATAATATAACAAACAGTTTGGTCTAGACCTGGAGCCGTACTCACAGGGCCTCCTCTGTATACATAGCGCCTAGTGAGGAAATTCTGAGAAAATTCTTAGAATCATGATGTTTTCTAAGAATTCCCTCCTAAAGTTCAGAGTAGATTCTGGTAAAGTTGGCAGTATTCACAGAGCATCTGAACCCTTAGGAGATCATTCAGGAGTAGTGAGGACTTTTAACAGACTCAAGGGTTCCTCAAGCGGAGGAGGTAATGGTGGAAAGGCACTTTTATTATTGTCACTAAAGAGGAGCAAATGAAAACAAAAAAGATACAGCAAGGAAGGACTCGTACTCAGAGAACAAAAGGGGAACAGAAGGCAGTCTTGATTCATTGTTGGGCTGAACAGAAGAAGATCAACGCAGGCGTTTCAGGCTGTTGTGAACTTTCTTTAGCGCATAGTGAGCTGTGCATGTTAGTCCCTGTAAATGTGGTAAATACTCCACAGGTGCATTTAGGTGCAATTACGGATTAAAGCCTCTTCACAGGCTGCAATGAGCATGTGTGTTTAAACACGTTGTAGCCTGTATACATTTAAAGTACGACCGTGTCTTTGCTGATTATCACTACTTTCTTTAATACTAATCTGGACCTGCTCCAGATTAGTTCTCTGTCTGGGTCAGAGGGAGTGTAAAGCGAGGACAAACCCTCAGACAGACCCTGGGGAGGAGAAAAACACCCAGACCCCTCCCGAGAGTGGCTGGCCCAGTAAGAGTAGAGGAAAGACGGAATCTCCATGGCAACCAGCCCCTAGGGGGGTTTTTAAAGAGGTGGCAGGATGAGGACAGGGACAGGGGGCATGTCCTGTTATTCCCAAAGCTTGGGCCTGTATTTCAATCTGTAGACAAACCAGAAACACATCCGTCTACTTGCATGGTGTGGCTTTGAGAAGAAAGAAATCAATTCACCGCCTATAGAAGAGCTCACAGCAAACTGAAGCTTAACAATGAAATGCTTTAGTGTTTCCATCTGGCAAGTTACGACGGACCAATCATGCAACCCAAACCAAGACTCTGACAGCTCTGTGACGCTATCATTGATGATCTTACCTGCCGTCTGGAGGTCTGTGGGCTGCGGTGGGAGGACTGTGTCCCTGAGAAGGGGGGCAAGGACAGTGGCGGGGGAAGTGGCTGCCTTGGAGTGGAGAACGGGGTCGAAGAAGAGCTTCCTGTTGTCAAGAAGACAAACGGCCTGATCAATGTTTGGGGGATGCTTCTAACGACGTGCAATCTGAAGTTCTTTCTGTGTTTGGTGTTCGTCCTTTAAAACCGTCAGAAAAGTCCCTCTCTTTTACTGTCTTTCAATCAGAAAGTGACTTTTTTAACTGCTTTTATTATAGATTCATTTGTAGATAAAATGGTAAAAATGCCCTTCATTAAGTTCTCCAGACAATGTTATGTCTTTTAAAAGTCTCGTTTTACACCAAAATCACAGCAGCCCCGTGTCCACCTCGCATCTGTTTGTGTCTGGTTTCAATGAGGAGAGCCTTTGCGGCAGAAAGCGGCCGCCTGGAGGAAAAAAAGGCAGCGCCTCGCATCGATTTTTCTGAGCACTTGTACTCAAAATCTTTCAACCTTTCAGGAAGGCGCTGATGACGTGACCGACAACAGATTGTGTCATCTACCAAACATCCTGTTTGCTCTGTGTCGGAAATAAAAACATGCAGTAAAAAGTTACAGAGCAGTGTCGGTCATACAGCGGCCGTTGTCGTAGAAACGGGAGGGACGCTTGATGCAAGTGCTCCAGAGCGCACAGTCAGTGGAGACGGGGCCTAACCAAGTAAAAGGCTGTTTCTAATTCCATTATTCACCGCTGATATTTCTGACAAATACAGAGGCTAAATGCTTTCTTTACATCGAATAGAGACAGAAAGAGACATTACCAAATCTTTTTATAAGACGAGAGCGATAACCTGGTGCAAAATAAATGAAATGCAGTATGATGCCCCCATTAAAGCTCATGTAGTTCATGCCTTCGCCATAAAAGCATCATTGTGAAGAGTTCTGACCGTAGCTGCTGTGGAGGTCTGTGTACGGGCTGGAAGTGCAGTCCTGTGGTCGCAGATGGATTTGAGGGTAAAAGTTCTCAGGCATGGTGGCGTAGCCCTCCTCACAGGAGGCCTCCTTGGGGTCTAGAGACACTTTGGCACATTCAATGACGATATCATGGATTTCGTACTTTTTCCACCTAAAGCAGAGCATAGCACCATCAGTCACAAAGATTCACATGACTCGCATCACGCCGACTCGTCCTTTCGGCAGGTCAAAGCAGCGTCGGACTCACCTGGTGGGGTCAAGCTCGTGATCTTTAGTTCCTGTCACCAGCTCTGGGTGAATACGCACGTGTTCAAGCATGGGCTGTGAGGGAAGGTTGAACACTTGGTTATAATAGTTGTTTTAAGGTTACAGAACCTAGAATGAGGAGAAAGAGGAGGAGCGGCAGGGATCGGATTCCTCACCTTCACTACCTCCTCAAAGGTTTCCATGTTCTCCTTCATGCTGTAATGGGAGCGCAGGTAGGACACAAAGTTGCACGGGTACATGCCGTAGAGGCGGTGGAAGAGAGAGTAGACGCTGGCGTGCAGGTGGATTAAGTAAACCTCTGAAACGTGACCTGAACGTGCAGAAAACACACACTTTGAACTCAGCACGGACAAAAACAACAATCACATTTACAACCATTCAATAGTTTGACGTTGTTAGTTTCGGCTAAGCTTATCTACCCAGATCTTTTACCACTCACACTCACTGTCACAACAGCAACATCCTGTAATGCATCCTGAGTGACTGAATAGGGAGATGATATCAAAATAGGTTTCATATTATTATGAGTAAATGTGTGCAAAATGTCCCTTTGCTTTGCTACCAGTTTTTTTAAATATTGGACTAGTATCTCTCCACCTTCAAGACAAACACGTCTCTTTAAACATGCACATATATGATTACATGTTTCATAGGCCTCTGGTGTGAGACATGACAGGCTGCACATACCAGGATTCTTCAGGTTCCAAGATGCCAGGCGGCCGAAGATGTCAAAATACTCCCACAGGTGTTGTTTCCCAGCTTGAGGGATCATGGGTAATAGAGTGATCAGCACCAGCACTCCAGTGATCAGCACCACAACATCTGTATCTGTCTGCAAACATAAGGAGTCACGGTTAGGATCAAGTGGGAGGTGAACGGGTTGAAATGACTGACGCAGACTGAAATGACTTCAACACACTGTAATGGCTTCAGCCTGTCAATTCTACTTCCACATGAGTCTTAAAGAGATGACTGAAGCTCATGTCTTCTTCAGGAAAACTGAATTGAGCTGCTCTTAGTGTAATCCAAAAAGAAATCCTGATGATATATAAAGACATTATACAAAGAAGAGTCCAACTCCAAACATCACATATGACATAAAACAGCCGGATCCATCTGCACTCTTCCCTGAGCCTTGACGCAGAGATGTCAGCGTTCGCCGAGTCTTTACCTTGAGGCATTTGAGCAGCGAGAGGAGCAGAGGGTATCTGGCGATCTTGTGGATCCAGGACGGCTGCTTGCGGATGACGTGGCCGAGCAGAGTGAGGGTGGGCAGCCGGCAGGCCTGTTTGGTCATACACTCGTTCATCTTGTCCAGAAGGTGCTGTAATGGGGGGGCAGCAAGGTTAGCTCTGTATTTAACAGGTGAGGTTGTTTCATTTTCATTCATTATTGATTACACACATTATTGTGTGTGTATTTATGTGTGTGTGTGTGTGTGTGTAGCATGTTCAACAAGAGAGCGTAACATTAAATTTTCCTTCTCTGGATTAATAAAGTATACGTATGTTTTATACCACCGCTGATTCACAAAGGTTCGAGGTCGTATTTGATTTCAACGGAAATGTTAAATCAGTTCGAGGAGGTCAACAAATGTGCCTATTGATCTGGATAAAGTTACATCTTCATCGGCCAATCTGCAGCCGTGTCCAGCAGCAAGCTGAACTTATTCTCCCATTAGCAATCATGCTAAGCTAATGGGCTTTGTGGCTCATTAGGCCAGGTTGTAACAGCTGCACTCTGATCAAAATATGTTAAGCATTCATTTCTTTGTGAAACAGGATGTAAATATGTGCTTTATGTTACAGACTTGTTTAGGCTGCAGGAGTAATAAAATAACAACTGTGCAAAACAAGCATCAAATAGTAAAACCAAATACACAAGTCTGAAAATGATCAAATGAACAGGTATTTGAAATAAAAAAATTGTGTCCAATCAAAAGACGCTCAGTGAAGAAATCCCCCATCGCAACCTCAATGTGAGAAACTGGAAAACAGTAAGAAGAGTCTGCAGAGAGAGTGTTGGAAAGAGAAGAGGGAAAACAGAGCCAGGGAGAAGGTTAGCATTATTTCAGCTAATAAGCCTAGCCCAGTCGCTAATGATTTAGATCCCACAGTTGATTTAAAAGACAATGTATCCGTCTGTGATCTGTTCCTCTTCTGTTGAAGTCTTCTTACCCGGACACAGGAGGTCCATAAAGGCCGATGATGCAACAGAGCAGCCATAATAAGCTTAAAAGGCATTGTGTCTGTCCCTTCAGAGCTCAAGGCTGTTAATGTGTCTTTGAACAGGTTAGCGGTGGAAATCAATTTCTAAATGCAGCAAAGTTTAACTCTGTGGTGAACACATTTGTGGATTCATTCTGCCTTCTTATTCAGATCCTGTAACCGTAGAAATTCCAATGAAGTTAGCTGACGTGCTTTTTTTAACAGTATAAAGCCGTCTTGTGGCCGGGTGAGGCGTTAAGCTCCCACTGGTGATTTCTTACCTTATCGTGTGGTTCTCTGGCTGAAGAGAGGATATGCATGGCCTGTGCAGAGTTTGTTTCTAAAAAGTAGTCCACCAGCCCGTTCAGCAGCATGGACCCTCGCTCTTCAGGGAAAGCAGAAAGAAGCATGTGTAAGATAAAGAGTTTATCAAATCAAGAAAGTTTTAACAGCAGTTATGTAAAGAGGCCACAAACACAGTGATGTCATACTAGTGGCCCTACCAGTGCTGAGCTGCTCGTTGATGAGGCCTCTGATCTCTTCGAGCTGGTGGAGGTCGGAGGTCTCCAGGAGTGGGAGGAGGTCCCCCACATTGGGCTGCTCCCGGGCCATGGTGGCGGCAGTGCTGGAGGTGGTGTCCTCTTGTGGTGTCCGTCCCTGCCCGCCTGGAGGACTCCTGGGGCCACCCACCAACACAGTCTCCAGGCACCTCTACAACACACCAAGACCAGATTTCATAAACATTTCTCAGAAATCGTAAAGCCTTGATCGAGGATTACTTGGCATGTGATAATATCAACTCAGTGCTGGGAAGTTAGTTGTTCACAATGGAAACAAATCTGAATTATGTCCTTAAGGGGGATCTGGCCTTTCATCAAATTTAGAAACAATTGAGTGTGAATGATCATTTACAGATTTTTTTTTCTTTTTCGAAACTGTATTTATCCCCGTGGGGCAATTAGCGCACCAAGCGCTAAGTTCGACCACACGCGCAGCGAACTGCTCTTCTATAGGCGGTGAATTGGGTGTATACAGTTCGCTGACAGAGCAGGGGGAGCAATTCAGGGTTCAGTGTCTTGCCCAAGGACACATCGGACATGTTGCTCGCAGGAGCTGGGGATCAAACCCTGTCACCCATCTGGGGGAGGGGCTACTGCTCTTTATGATGTCACAAAGGGAAAATCTTCAAACTGCCTGTGTGAGCACACATTTTCTGAAATGTGGAGCAGGCAAAAGGCAGACAGCATGAGGGGGGGTTTGTAGACAAGCTAGGGCACAAAATGGATCAATGACTAAGGATTCATGAGAAAGAAAAGACAGAACTCCTTAACCCAAACTGTGAGTCTGTATTTTTTCTACATCATTTTTTCTCACTAAAAAAGAATTATGAAATTAAAAGAGAGCTCACATGCGTGTCTGGCACTTAAAAGTCCACGAAAAGTGAGCAGACTAGCATCTCTTGATGGAGAAAAATAATCATCACAGTCAGCCTTAAATTCAGATTATTTTCTTTCAACTGACAACATTATTGGCAGTGTTTGAAACGTCTCGTTGCTGCAATGCTTTCGTTCAATCAAGTGTCAAAGAGAGCCAACATGCACAATGAAACTGGAGCAGCTAAATGGAATTCCGCCATCGCTCATTTGATTACCTAGACCTGTTTTTATTTTTGACAGTGTCATCCCTGGTTCCCCCAGTGGACACATCGTTTCGCTGAGTGGTCCCTCTGCGATGGTGAAGCTAATGTAGCCTAGCTCGATAAGGACGGCACATTTAGCTGGTGCACAACAGCTGGTGTCACTCTGTTTTCACCAAATCTTGTGTGGCGGCCTCCTTTTTGTGAATGAGAACAGAAACAGTCGGTGTCGGCCTTTATGATTAATTAACCGTGACATTTTAAACCGAGGTCAAGAGTAAAACCGGCTCATCATTAGTGACATGGAGGGCTATAGTAAACCATGGTATCAAGTTTGTCATTTACTATACAAGTACCTTTGCTGATTTACCAAGCAATTACATTCAATTTCACCTATTTGAGTGATACATAAACTAAGTATTAAATAAAGAATATGATGACATGTCATTTTAGAGAAAGTAAGATAAAGCGATCAAGTCTATTTTCATTGCCTGATCATTTGATTTGTTTAGTACCATACATCATGAAACTACAACATGTAGTTACCATGGAAACACATTTAAACCCTATGGCATGTCAAAAAATTCTTCAAAAAAAGATGGCTTGTATCATGATGTCGATTTCAGGAACACACTGTTATATTTTGTTCCTCAAAAAAAAAAAAAGAAAAAAAAAAAGACACCAACACATCCTGCACAAACACAAAAAATGATGAGCCAACCTTAAACCAGCTCTCACATAACTACCGAGACATCCTGTGAGGTCACACGAGCAGAGAATATTAGCAATGGGTCCTAAACTGTCTCACAAACAACGACTGAAACGTCAACATTGTTAGAATGCAGCATAAATGAAGAAAAGTTCAGAGAACAGATTAAGAACGGATTAAACACATTACAAAGCGGATCTCTTCCAAGACTTAATCAACAGTATTATACATCCAAATAGATGACCTATACCCTACATGACCCGGCAAGACACTTCTATTTCAAAGCTTCCTATTCGACACGAGGCTGGAATCGAGAAGGGCCAAATAAACTGAAGGAGAAAAAAAAAAAAAACACAACATCATGCGTTTACCACTTCAGGTTATTAGCATGGTCATGTTTTTCATGTATTCAGGATCGACACTGGGGGTAGGGGGAACCTAAAAAAAATGTGCATCTGAAAAACAGGCAAAAATAATCCTGATGGGCAGGTCATTATCGTCAGGGTGTCTGCACCCAGCAGCTTAGTCTCTAACACGAGGAATGAATCAGCACCGGAGATCTCGTCAGCGGCAGATATCTCCGTTCAACACTTAGGTCACAACACTCGACGTCTCAAGAGGTGATGATCAGTGCCTGAATGCTGCAAAGATTCTTTTTTTCTGTTTTTTGAAGTGCTTACATGCTAAAAAAAAAAATATTCCATAACTCGGAAATATATAATCTTCAAACAGAGTCACGTGCTGGAGAAAAAGAGAAGATAACAGGAGCTCATTTAGAGAGCAAGACAAGAAGAAATGGATCATTAACCCTCCTCACATTAAGTCTTTTTTTCATTAGTCATATGATAGATAAACAGAAACACGTCAACATGAATCTTATGACAAATAAAGACAGCTCCTGATGGTTGAATAATGCAGGAAGGCACAGCATTGTGTCGCTGTTATCAATTAACTGGGATCTCAGGCAGCTTGGGAACACTGCGGAGCACACAAAGAACCTTTATACAGTCCGGACACTTCCATGTCGACTCCGGAAATGACATTAGACTGTGTGTACTCAGGTTTTTCTCCTTTGTGAATATTGAAAGTGCGCTCAGAAAACAGACAAACAGCTGTTTGGTCACTGGAGAGAAGAGTTGACATGAACCAAAGCTGCTGTGTTCTGTTGGCAGGTGTGGACTTGTTCCAGGTGAGGAGAGGCGGTGGACAAACATTAACTGTACGGTGACGGGCTTTAAAATGTCAGAGTATTACTATTCAGTTTCTCTGCCTTCAATGGATGAACTGCATAATACTGTCGCTCAGATAACTCCATATTTCTGAACTCCAGCTCTCTGACCAGATCCTGAAAAAATAAGGAAACCAGGGAACTTCTTTGTTGCCCCTTCTTGCTCTTTTAATAATTTACCAGACTACATGAAGTCCATCTGAACCACCAACTATTCTATACCAAAGACGCCTTCTTCAGGAAATGTTTTATCAAAGTCATGACGGTGAGCTGAGATAATATCCTTCATACTGCTGCCTTTTATTGAGATTTTAATAATTCAAACCCATAATGTGGCCAACATTAACTTATCTGTTTCACTATAGATCCATACCTGTACCAAACAGGTTTTATAAAATAAAATCACTTTAGGCTGATACATCCTACTGTGTGACTGCTGTCTACCCAATAGTCTAAATGAAACATGGAACCAGACAGACTAATTCAGAGTTAAAGCCAAATTAAGGGGATTTAATTATAGGAAAAACACATTGTTGTGTCTGAATTGCTATCAATATTTCCTGAAAAAGTGGCCTGCAATTGAGAAGCAATGTTATATTTGGCTTTAGGGCATGACATTTACATAAAATACAGCCAAATTAACTGATGATAGCTCCAAATAATTAGACTAAGAGGTTACATCTCCTGCTTCTGATCAGTCTTTGTATCCTGAGAAATTAAAAATCAGTATTACCTTTCCTGGCTGCACAACTGTAAGCACGAATTTTAAAAAATAAATAAATGAGGGTAAAGTTGTAAAAAAGAAAATATATATATATAGACATAAGGCATGGTGACAGTGAGGATTATCAGTCCACTATTGTATGTGACAGAAGGGTCGAGAAGGTCAAACTGTGAAATCAGTGACCCACTTTGTCTACATGGAGACAGGAGAGACTGTGGACACATGCTCGATCACAAGAGGACATTATTGTTCAAACTGTGTTGTGATATACAGACGAGACTTAAATCATGAGCGAGCATTATGCAGAAAGCTGCGGGGTGTACATTCAATACACATGCACATCGATGCATCAAAGAGGCAAATATACACTAAAATGAAAAGATGATTGTTCGGCTGTTGACATGCATGATGTGTGCAGCACAGAGCGCGGACAGGCTGAGGTCTGAGGCTTCATAAACACGGGAGCTGCTGCTGGATGTGGACTGACCACTGGCTGCTGCTGCTGATTGTCGTAAACAACTCGCAGAGAACAATGGGCAGGGTTGGGTTTACTTTATCCGATTAAACAACATGCAGGCATCGTTCCTCATGCAAACCCAGAATACGTGCAATCCTCGTGAGAAAACGCAGATACAATCCCGACTGAATGGTTCAACCATCAGCATTTACAAAAAATATCCATGAACTGGGTCTTTCCAAAAACAAGTCAGTCCCAGCGCTGAGAGCTAACGTTAGCTGGGAGCAGCGACCCACACTCGGTCTGCGCTTCATCTCGCCTGTCAGCTGAGTCTAATCGATGGAGAAGCACGCTGAACAGCCTGTGTTCAGTAAAACAAGTCATGTGCCTTGAGATTGTCTCTAATAAAAATGCATTACATGTTAAAAATTAGACCTGTTTACCTGTTAGAGTAGCTGCACTCCACAGGGCGCCGCCATCTTGAACACCTCACAGCCCATCCCACCGCAGTCAGCCTCCGCTGTCGGGCTGCATGCAAAATAATCCCACAAGTTAGCGCCCGGCAATCCGATGCCAAAACTTTTACAACTCAATCACGGCAGCAACATCCAGTAGCACTGCCTCAAGTCACTTCTAAAAACACAGAAGTAGTATCCTTATCTTTACTCAAAGTGTATCTTCTCCTCCTCTGCAGCGCTAAGATTGTTTTTTCCTCATCTCCTCATTGGTGGAAGGATGAAATGAGTGTAATGCGGTTTCGCGTGACCCACATGCGAAAAGCGCATGCGCATAATGGATCCGTTATTTGACAAGGCAGCATTTGACAGATCAATTTGGGGAGCCGATACCGTCGCAAAAAAAATTAAATAATGACATTTAATGAAACACAATGAAAAGTTAGTGAAACAATTTGACAACAAAAAGATAACGAAAAGTAGATGTGTATAGGAGAAAAAAAACCCAACTTCAATCAAAGTTTCAAACAAAATCATTTAATTATTGAATATTAAATATTCAATATGTATTATGAGGGGAATGCACAGCCAAAAAAAGTGTTATTGATATTTAAAGGCATCTGTCAAATAAAGTCAAGCACATTGGAAGGGGCATTCACCCTTCAAAGCTCCGCCCCAAGTTTATTTGGCTTTTCCAGGGAAAATACTATAAAAGGTGATCATTTGTCAACATACTTACCTTTCTTTCTCCTCTGAATGTATATTTTTTTCAGTCAAGACTCGAAAGTAAAATCCTGACTCAACGAAGAGGCCCCAATTAATATTAATTAATTAATTTAATTTGTTGTCTTTTACTGTCAGACTTTTACAACCATAGTTTAGTTAATTAGACTAATTCTAAGTTTCGTCCAACATTGTATTGTATTAGCTATAACATTGGCACTTGAGAAAGGACCTTTAAGATTAGTTCTTCTTAGTCGTTTTGTTTATCTTGTGTTGTTATCACTGTTGTAGTTATTATTATTATGTGTCTCTGAATAAAAACAGTTTAGCTGCTGGCATGATGTGTAATTGAGAACTACTTTTTCTGCAATGGATTAAGCAGTAACCCAAATCCAGAGCATGTGAGCCCAAAACAACTTAGAGAGCCAGAAGGTAACAAGTAAATCAACTTAAAATGTTTCTCTCATGTTTATTTGGTGCTATGATTTGTGGATAAAAAAAAAACCTCCCCACAAGTTTTACTCCTAATGTATAATATCACAACCAAACAGAGAGTATGTCATGATTTAGTTTTCATTTCCAGTTTTTTTTATTTCCTGTCTTGTATTCCTGTTTGTGTGTGTTAATGTTTCTTAGTGTTGACTGTTTCCTAGTGTAGTGTAATGTTTACTAGTCTTTAGTGTTTCCAGTTTTATTATAACGTATTCTCCCTGTGCTTCTATGTTTTCTTACATCCTTCAGTTCCCTGTGTTTTCAGTGTTCCAGCTTTTACTTTGTGTGTTTTCCCTCCTGTCTTGATTGCCCTGATTAGTTTCACCTGTCTCATTAGTCTCACTTATGTCTGATTACCCCTGTGTTTATTTAGTGTTTCTTCTCCTCTGTGTCAAATCATTGTGTTTTTGTGCCAATCAGATGTTTCCGTGTGCTCCCTGCTCCTGTGGTTTTCATTTTGGATTTGTTGGATTAAGTTTTGAGTGACTTTTTGATTTGCCTTCTGCCTTTTTAGTTTAAATAAATATTCCTTGTGTTTCTGGTCTTGGGTCCTCCTCCTTAGTTTTTTCAACCCCAGTCGTGACAGTAGAAGTTCTTGGTTGGTAATTCAACATAACTTAGTTGTATTCTAATGTGCAGGGTGTCTGAGTCCCTTGTGCTTTTCAAAAGAGCAAATAAAACTACAAACAAAACAGCATAACAAACAGCAGTGCCATATGTGTGTGATAAAACCAGCCATATATCCAACTTCATGTCAACACACTTTAATGAGTTCTGCTGTGCTGTGTGTGATTGTGCATTCATCTCAGGTTTATGAAGTCCTGTAGGAGGAGCATGTATGATGAGTGATAGTAGGTGGGTGGGGTTCACCACTAGGTCTTCTTTTTTCTTATTTTATTTTTTTCACTACAATTTGCCGGTATTATTGTCTGAATGTTGTACTTGGTTACATTTATAAACAATAAAAAGTTGTTCACAAAAAAGAATCCTGCAGAAAAAGGTTCGTTCCAGTCACTTTTGTCATGATTTTTACACACAAAATAAGTTTGGTGAACCATATATTTATGGACCACAGATACAGAACAGAAATTCCCATTGGGTAAACGATCCATCGTTTGTTCAGCAGGAGGCTTAACCCAGTCCGGAGTGAAGACGCACACTCCGTCCGCCAGATGTCGCTGTTGGGTGTCTTTCCCCATATAAATCATCGCATCTGCTTTGAAATGTCTCTTGATCCTTCCACTCAAAATGTTTTCAAACGCTTTAACAAGGCGACATTAAATGTCCTAATGAATTCATTTCAAACATTACATATCCACCTGTTTTTGTTTTGTTGTTTGATAATTAGACCGACGAGTTGCCAACCTGCATGTGAAGAAATCTGTCACGTCTGAATATAAATATGCTTTAATAAATACAGATAGAGTCAACAATGTTAATCTTCCAGACTGGTTTGGTGTGTGTTTTGGCGTGTGTGTTTTATCAATGTGCTACAGTCTCATGATCTGCTACTTTAAATCCAGCACATGCTCACTCACACATTTCTTACAGTAAATCCTGTAAATCAAACATTGTGAATTTTAAATAGGCTAAAATATGTGGAAGGCTTTTTATTGAAATCCTTATTATATTTTCCGAGTTTTTATTTTATTCTTTTAAGGTTAAATTAAGTATAGCTGGAATTGAAACGCCTCTGTTCATCATTTATTTTAGAGATCCGCCCAAATGAGCCCCATCATTAAAGCAGCATTACTATCAAGCTGTCACCAGTCTATAGCTAAATTAACTTATTTAAATGTTAGCCTGTAGAATCTCTTAAATGTTCAAAGTTAGCTTTTGTAACTTCACTTTGTTCCAGGCCGTGTGTGTGTTTCTCTAAGCAAATGTGCAGGTCGGCCTTTTCATTGGCTGAAAGCACAGTCAGATTCTGCTGCGGAATTATCTGATTGAAAATCAGGGAGGGGAGAAAAAGAAAGAGCAACAAGTGTGATGGTGTTACACTGCTTTGCTTTTCTGACTTTAAAGAAAAGATTTTTTTGAGACAGGCATTTACATCAGTTGAGGTGATTCACACCTCAAAAAAAGAAAAAAAAAAGGCCTTTTGGTTTATTGGAGGAGCTAACTTGAAGTTTCACTTGGACGGGAGGCTGTTCATTTAACGGTGAGTGTGAAAACATGTCAAGAGCTGGAGCAGGCGACAACTTCTTCAAAGTTATATATTTTTTTAAAAAAAGCCTTTAGCCTACAACCATTGAAACGGAACTGTTAAATGGGCTAATTTAGCTAAGAACGAACTAAACAGATCTAAAATAGCCAAATAAAAAAATCCCTAATATTTCACTTCGTCTAACTAAGCGCGTTACAAGTAGGCTGATAATGAAAAATGTAATTAGCCTATAACTAAGTGACCAACTAATTATACAAACTTGTTTTATTTTCAACTTGTGTGATTTTACATGTTATTTATTATTTTCCCATGAATTAACAATAATTAAACTATATTAAATAGACACCTATGCTGCATTCCAAAATGGATTTTATACATATATGCTCAAGGCCTAGGCTATATTTATTTATGATTACAGGATCATCATGCCGCGGTCATTTCTGGTGAAAAACAAGAGGTTGCCTCCTCATAATATTCACCGATCATATGAAGAGACGCAGGCCCCCATCAGTAAACCGACAGGTAAGAAAGAGGAACCAAATTCACATCTCTATCCGAATATGAGAGGGAGACAGCGGAACGAACATTTAAAATAATGTTTTGACTGTTTATGTTGTTTAATTTTTCATTTAAAAAACTATGCTTTGAAAATGTGCTTGACTTTTAATCGAGAAAGATTGCAAAAAAAAGTTGGCATTCATCATGTAGATCAGCCTTTTAAGGTTAAATTCTGGAAAGATGTTTGCTATTCAAACAGAATGTCCTGCACAGCAGGGTTTTGTTTTAACAGTGTCTTTGCTTGTTGTTTAATCACACAGTGCAATGTCCTCTGCTTGAATCAATCACACCTTTATTTGTTGTGGATTTGTAGAAGCTCTACCAGAGGTTCAAAACACAGACTCCTCTGATGAGCATCAGTCGGAAGAGCGGTCTCCCCCTCTGGACCGCCGCTCATTTGAGGAGGAGGATGCAAAACTAGAGCGCCCCTTACCTGCTCACCCAGAGCCAAACAGACCCTCTGTGGCTCTCACGCAGCCGTTCTACATTAATGGTTAGTTGAAACTGAATTAATGTCAAATTGTTATGCATATTAGAGTAAATCAAAGAGGTTTTAACAATCAGTCTGTCTGCACTCTTAGAGCCTCACATTGCAGGATTTCCTCCATACTACAAGCCGACTTACGCCTGGGAATCGGTGCCCTCCTCCTACGAACGCCGTCAGATGAGTTTCAGCCCCACAGTCCTGCAGCACGCAAGCAATCTGTATGGCACCCACCTGAGTCGCAGCCCACCACCTCAGCAGCCTCTGGACTGCAGCACCCACTACTCGCCAACATCTAACACCTACCACTGCATCACCTGTGACAAGGTACACACCATATGTGAGACTCAATCCTGCACAGCCTGTGCAACTGTTAAAGTTTAAGTTCAGTCTGTGTGTTTAAATTGGTATAGTTTCCAAATGAATCAAACCAAGATTTTAAAGTGATTTCAATTGATTTCATTCCATCTATAATTAATGAATAAACTGTGCTTTAGGTGTTCTCAACACCCCACGGACTGGAAGTTCACGTCAGGAGGTCTCACAGTGGAACAAGACCTTTTGGCTGCAACATCTGCAGAAAAACCTTCGGCCACGCTGTCAGTCTGGAGCAACACATGAATGTTCACTCTCAGGTACATCAGGGACTCAAAATAATACACGACAGGACACATTAAAAGCTTCTTTCATGAATGTAGTGGAACACTTTGACAACTTTACATCTCGTGAGTGACCGACAAAAACAAACAGAGCAGCGGAGAGGTGGAGATTTAAAGACGTTTGGTCTGAAACCAGTATGGGTGTATGCGTAGGCAGTAAATTTAGAGAGGACATCATGATGCTTGTTTACAATAACCTTCGTGATATTGAAATCCCTGCGTCACATTCACATCATTTAACAGCCCTGAGCAAACAGCAAAAACAACACGTATAACCACAGATGTGGTAAGTGTTGTTTGGAGTTGGAGTTGCTCTGTAACTTTTAAGGACGGGGAAATAAATTGAGCTAAAATGTACTCTGAATCAAAAAGGGAGTCAGCTAAACAAACAGTCACATACTGTCTCATTAAAAGTGTGATTTGTGAAAACTACCAGGTTGGATGGCTGACCAGTGTGTTAAACCCATAGACTGTAAAAAACACGGACGTAAAATCATCGGCTTCACCCATTGGTTTCTGAAACAGACGTTTGAAGCCTGTGACTGCCAGTCACCACATTCAAAGCTCAAAGTAACTGTCAGTCGACCTGGAAACAGACAAAGATTTGGAGTCTTAAGCTTCCTGACAAACAGCTACTGTGTGTGTGTGTGTGTGTGTGTTTTTTGTAAGTTTTTTTTTTTTTTTTTTTCCGGGCTTTTGCCTTTATTATGGAGAGAGGAAGGTGGATAGGGTCAGAAGGGGGAGAGAGAGAGGAGGGAGAAACATGCGGGAGGGTCTGCTACAGGCCGGACATGAAGTCAGGCGAGGGCTGTGCTTCGGTACATGTGTGTACAACTGTGTGTTTTTTAATCTATGTTGAGCTTCCAACTAAAAAAAATGTTCTGATTAAAATATTCCATGACCTCTGGGCTAACTCTATATGCTGTTATTTGATTGAAAGCCTCTTTTTGACATCAACATCAAGTGTCAAAGCTTAAACTGCACTATGGAGCTCAGCTTTCTGACATCCTGCTCTTCCATGCGATGAATGTGTAACACTTATTCTTTCTTTGTCTTCAGGAAAAAAGCTTTGAGTGCAAGATGTGTGGCAAAACATTCAAGCGCTCCTCAACTCTCTCCACGCATCTGCTCATCCACTCGGACACGAGGCCGTACCCCTGCCAGTACTGCGGCAAGAGGTTCCACCAGAAGTCAGACATGAAGAAACACACGTACATACACACAGGTGCGTCACAGTGTGCAGATTGTTTTACAGCAGGTCAATATAGATTACCGTTAAAGAAATTGAACAAAAGTTCATCTCCCCACTTGCTGCATTCCAAGTGCAGCATGCAGGAATTGTTTCCAGGAGTAATATAACTGCTGATAAATCACAAAGAGAAAATTAAACAAATGTCCTGTGGATTTGCATATCTGGTTTTCCTGCTCCTCGCAGAGCTCTATAAAAGGACATCTATGTCGTCGACATTTGTCACTAATAAATGTTTGACAAATCTGAACAATGGCATGATTCTTCACCCATAGATATCAATGCAAATGATGTTTCAGCGAAAAAAGACTCCATCTGTTGTACGGATGGAAAACCTGATTCCTGATAATCAGTGGCAATGAAACTTCAACAAAAAGGATCTAAGATTTGATATGCTTCTGACTGTTTTGTCTTTCTTTTTCTCTGTTTTGTATTTGTAGGTGAAAAGCCGCACAAATGTCAGGTGTGCGGGAAAGCCTTTAGCCAAAGCTCCAACCTGATCACGCACAGCAGGAAACACACGGGCTTCAAACCGTTCGGATGTGACATTTGTTCCAAAGGCTTCCAGCGAAAAGTGGATCTCCGCAGGCACCACGAGAGCCAGCACGGCATGAAGCCTAAACTCTAGTGTTTTTGGGAGATATGAAAAAAACCTTTTTCTGTTTCAACTATACGCAATTAAAGATGTAGTCCAGATGTCGAGCATGTTGCAGGTGGCCTTTCTGTATCAAATTCAGGAATGAGGAAGCTGTAAAATGGAATTCCTGATTGAAGGCAATCTGATAAAATAACGTTCAACCTGTGCTATGAAGAATTTGAGAAGACATTTCGTGTTTAAATGTATTAGTTAATACATTTTAAGTCATTTCCCCTTAAAGTTCCGTTTGCCTGTCGATGAATGGAAGATGCTCCTGATGTTTTATTAATTTAAAATATGCAAATTGGCTGGTGATGATGAAAAAGCATGCAAGAATGTCATATGCCGTTTTTTGTTTTTTTTGTATAAAATTATTTATTTATAATATGCTTAAGCACTGTTCTTTATATTTGCTGAAGAAGCTAAGGTGTGTGTTCTGTAATTAAAGGTGAAGTAAGAAGGAATATTGTTGGAATAAAGTCATGCAAAGTCACATACAGAATACTGTCCTTCCTACCTGAATTTCAGTACATGCTCACTGTTTGTCTAAGACGAGCACTGTAAACACACTTTTCTCAATGTTTTTGTGTGTTTTTCTGACTCACTTTCCTGTCGGAGCAGGATGTAGAAGGCTGTGACACTGGCCTCAGGTGAAAATCTCTTGCGGGACAAGAGATAATGCTGCTATGCAGTTACAGTATCCTGCATTCAAATAACACTCCTGGAACAGCATGCAAATCCGAGGTCAGAGAGCTAGTCATACCTGAGAGTCGACTAGAAAGCAAAAGGACAGTTAGCTGTGAGATATGTCATTGTGTTTTCATCATCTTTATTACACATAAGGCAAAGCCAGCTCTATAATCGCAGTAAAAAATCTGAAGTGAACACACTATCGGGCTATATCAGAACGCATTTTGGTCCTCCCAGTGTAGCTGAACTGACTTTACAGAGCATGGAGTCGAATGGGATACAGGGATTAATAGGAGGCTGTGGAAATGGATTGATTACTTAGTCAACCGTCACCACTCCCAGCCAGCACGTCGGATTTACTTCCACAAACAAATATCAGCTCTGAAGAAGATTCACCACCTTCCTCAAACACCAAACCTGTTAGGACTTTAAGCTGCCTGAGGCAAATCAGATCATCACCTGAGCCCTCTAAATCTGACTAAAGGAGGTGTCACAATAATTCAACATATTTGACTTTTTTAAAGCTCCTCTGATAAGTTGTAGCTTGAAATTAACATGATGAATCATTATGACCTACATATGCAATCAGATCATCAATTAGTCTTTATTTATAGCGCCAATTCATAACAAGTGTTTTCTCAAGACACTTTACAAAAAGCAAGTAAAAGACTCTTTGCCATGATTATGTCTGTAGAGTTACTCTGTAAACTCTGTTGCAGGGTAGGTGCCCGACAGGAGGCAAACAAACAAACAAACAAAACAGCAAATTCCCATTGAGTTATGCATTTGATTGTTCAAAGTCAACAGATTGAGATTTTTTAAAATCTGCACTCTGCACATGACATGCTAAGCTACCCACACCCCTCATGTTCTGAAAGTTGTTGTTTTTTGCTGGCATGTCGTTGAAGCTTTTTTGAGAAATGTTGGGTTTTATGAAATGTTCTGTTCTGTAGAAAGTCTTCATGTTTCAGATGGTCCTGTCAAAACATTTTGTTTTTTTCATTGTCATGTTTTGTGAAATGTTTCACAGTGACGAATGTTTAGTCATGTTGATTTGTTTTGTGAAAAGATTTGTATTTATTGTGATTTATTTTGCTGATGTTATTTTATTTTTTGGAACGTTGTAATTTTGTAAAAAAAAAATGCCTAAAGGCATTGTTATGTGTTACTGGTTTTTATGTTTTATGAAAGCTGTTGTTTTCGAGAGAAGTCTGTTTTGTTAAATTTTGTGTTCAGCCATCATTCTATCACATGCACTCAGCAGTGTGTAAGAAAAAGGAAAGAAAAGGTGAGAACACCATTTCATCAAAAAGTTCAAATGTTCATTCACCAATTAAAGGGAGTCACTGCAGCAGAAATCACTGTCTGTATATGGGGAAAAAGAAGGGACATGAAGGCTTACTGTCTGGCAAACAAATCTGAGGTCTTTATGCAAAACATGTTGGTATTACCAGGGCAACAGGGTCCGTTGTGATCTCTCTGCTACAGTTAGGAAGCCTGCAGCAGGTGCAACATCCTGGTGCGTATGACACAAATCAAAATCCTGCACAGGTAACCAACATTATCGGAGAGACAGAGCAGATCCTCCTGGGTGGGACTAAACAAACAGGACACAAGTCCTGTAAGGGGAGGGGGAAGGTGAGATCCTACAGGGACAGCCCGGGGACAAACGGGGGAAATGAACAAAGCGTGCAGGTTAGACTACACCTGACACATTTCTTGAGTAGAGGTGTATGAGAGTTAAACATTGAATGTTGTGTAGTCATTTTGATTTTTAAACAACAATGTCAGATACAGTTGCAGATGAGGACTCATTTTGAGTGTGTGTGTTGTTGCTCAATGGTTGCTTATTTGCATGTGTTGCCTGAGGTGTAGTTAATCCTCCTGTACTGTACTTGATTTTCCTCTAACTGTTCTGTTCTAACAGAACTCGACCACATGTGAACAGAGAAATACCTTTTTACAGTTTATCAGATATTATTTACATGACTGAGACACACTGCCTAGACAGCAGAGACCATCAAACAACTGTTGAAAAATCAAGACTCAAACATCTGAGATCCATCTCAAAAACCTAATCTTAATGTTGCACTGTCTGTGTAACACAAACACCCTCACAGACCTGGCAAAGACGAGCGGAGCTGAAATTTGTCTTGCAAATTTTCTCTATGCAAATAAACCCTGGCCAGTACAGGATGTAGAGATGGCTGAACACGCCTGAGGCATCCACAACACATTCACGGAAGACTGAGCAGGAGATACCTAAGGAGGCCACACTTTTCCTGAGAGACTGAGTCATTATTTACTGATGAATTTATCTGTCAAGATCTTTTGTTTAAGATCCCTATCTCAAACTGGCTCTTGTTTTGGATGGAAACATAATCAGAGAAAAATCACTTTTTCATTTGTAGGACACAGATTCATTCCTTGTTTCTTTCTGCAGTTATGTCATTCTAGGTCCGGTATCTCAGCAGTTCGGGATTCACAGTGTTTGTCTTTTATGTCTCTCTGTGTTTAATAAAACAACCGAGACATAAACCAATTCTTTCTTTCGCATGGTTGCATGTGACGGAGCAGTATTGTGATGCTCTTCCATTATGCACCTGAATTTCCCTCGGGATCAATAAAGTATCTATCTATCTATCTATCTATCTATCTATCTATCTATCTATCTATCTATCTATCTATCTATCTATCTATCTATCTATCTATCTATCTATCTATCTATCTATCTATCTATCTATCTATCTATCTATCTATCTATCTATCTATCTATCTATCTATCTATCTATCTATCTATCTATCTATCATTAAATTAAGGAAAACCTGTTTAAATGTAAGACCTGAGAGTGGTGGGACCTTTCAAATGGAAAAGGGTTCAAATGTTAATTCTAGAAACAATGTTAAAGACATTTAAAGAAATATTGTTGACCTTCTAAGACGCTTCAAATTTAAAAGCAATCAGGGTGTGTTAAGCTATTTTTTTTTAAATAAAAAATGATGAACATTTTATCCACCAATTACAAAAGAAACAGAAGAGGACAGAAAAGATATGGGTACAAATCATAGACTGTATAACACAGAGATAATAAAGTCTCCATGACTTCACTTTTTTTTCTACTTCTTTACTTGCCATATTGGAAATGCAACCTCCATTACCTTTCAGTCAACCAAACAACAGCCAAAGAGGTGGAGCTGAGGCGGGCCTTCAGCCTCCTGGCAAGCAGCTCCCACATGTCCCAGCTGTCACTCAAATCAGCGGCACCTCCAGTGATGCATAACTCTTAGCCTATCGTCAAAATGAATGAGAAGTGTAAACCTTTTTATTTGAACATTTTTATTTTTTCTATGTAAATAGGCATTTTAATATGAAGAGTTAATGGCACTTCCAGGCTTTTATAGGCAATCTTTTGAAGTCCAATAAAGAAATTAAATAAACCAAATGTTCTATGAGAGGGACAGACTTACTATTTCTGGAGCCAAATCTGCCTATTTTACTATTTGATTATGTGTTGTGTGTAAGAATATACAATTTACAAGGTAATTGACAAAAAACACAAAAAAAACCATAGAGAGCAGCAAAATTCTGTTTGTAAAGTCATCGTAGTGACGTACAAGAGACCCATCACTTTGTTTTTGAGACAGGCGGAAGAATAAAAGAAATAAACATGAAGTGTCAGCAGGTTTCCGGTGTATGACGGGACACAGGAAGGTGCTGTATGATCACATCCTCAGCTGTCACACGTTGTGGGGATGTGATACTGTTTGATTGCCAGTGACACAGTGTTGTTGTGGTCATACACATCCTGTCCTCCCATAGATAGCTTAAAAAAGACCCCGCCCACAAAGTGTCATACAAAATGGACAAGATAAAGAATAGCTATAGTTCCTGATGTTGCATTTTCTAGGATTTCAAAGCCTACTTCACACTTTAGCAACACTATCTGGTGCATTTAATTTACATGCAGCCTGATTTAAGAAGTGCTCCGATGCAGGAAACATGGAATTGAGCAGTTCCTGGTGCTTAATGATTAATGATAGGCAGAGCATAATCATACTGCTGATCTGTCTAACACTCTGGTCAAGACTAACATTTTCACTATGGATGGATTGTCATGAAACATTGTGCTTAATCATGAGCCACAGAGGGTAAAGTATTCAGTAATGGTGCTTTTAAAATGCACATGAAACTCTGGAACATTTTTGGGATGAGCTACATGTGTGAATGCAAACAGTTCCTGTTACTCCAACTTGGAAATGTTACCTGAGGGGAAGTCAGGTTGACATGATATGAGAACACAGCAGGAAACATTCAGGAAAATTGACTGCGAATGAGGAGGGATTAGTGATTTTAATATCCTGCCACCAGTGCTCAATCATGGACATGAGAGTGGTCCATGGGATCTCCATTTGTGTAATAAATCTGCTTCAGTTTACATATGTCCAACAACAGCATTGACATAGTTGCTTGACAAAGTTTTCCACATTGGTCCTATAGCATGTCTGCCTTTTGTGATCCTTCCTGTCTGAAAGGGATAGCATCCTCTGTGAGGTGCATGTGATTGCAAGCAACTCAGGAAGAGATCAGGGACAACCTGGTGTATATTTTCTAGAATGTTTCCGTCCTGTATGTGTGAAGACTGCTTTACTTAATACTTGTATTGAGTTGGAATTATGGCTTTCTGGGAAATGTTGTGACAGCTATTGAATTGATTTATATTTAGTAAAAAATATCAACAGACGTGATTCTACTAACATTTGTGCAATGAAATTCCCAAAGCCCTAAACTGTTTTTTGTTGTTGTTGTTGTTGTTGTTTTTTTAACATTAAACACAACTCATCATCTGTTGGGGAGGCATTGGATAATTTGCATGGCAAAAACTTGACAAAAAGAATGCATGGTCTTAAAAAAAACAACAAAAAACTGTATACGGGATAAGAGTGGCAGGGTTGTGAACATGGTATCTGCATACAGTAATACCGCCAGAGCCACAACAATAGGCTCTTAGAAGCAGAAGTATAAATTGGGCTCTTAGATGTGTTAACTTAGAATGAGTGAGACAGCATGGGAACCACTGTAGATCCATTTTGATTGTAGCATCAAATCTAAAGTGTAATGCCTGTACAGTCCTGTGACAGAGCTGCACAGCAGCCATGCCTCATACCAAAAACACATGCTGAATAAATTAAAAGACAACAGTCAAAGCAATCACTGATAATCTTTGGTTTTGCCTACAGAAATTGACAAGGCTATAGGTGTGGCTTAATGTCGACATCCCTTGTCCAAATATGAGCATACACACAAAGCTTTTGCATGAGCGGCTACAGGTTCAGATGTATGAGCTGCAGGAGCTGACAGAAGGGCTGATGAGTGAGAGTATATGTGTGTGTGTGTGTGTGTGTGTGTGTGTGTGTGTGTGTGTGTGTGTGTGGGTAGTGTGTGTGTGTGTGTGGGGGGGGGGGGGGGGGGGTGAATCTGCAGGCAGCAGACTCTCTCAGACTACGCTGGGCGGTACAGACTGCCTGATAAGCTTATCATAGCCTCCACACACAGTAACGGCTGCATCAGGCCTGCGTACTGCAGGGAGGAGTGGACAGGCCTTCAGCAAAGATAGCACCAACAGCTGGCCCTTGTATGAGGGTAAAGAAGGAGAAAAAGGAAGAAAGACAGAGAGAGATAGACAAAAATCCGTCACCACAGAAAATAACAGATTGTCAGTCAGAGACTTTCAGTCCCCTCCTCCTTTTTTCTCTTCAACAAAATATGAAACTTCTTAACATTGACATTGGCCAAGTTGAATGTCACAATTGGTTTTAATGAATCAACAAATGAAGTGTTTACAAAATTGCTGCAATTAATGTTTTCCATTGAATAGAATAGAATATTACTGAACCCATGGGAACACATAGTTGACAGAAAAAGTATTCAAGTCACCAAAATTAAATAAAAAGAGAAAGTAAATAAAAGCACAATTTCAAAAATGAAGCAACTGGAATCGTATTAAAAATCTAGAGTTTTAACTGAATCAGTGTTAGTACGTTAACTTAACTTCAGGAAATTTTTCTTTGTGAATGTGTCATTCATAATGCTAAAAAGACAGTGAAGTGTAAAAAAGAGAACTCTGTTGTTGGAAGGGGAAATGTTTTTCTGTTTGTAATCCTTAAACTAAACTTTACAACCTAACATGTCCTCGTGGAGAAGGTGCACATAAGGATGAAATACCACGTGAAAAGCATGTTTTTTAGTTGCTGCTTCTGGGTCACTACTGCTCATCATCCGTCACGCGAGTGATCCAAAAAATAGTTTCATTCACACATTCTCAAGCCAGGGTTAGGGTTAGCTTTTCATCTCATGTTGCAATGTATAGGCTATCATATTTTCAAGACAAAAAAGACAACTAAATTCACATACTTTTACTCATATAATAAGTGCTTCATCCACTTATTATGTGAGTAAAAGTATGTTCCCACATTCTTAAAAAAATACAGTGTTAAGTTTGAACTCCCTTAAGGTGTGAGAGAAGAAGACAAACGAGAATCAAAGTAAACACAGTGTTACATCAGGCCATAATTGCCTTTTACAACAGCATCTTAACTAACTTAGTAAACAGACAGACAGAACTGTTTCTTCAGAGACGTCTTTCTTCTCTGAGGGGATGACAGTGTGTTGACAGTTTTTGGGAGGGACAGCATTTAAATCCTCTTTGCTAAGGTCAACAGAGGATATCTCCTTTTGACAACACATGTACTTTAGTATGAACCTGAGTGGGCTTTAACATATTGATACACAGGTGGACTGAGAGCATTCAAGACGACTCAGCAACTTGAATTGAGAGCGTGTCTGAATTGATTTGAAGTAAATTGGAGCATGACAGCATTCCTATAGTATCAGTAGTTCCTCCACTGACTTCACGTTATTTGATTTACAGCGCCACCACGTGGCCTAATGGGTACATTGACTCCACTCTCACAGTCAAATTAAACATAAATAAAACCCGACAGTTGAAGATATTTGGAATAGACAATCTCTTTATTGTATATATCATTAAACGAATATAATAACTGCATCTTTTTTATTATTATTATTATTAGGCTTTCATAATGACAACCGGCCATTTGTATTAGTTGTTTTAAGTGCAGAGTAAAGATAAACACATTTTTAATTTATGGCTTAATTGTTCGTATTTAGAAAATGTTTAGCTTTAATTCTTTATTTCAATTATTTCCTTTTTTCTTCGGAGTGAAATAGATTGTTGTTCTGATGTAGCTGCGGAAACCGGAACTACAAGGTTGTAGCGTTTCCACACGGAGTTATTTTGCAGATGGTTACAGGCGCTGTGTGTTTACAGAGCCTACAGCGGGTTTGATTCCGTGTAATGTATCGTGCTCACATACATGCTTAAATATCACAATTAAAGAAGGACGATGGCGGAGTCCAGAGACACGAAGGTGGATTTTATTCTGAAAGAACTGAGTCTTTCCTGTCAGTCTGAGGATGAACATGTGCCCGGTAGTTCATCCACGGTGCAGATCACGGACAACAGGCTGGTGTGTGTGGAGTATCCGGGGCTGGTCACCAATGTGGACAAGATGCTGGAGACTCTGGGAGGTGAAAAAACTGTGTCCAAAGTAAGCAAAGCACAACTGACCTATAGTGTGTGTGTGTGTGTGTGTGTGTGTGTGTGTGTGTGTGTGTGTGTGTGTGTGTGTGTGTGTGTGTGTGTGTGTGTGTGTGTGTGTGTGTGTGTGTGTGTGTGTGTGTGTGTGTGTGTGTGTGTGTATTTTCATGTCTTGCCTTTAGATATTTCACAAGAACTCCATGTCATATTTTAAACTGGGATATATGAAAATGCCATTTGTAGGGATGCAACTCACGATACTATTCTCTCTCAAAGTGAGACTGTAGATAAATAATGACTGAAACAGATTCCTTTAGGGGCTGATAACCTGCCTGTCAGTGTGGTTTGTTTTTTTCTCTCAACAAAGGGAGGTGATTGGAGCTTCTCATTAAGTGCTGCATCATGTCGGTTGTGTGATCTGTGTACTTCCCTGTCTTCTTCTTGTGATATTTGAACACAGCTTTTGTCTCGTCTGACATCTTCTCTTTCATTTTCTGTCTTAAGCCAAACTGTTTCCACACCTCTGATCGATTATCCCGATTAACCTTTACATCCCTAGTTACCTGCACTGTTTGGAAACTTGATAATAAATGTCTTGATAGCTAACTTAAATGGTCAAACTCAAGCTTACAGAAACTTTAAGCTATTGGTCGACCTTCGTGTTGACTGTAATATTAAGAAGCCCAGCAACTTCCTCAGAACCCCAGGGTGTCAAAAGACTACTATTAGTTTACATTTTAAATGTCAGTAAGCAGGAATACACCACTATAGGCTATGTTCATGTCTTTTGACCTCACATTGGTTTGAAAAAGTGAGACCTACTGCTTGATTTCCTGAATTTATGACTATTCAGCGATTATTAAACACACACTACAAACTGTGCATGATCTATTCTTTATTTGGAAGACTCAAGGTCCATTTGAGAGACGTGCAGCAACACACAGGTTAAAAAATGGGTATAATACAATTATACCAATGCTTCCTGTTATCTTACAGTACTGAGACGACGATAATGATTTCATTTTTTAGAATCATCCTGGCGGCAGATACATTTGTATTCCAGATTTCTCAACAGAGCTTGGAGCGTGCTGACTCCTACATTACAAAACATTTCACTCGTACTGCCCCATCTTGGTTTCTTAAGCAGTATACGCATATAATCATTGAAGGCAACCTGTAGCTTCAGGACTTCTTAAACTTGACCCACAAGAGGGCAGTATAGAGAGGGGTACAGTCAGCCCTAAAGAGGTTCACTTTAACTGTATCTGAACACCAGGAGAATTTCCTTGCCAGCATGTTAGCTTGTGCATGTAACATACAGCGCTGTCTATGTCAGCATCATCACATAAATGACCTGTGATGACGTTTCACTCTACAAATTAAGTCAGGACTCAGATCAGATTTAACACCGTAATCTGAACATATATTCAGTAGATGTTGGAATTCAGGACTGCTGGGAGAAACAATAACCAAATCGTCTGCATACATGAGATGGTTAACAAGCACTTCCTGTTTTACAACTTCTTAATTGGTCTGATAGGTTATCCATTTAGACGTGAAAAGGCCCCCCATGGCTCCATCCATACCGTGTGCGCAATAATAGTGAGTCAGTGATTTTACTGCACTAATCTGACCCCTGTTTTCTGTCGATCCCATAGACCTTCAATCACGAAAACAGACGTCTCGAGCTGCGCTACAGGCCGAAGGACCCTTTCTGCCACTCTCTGTGTGGAAACCGCTTCCCATCAACCAACCTGCTCCTCAGAGTGCGGCGGCGGGTTCGAAAAAAGGACCCAAAGGATGCCGAGATCCAAATGGATGTTCTTGGAGTTATTGGAACAACATACAAATTCCAAGGTCAAGACCCACAATCCAAATGTTTATATTCCAGTGTGGGTCCAAACTTAATATACATTAGTTTCTGAGATTTATTCTCACAACAAACGGTTAGATATTTTCCTGTACTGTGTAAAATCTTTTTTTTAATTGAATTAAATTTTTTACAAAAAATACAAAATCATTTATTCACTCATTCAGGATCTGTTTTTTTGTGTGTTTTTTGCAGGGATGTCAGACTTTCAGTATCTCGCTGTTCATTCAGAAGGTGGAAAAGAAACGTCTTTGTACGACAAAATCATTCTCCGCAAATCCGAGAATCAAGAGTTCTTTGAGAAGCCGATGCCTTACTTTCTTCCTCCAGCTGCCTTCTCACGCCTCGACAGCCCTGTGGATTATTACTACCGGCCAGACATCTTTCAGAAGTCAGTGTGACGACTGTGGGATTACACAGCTCACTCAGCTTAGGCTTGTTCCCTTTAAAAGCTGGAGTGATTTGTCCTGTGCAAACTTGCTGCTGATTCTGATGTAGCTAAAGAGGAATGCATTTTATAATGTTTCTTTGTCCTTTCTGTCTGTGAACAGTGCATTGCCCTTCAGCAAGTCAAACTTTATTGGTTTGAATCGAAATCGCCGGCCCCACAACGCTATTTTTGTGAGTTTCAATGATCCTGCTGTACCCACGGAGAGCCTCGAGGCTGCCAGGAAGAACTGGGCACGAGTGTGCGTGAAGGAGAATGACAAGCAGGCGGAAGAACAAATAAAAAAGGTAGATATGCTCTCAGGATAAAATGGGGTTCATGACTCAGAGATAAGCCGGACTCTGGATCATGACATTAAAAAAGGCCCATATTGGGGATGCTGGTGGCTCAGTGGTTAATGCGCACGTCCCCTTGTATGGAGGCTATAGTCTTCAACGCGGGCGGTCCGAGTTCACGTCCTGCATGTTAATCTCCTCTCTCTCTCCCGTCTCTTTCCACTGTTCTATCTCTCTAATAAAGGCAGAAAAAGCCCAAAAATAAGGAAGATGAAATGACGCATGAATGACTTCACGCCACCGTTTATCTTATCTTAAACCAAACTTTGTCTGTGTGTAGATGTTTGAGAGCCGGCCCATCTGGTCACGGAACGCAGTCAAGGCCAACATCAACATCCACCCTGAGAAACTGAAACTGCTGCTGCCCATCTGCGCCTACTACATGGTGAGTCGAGAGGACCGAGCGTGTCTGATTACAAGTGTCAGCCTACAGCTCATTTCATGTCATTCATAAATATTTTCTTTTTTTTTTGTTGCGTTTGTTTGTTTGTTTTTTATTTCATGCTCTGGGGAAATTGACAAATACAGGTAGCACAGTATCTGGCCAGTTACAAAAAAAAGAGAGAGAGAAAGGAAAAGAAGGTGGTGAAGGATGTCACAGTTGGTCACAATTATTCCTCTTCTGGGACAAAAGAAGCTGATGTAGAGTCAAGCATGAGCAGATACCCACATTCATGTATTCATTCATACACAGCACACATACATTAAACCCTCTCAGTCAAAGACGAATGTTCTCTGCCTTATGTTTCCTGTCACTAAAGAGGAAAGTTTGTATCTGCTTCAAAAAATATTGAATTCCAGAGGAAGTTTAAAAAGAAATGCATGCACCTCTAGTCTGCATGCGCCCAATGTGCAGAGGCTAAAGTCCTCCAAGCAGCGGCCCGGGTTCGAATCTGATGTGTGGCTTCTTTTCCTGCAGGTCATTCTCTGCTCTCTCTCTCTCTTTCCCCTATTTCAGATTCTAACCTCCATCCGATCTAAATAAAGGCATAAAAAGCCCCAAAAATTAGCTTTAAAAAAAGAAATGTAGTCCAACGAATTTGAAGAATGAATCATTATTTCTGCACAAATGTGAGTTCAACGTCAGATTTTCCCTGGTAGGTGACAGGACCGTGGAGAAGTCTGTGGGTGAGGCTCGGCTATGACCCCAGAAAGTGTAAGGAGGCGAAGATCTACCAGCTACTGGACTTCAGGATCCGATGTAGCACCAAGCACGGTAAGAATCTGTGGCAAAGCGGGACAGGTTTCCTGAGGAGATTCTTTATGGAGCTACTAATTCTGACATCAGAGATGAAATAAAGTGTGCCGATATTATGAGAGCAGAATGCACAAAGTGAAAGTGGAGACGAGTAATACAGAGGTTAAATATTTAATGTTTTTTTCGTCAAAACAAGCCATTAATACTAATTCAGTGTTGTCTCACACCTGTCTGACCAAACTCTGACTGCCGACTGCTCTTTTCCCTGCTCTTAGGGTATTCACTGTCTGACATGCCAGTAAAAGCCAAGAGGAGTGCTCTAGACTACAGTCTGCCTATCACATTCAACAAAGCAGGTAAGCCTGGGAATGTCTTTACAGATTTGACATGTCAGGTGCAGGAGAAGCTGCGACTTAAGATGCATGAACCAGTTTCTGCAGAACTCCCGCTGGGATCAGACTCAGGATCTCAGTCTCAGCTCGATGGAACAACATGTTACAGTCAGCTGGTGTAGAAGTCACAGATCATCTATTCTCTATCAGCCTCTTCTTCTCTTTTACCAAAGACCTGTCAGCCCATCCCTACCATCATAGATTCAGTGTGTTTGTTCTCTGTTAAACAGTAAACACACTGTTTGATTTTTCTTCAGGTCCCCAGGTAGCTAGTGTGATGGAACTTTCAGCCCAGGAGGGTCCAGGAAGCAGCCGAGATCAGACGCCACTCTCACACCAGCTGAAGGTCTGTGAAGGTCCAGCATGGTGCTCTGATAAAATGTTAACACATTGTTCTTTAAGAATTGATGTACTTTTTAGACGTGTTCGATTCTAATTGTATACCTTTAAATCTTCTTCTACTCCCCTGTTGACGTGGCTGTTTCTTCTGTGTCTCCCCCCATCAGGAGTCCTCCTACATCTTCAGAGAGGGCATGCTGCCTCCACACAGACAGATGTTTTACCAGCTCTGTGACCTGGATGAGAAAAGGTACATAAGAGGTCTTTGAATTATTGGACTGTGAGACCACATATTGTTTCAAATGTTGTTGTTTTTTGTACTGACTGTGAGAAATGTAGAGTTTTACTTTACCACACATCATTAATGTGTTTCCTGAATCATGATAAAGCACTTGATTAGTTTCCTCTGTTTATAGAAGAACATATGAAAGTTCTCCTTATTCTACCTCCAGCTCTCATAAAGCCTTCTTTGTAGATGCTGCTAACAAAGTGAAATAAAAGGGCTGACATTTTCTTTAGCTTTACCATCGTGGTAGTAAACATTTGAATAATTCAAAGTGACTATTGTAATGAAAAGGCTTCTTCTTATAGTGTTTTTATTCAAACACAGAACTCCTGAAAATGTCCTGAAATGTTAAATGAAGCTGAGTTTTTGACCTCCAGCCTCCTGGTATCCATCCACATGATGGAAGATTTTAGGGGATGTGTGCCTTAACTTTAATTTCCAGAAATGTTTAGTGGACGTGAAGACGGCTTTACTCTGATCTTTTTTTTCTAATTTAAATGCGCAATGAAAAATGTAAGAGACTGTTTAATGCTTAAAGTGTGACAACATCGATTAAAGTGAAGAAGTCTATACTCAGAATAATACTATTATAATAAATGGCAGATTCATTTATGAAAGGCTAGCTTATTCTTTATATATACTACAGGATCTAAAATAACGGAGTGCAAAGATGAATTAAATAAGAAGATTGGTATCAGTAAAGTTTTGTAAATGGTGTTGTGAAGTAAATGTAGTGGTGAATACATTCAGTCTTAGCCTCTGAAAAGTAGCAGAGGATCAGAAAACACCTGTGTAAAGTTTTCAGGTACATTGTCCTTATTAGTTCAGTAGTTGGACTGATTCGCTGTTTGTGTGTAATTCAGCTGTTTTTATGCCTCCAGTCTCAAACAGGTGATTGATCAGAAGAGTAAAGAGGAGGTGTGTGACGAGCGGGACGGCTGGTGTCTTCTCGGCACCACCGACAAGCTGAGAGACCTGATCTCAGGCATGATCAAGAAGATCATCAGAGCCCAGAAACCACGTGAGGACACATGTTACAGAAAGTTCTGCTGTTTCTCACCTCATCTGTGTAATGACACATAACCTACCTCGAGACAATTACTTATACCATTGATGCACCATGGTCAAAAGTGTAAGCGCTGGTATCCCTGCATGGTTAGCTTGTGTTCTGTTGACTGTCTTTGCTCCATGAAAACTCTGATACAGGGTTTCTTTTATTTATCCCAGGGGCTCCCTGCCTCGTAGTCTTATGGCCCCTTAAGATCTCAACCCAAGAGGGATGTAAAAAAAAAAAGACATAAAAGTAGAGGATGAAGCAACACAGTCTGCTATACATTGCTATAATTAGAATGTTTACCATTATATCAATTCTATGTGTGGTTCAGCAGAATAATAATGTCAACAACAGAACAGAGAACAGCATACTGACAGACAGAAAACATTATGCAGCCGTGTAACTACATGCTCGGAGACTGTAGCGGCGGCATGCATTCACTCGATGCACTGACACTGGCAGTAAAAACGTCACTCTCCCTTCCCTTTGGCTAGGGCTCATTTTTCTGCAGAATATCCTGCAGTGTTCTCACATCAGCTCACTAGGACTTGCTGTGGAAAAAATACTAAGCGTCTGTCAGGAGAAACCCTGAGTGTAGTTAGAGAGAAACATTTGGCTGTTTGCGTTCACACAGGAAGACGAGCGGACACACTGACATCAGTGTGCACTTATTGCACGTGGGAGCTGTTTGGAAAATGTCTGTTAATAATCTGCAGTGTAGACCCTACTATTCTGTGCTAAACTGATTTACATTGGAAATGATGTTTGAAGTTTCTGTTTCACGTCTCTCCACCTCTGTGCGTAATGGCACAATCACATTTATCTGTCAACTAAAATGCCAAAATCTAGGATAACATGTAGCTGCTGCTTTATCTTGACAGGGTGATAAAATGTCTTGATTCTTTGATTATGTTGAGGACTTCTCTGTGGCACTTCAACATGTACGTGAAGCTCTAACCAGCTGGGAGTTGTAGGTTTATCACTCCGCAGAAACTATGAGTGAGAACGTGAAACATTTTTAATAACCTGATGGTTTCAAATGTGCCTGATTTGGGGGGGTGCTGCCTACTTCCAGTGTCCCTGCACAAACAGCAAGAATTTCATCATCACACTCGCCACTCTTACAAACAATTATTAACAGACACAGCAGCACAGCAGAGAATAACATTAAAAGCCGGTTTCTACATGTTTATTGAGACAAAATAACCATTGATCCTTAGACATTGGCACAATCGCTGAGCGCTCATTCACAAAACTTCCGCTTCATGTGGCCCTATGTGACCTGACAGCAATCTGACCTCGTGCTCTGTCCCTCTTTTCTTTTTTTTTTTATAGATGTAAAATTTCACACACGCAGATAAACAACAGATTCTCAGTTCTTTAATATCAGAACAGATATTATATTGCGCCAAATGTAATGACAGATTTGGAGAGTGACAAAGTGATATTTTCTGGACGTGGTAATGTTTAAATCTTTCACGCATGTGCACTGAGGGGAAAACCCACTGATGTCATCTCAGGTGAGTTGGCTCGTAGCTCTGCTTCAACTGTGCCATCCCCTCACGAGGGGCGACCAAAACAGGTTGGATTTTGCTGCGACCTGCCGATTGCCGGTCGGGAGCTGGTCCGGAGGGGTTTATTGTTGCCCCCTGTACACTACACGACTCACCATTAAGCTGAAATTCGGCGCAACTGCAAAAATCAGCCCAAAACAGGGAAAAAAATCGCAGTGTGTCACCGCCTTCATCAGTTTTGATCCTGTATTAAGTAAACTATGCTGAAACGTGTGTGGACCACGATGCCTGACATTATTTCTTCCCATCAGCATCGCCAGAATACCCCAAGAAACACAGACGAGCACGCCAAAGAAAGAAAAAAATCCCTGATTCGGATGCAGAGGATGAGGTGCAGGATGACAAGAACAAGGACGATGACTACGATGAAGATGATGATGATGAGTTTCAGCCGTCCGAAGGGAGTGAAAATGAGATGGAGACGGAAATGCTAGATTACATCTAACAAAAGACATTAATGATGACTGTTTCCATTTGGAATTATTCATTTCTACATAAGATTATATTGATCTTTTTTTTCCGGTGACATTTAAATAAAAAATCTCTGACTCTGCTTTGATCGGCTTTATGCGTCCGTGTATGAATGAATGAATGAAGCCTTTATTGCCCCTGGGGGAACTTGTCTTGCACCGAGAGCATCAAACACTTTACAAACAAACATTTAGAAGGCAGCACAAAAGAATTAAAGCACAAAAAAACAGGCTAAAACATGATTAAAGAGGAGTAATGATACGTGGTAGTGAGTGAGAACAGACAGGATGCCTCCCTGCTATAGTTTGTAACTTGAGCGGCGCACATTCAGGTGCACAGTGTAAGTGGCTTGATTATTCATAGTGTGTTTTGGTGAATTATTCTCACAACCTCAGAAACGATCGAACAGACACATTGAATATTTCGGTATCAGACACAAAAACGTTTCCTTATTAATGATTTAAATCTCTGGCTGTTTAACATAAAATATTATATACGCAGACAGAAAGCGTTTAATGATTTGATCTGCTGGAATCCTCTGTATATTCTCTAGTGTGAGCGTAATAGACACCGGAGTCTGTTTTAATATATGTAGTCATACGATTTATTATAAATCCAACTCTGTTACAAGAGAGCGCGTGTGTGTGTGTGCGCGCGTGTGTGTGTGTGTGTGTGTGTGTGTTTGTGTGTGTGCGCAGTGGGGAAAGACGGAACGCGCAGTTTGGAAACGAAACGAAACACAACCTTTACTTCTGTCGGTCCTTTATCCCATTAAAACTTTAAACTTTTTGTAGTAGCCTAATATATGTGCACGCATTAAACTGTGGAGTGTGTGCGCTGTTGTGCATGTTTGTGTGGATTACGTGCGCCGTGATCCTGCACCATACACTGTATTTTCTATAACAACGTGAGCACTGGGCTGCATGAGGAATAAACAATTAAGACATGGTGCTGCATTTGCACAGGCCGTGTAATCGGGTTCTATGTCTGTCTGTCTGTCTCTCTCTCTCTCTCTCTCTCTCTCTCTCTCGCTCTCTCTCTCGCGCGCGCACAGCGCGGCACCGTAATACGTTGTACAGATTTGCCGTTTTTACAAGCAGCTCCCATACAATGTAAAGGTGAATGATCGTCACTTGCACCTTCTACAAATAGTTTTTTAATTGATTGAATGTGATTACAAACTTTACATATGCTGATGTGAACACAGCACTCGCCCATATATGGCGAGCTGACACCTGTCACTCAGCAGGACGCCTGCTCCGGGTCTCTCCTCACACCACAGCTTCACTTCTCTCCTGAGGCCGTTATTCCTTTAATCCTGCCTGTTTCTGCTCTCTATCACATTTAACAGGTTCAGAATAATAAGCCAGTGGACCATTATATGTAAAGGAATACATGTCTTCTTCCTCTTTATTGACGGGAGTGACACTCGGATCCATGATTTTCTATGTTAAACAGACGGGGATTCAGCGGGACTCCCTTATGTTACGTCACAGCCGAATGCGGAAGTAAAAAGCAAAGACGTGCGAAAACGTACTAAAACGTCTCCAGGAGACCCTGTGGGTTATTAATTTCAGAATTTCTTTAAAAACAGTATTGTTAACGTATTTTCCTATGATTAGTTAAGTTTTGTCTTTAACCTGCAATATGCTCTTTAACACAGATGGTATCATCGTATACATTATTACAGTATGTCCAGCACGAAAAATGTAAGGCCTTTGTGTTCCTTAGGTCATGTCACTGATACATAGGTTCAGTGCTCAAAAAGAGAGAGATAGCTTAATAAAGTAAAAATATTATATTTTAAACAGCAGTAAGTGGACACATAACTTAACAACCATAACACTGAATTTTGCTACAAACATCTGCTGATCTGACATCTCAGCTGTTTTCAATTTTTCTTTTGTGGATCCAGACTTGAACTCCTGTTAAGCTTCACTCTGACATGTTGTTGTAATGTTTAATGGTGGGTGAAGAATGGGATATCGGGTGGATGCAAATGCACTCACTCAAAACAAAGTTAGTGAAAAAAATGTACATTTATTTAATAACATGTTTTTATTGTAAGACATAATGATGAGGTGTCTTTCCCAGTGTTTGGCGGGTAGCCGCACTTAAAACAAGTTTTATCTTTTGGAGTTGCTGCAGCTGTGAGACTGAGTTCAGCGGGACAGCTGTGTCAACTGAGCTGAGGTTACTGAGCTAATACAAAATGGCAAAACCCAACACGAAGAACTGAACACAAGAACAGCACTGGAACATGTAAACCGATAACGGTGGCAGAATTTCCCTTCTGTTGAAATAGTACCGAGTTCTCTCTGTTTCATCGTCATGAACAGCTTTATGTAATTCTGAAACATGACAGGTGGTCCTGAACTAAAAAAAAGGTACAGTAAATACTGTATGGATTGCCTAGTGTGAGTTTACCCTTAACGAATGGAAGCGAAGAAGATTTAAATATTGCTACTCTTTTTAAGGTTTAAATAGATTATATACAATTTAACACTTATTTCATAAATTACTGTAAGTAGTGACGGTAAATATGATTTAATTGCAATGCAGAAATCAGTGGCCCAGTCTGGTAACCTTTTGGCAACATTATTAGCCATCACTATTTAACCTTTGCTTTTTAAGCTTCAAAGACAGGACGGTCTGTTGGCATGGAAATCCTTGTACGAGTTCCCTTCGAAGACTAAAGTGGCATGGTGATGGGATTTATATGGAAAGTTCTTAATTTGTCATGATATAGAATACAAGCAGCCAAACAGATGATTCAATGAGATGGCCCATGTCAGTGCTCTGTGGAGGTTTATAACTGTGTCTTCAGGATATCTATATTTCCAATTATGTTTGTGAAAAACACAAGGTGACGAAATATTATGTAACAGAGGGAGAAGCTGGCCAACAGAGTGTACACCAGTCAGGAACTGTTTAGAGGAGGGGTCTCCCTTATAAAAGTCTGGCCGACAATCAACCTTGTTCCCACAGGCAAGATGATGAAGCTGGGATTATTTGTAGCTGTTGCTGTGTTTCTGGAGACGGTCTCTGCGGCCTCTGTAAGTGTCCCACAAGAACCTTTTAAATATGTTTGGGCATTAACAGATAATGAGAGTCTTTGTTTAGTTTCTTTAATAATTGTCTTCAATAATGAAATCTAAAATTTCCAATTTATAACTCATTATTTCCTCAGGTTTATGTGAAGGATTTATTCAAAAGCAGTTTTCATGACTGATCCATTAAATCACTGTAATGTTTTTATTCTGTGCTTGTCTTTGTCCCTTTGAAGCTCGGAGTGGTGTACACCGAGGGAGGGATGGTGGAGGGTGAGAAGATCCGTCTTGGGCTCTTCAGAAGCATGGATGTCTTCAGGGGGATTCCTTTTGCTGACACCCCTCAAAGGTTTCAGAAACCAGAACGTCACCCAGGCTGGGACGGTGGGTAGACTCATGGGCAAGCGACTAAAAAATGATAATCCACACCACAGAGAGGAAATAAAAAGTTGTTTTGGGCGGAAGTGGCTATACATCTTAGTTAATAGCTTGAACTGTAATACATATTGGGTCATGAAGCCATACATTGTACACGCTTGGTTTTTCTTTCTTCAATATTCAAGAATCAAGGATTTCTTTACAAACCTTGACACAAACTATAGACCAAGGGTGTCAGACTCAAATTGGGCGGGGGCCGGATTGGTTTAAGTGAGACTTCCAGTGGGCCGAAGTAATTTTGCAGACATCACTTTAACTCAACACATGGAATATAGGCTGCTGTGTAATTGTTTAAATAATCATTATGCCGTCATTGCTTCACATGATAAAAAGCTCTATTCCAAATGTGTTTGTTTTTTGGCATTCACTTAAGACTTTATAAGAATGCAGGTTACAGATTTCAAACACAAAATCTGTCATTACAAACACATGGAAATAATGAAATGTGCCACAATACAGAAGAAAACAATTTTTTTAAATGTATTGTTCAAGGTCATAGAAACCATGACTGTGATCAGAGAGAGAGACTTTAGATGTGTGTAAGTCAGGCCAAGGCACACATAATGTGACAAACGCACAGAGTATCTATGATTCAAACACGGTCATCTTTGGGTATTTTAGTGCCTGGCGTTATAACATGATCAAATGTTTACAATTCAACAGACAACTCATTCTTCAGTGTTACGCACTGCCGTCTGATCAGCTCGAGGAGATCCACGTCCTTGAACTGAGTAAACTCAGAAAAACGACTTTCAATATGAGCCTGTCAGTCCGTTCTTTTACGTTTCCGTACAATCATAATCTGACTCTCTCTGACTTTATGCGCCACGAATCTGTGCCATCTCCGTGCGTAATCAAAGGAATTGTTCTAGTTGATCCAAAAGGGTAGTGACAATAAATAATACATATAAACATCACATAGAGTTGTTTAAAAGGCTAATGGAGTCGGGACAAATGTAAAAGGGGTCAGGCTCCTAGAATTTTAAATTTCGATACTAAAACAAATCTAATGGTATTAACTGCTGTGATACCTTGGTAATAAAACAAAAGTCCATAGGCACCCAATATCATGTTGTCTCCTGTTTTTAATTACATGTTAAGGTTTTTGCTATTACACAGCCCTGACTTTAAAGCTTGTGTGTCTATTGGCAGGTGTTCTGAAAGCCACTGAGTTCAGGAACAGATGCCTTCAGGTGAACCTTATCATGACTGACACAAGAGGCAGTGAGGATTGTCTGTACCTTAACATCTGGGTTCCTCATGGCAGCTCAGGTAAAGACATCAAGAGGCCAACAACGTCTCTGCATTATTATATCTGAACTCCAACCAGCTCCAATCAGTGTTGCTCTTCAGTGTCCACAGATATGGCTGTCATGGTTTGGATCTACGGAGGAGCCTTCTTGGCTGGAGGCTCCATGGGTGCTAATTTCCTTGATAACTATCTTTACGATGGACAGGAGATAGCAGACAGAGGCAATGTCATTGTGGTGACACTGGGATACCGTGTGGGGACTCTGGGCTTCCTGAGCACTGGGGACTCTGATTTGCCTGGTAGGTTTATTTTGTCCGACCTTTTAAAAAGGAGCCTTGAAGAAGTGGACTTCCCTGCAAGTTTTCATTGAGATCAGTTATTTGTGCTGTGATTCTTCTTCAGGAAACTATGGTCTCTGGGACCAGCAGGCTGCTATTGCCTGGGTGCACAGGAACATCCGTTCTTTTGGAGGAGACCCCGACAACATCACCCTCTTTGGAGAGTCTGCAGGGGGAGCTGGTGTCAGCTTCCAGGTGAGAAACTCTTTTTTTTCTGGAATTCCAGCAATAATTGATGATATATTAAATAAATGACATTAAATCTTATTCACAATACTGCACAATTAATTGTATTTTAATAAACCACATATTTAGTGCAATTTCACAAACTAGGCAGTGCATTTGAAGTGTGTACGAGTATCAATATTTCTTGAATTGCCAAAACAGCACAACCTTGAAGGTAGTATTGTCTTTATACAACAGTGTTACAAGCGACCTATAGTAGGTAAAGCATTTGTTGACTGTTGCCTGGTGGTCCTACAGATGTTTAAGTCTAAGTGAGACACATTTAAATGTTCCAGTTTTGCTGAACCCTCCATCAGCTCTTACAGTGAACTAATAACTGAATGTTGTTAAAATAAAATATCTCTTGTTTTGTGTCTGTCTGCAGACTCTCACGCCACACAACAAAGGAATGATCAGGAGAGCCATCTCCCAGAGCGGGGTTGCTACCTGCCCCTGGGCTATCAACAAAAAACCCCGCAGATATGCTGAGGAGGTACATGCTAGCCTCCCTGACGTCTTTCATTTCTTTAACACACCTTTGAATAATGTTTAAAATCTGCATACTGTTTCAGAGCTAGTAAACAATTTTAGCTCATTTGAACGTCCTCTCCAGATTGCCCTGAAGGTCAACTGCCCCACCGATGAGTCCATGGTTGCATGTTTGAAGATGACAGATCCTGTGGATCTTACCTTGGCTGGCAGTCTCAGTATCGTCAGTTCAGCTGATAGTAAGAACTGAAATTCATACAACCAGATCTACAGGATGAGAATTTAAAAATTAAACTTGCATTGTATTTTGTGTGTATTTTCTATTCAACATGTGTCCTTAGGCAAGACAAATTTGACAATAGTCAGTGGTGTATGAATGGATAAGTTAATACTTATGTATACTTCAGCCTCTGCCATCATTGTGTAGATGGATGTGAGGTAAGTGTGACCTGTTGTGTTAAAAGTGCCTTTAAAGTCAGAAGACTAGAAAAGCACTGTACAAGCAAAATCCCATGAACATATAATGCCTCTTGTGCATTTGCAATGCCATGGTAATGTAAAGTCACATACTGGGACGCCGCTGTGGATGCAAAGAAAATCTGAAAGTGTGCGATGACGGTGGAGTTAAGTGCGATGCAGTCACAGAATTGCAAAGAGTAAAGCCTGCAACTTATGACTTCAACTCACAACAAAGACTCCAACTAGTGGCTGACTGAAAACGGACATCATTTTAAATGTCAAAGGCTGAACTATTTTGCGTAGGTATTTAATGGCACTATAGATTTTATTAAATCTAGAAAGAGTTAATTTAAAAATTATTCAGCAAATGGAAGATGAATTGTTGTATTGATGATTTTTGAGGTCTTGTAAATGTTTGTTTGTATAGTGTTTTATGCTCTCGGTGCAAGACAAATTCCCTTAGGGGCGATAAAAGTTTTCATTCACTCATTCATAAGTAGCAAGCATCTGATGTTGCACTCTTCCATCAGACCCCGTTGTTGGCAACCTGCTTCTATCTCCTGTGGTCGACGGTGACTTCCTGCCTGATGAGCCTCAAAATCTGTTCCACAATGCTGCTAAGATCGACTACATCGCTGGAGTCAATGACATGGACGGACACCTCTTCACTGGTTTGGATGTTCCTACAATCAACTCCCACCTGGTGGACACCCCTGTGTGAGTTCAAGTCATTTGATTGAAGTGAGAAACATTTAAATATTCTTTTTCTTAGGTCTATGGGGGTATTAACACATGATACAGGGCAAAAAAACATTTCTTGTCAGACATAAATTTTAAACCTTTTCTTCCTGATTGCAGCGAGGATTTGAGGAGGCTCCTGGCTTCGTATGTTAAAGATGGTGGCCCTCTAGCTCTAGACAATGCTTTCTCCACGTATACCTCAACCTGGGGATCAAATCCTAACAAGGAGACAATCAAGAAAACTGTTGTGGATGTTGGAACAGACTACATCTTCCTGGTTCCTACACAGGTTGCCCTCTACCTTCATGCTTCCAGCGCCACGTGAGAATAAGCTCTTGCTGAAGAAATTGCTACCAGTAAGACTTCTGTTATTTGTCCCACTCTTTGGTGTATTCATTGTCACATCTCTTTTTCTTCCACATCCAACCAAAGAACCGGCCGTACTTACTCCTACATGTTCTCTCAGCCCAACCGTATGGGTGGCATCGGGAGACCCTACCCCAGCTGGATGGGAGCTGACCACGCTGATGATCTGCAGTATGTGTTTGGAAAACCTTTCACCACGCCCCTAGGTTACTGGCCAAGCCACCGCTATGTCTCCCGCTACATGATCAACTACTGGACCAACTTTGCTAAAACTGGGTAAACTTCTGCAAACACACACCACGAGCATCACAGAAATAATAACAGTGATAATAAATGAACAAAAAACTTGACCACACACTGAGATAGAAAACGTGCCTAAGTTCAGTTCCCTTTCTCTGGTTACAGGAACCCCAACAAAGGAGAGAGCGTACCCGCTAACTGGCCTGAGTTTACCATCAATCATCATTACCTGGAGATCAATTCTGATATGGACGAGGGCTATGTGAGACAGCAGTTGAGAATGCGTTACGTTCATTTCTGGACAAGCGTCCTTCCCAACCTACCTCTCATCTCAGAATGAATAAACAGTATATTCAACTGTGCACATCAAGACACCTTAAGCAACGTTATCAGTAATATCTCCTGAAGAAATAAATGTATCACAAGGCAAATATAGTTCTCTGGTTTCTTTTACCTGCATGTTTTTGTTTTGTTTATTTTCTATTCATTTTGCTTTTCCTTCTTTTGGCAATGCAAACTGTGCAGCCATTCAATAGTTTTCTGACTGCTCCTTTCCATTGACAATCTGCACTTGAGATGTGATTGGATTGGAAGGCATCTAGGGGATGTTCATTCTTTTACACAAAAATGCATTCAAAACAAAAGCTGGTTGGCGGTGTCGGGTGTGGGTTCATGTTCAGTCAGTAGTCAGTAGTCAGCGGTGAGCTTAGGTTGCAGCTCTCCCTCAAGCAGCAAACTCAAGCACACAGTCTTTCACCGTTTGGGTTGTTATAGGTTGTTCTAATGAAAAGGAAAATAAATGGGAGTTGGTGGATGTCCGTCTTCATTGTTGCTTTGATATCACGAGCAGATTCACAATGCCTCAGCATTGAGATCCACAGGATGCTGTAATCTCACACACCTTACACACTGTGTTATTTTATCAATAACAGCCAGCCAAACTCAAATGAGGAAGTCCTGCTTATTAAGAGACTTTAGAACCTATCAGAGAACCCAACTAAAACAGGACAATAAATGGTCTTAAGAGACCATATTTTTCCTGGACTGTTTCATCATTAAATTAGCTCAATAAATTAAATAATGGATAACATATTTGGAAGTTTTGAGTTACAAAAAAGTATCTCCTCACACAAGTATGTGTAAAGTCTTCTGTCAAATGAGAGGAATATTCTCATAAATGCCGTCAATCTTTGTTAACAGGATGGAAGCCCTACCTCAATATTGTCTAGTTTTGTACTATATTGGCAAATGGTTGTTTCCCTATTGGAGAATCGTGTATCTATACTGCTAGCTAGTGAAATGGTTTGCTGTAATTGGGGTTTCCCATAGCAGGAACAGCCTGCCAGTCGTGTTTTATTGACTGACAGATTTATTCAGCTACTGAATGTCAAACCATTGTAATGGAACTGAGCGCTCTATTTGACCTGTGGCACACATTTGAGCATGCAGTGGTCTAACTTTTATGGCATATTCACAAATCCACCCACGACTGTACCCAGTCATTCCAAGAAATGACAGTATTTGTCCGACTGTGTTTGGTTTGGTTTTTTTGGTTACTGCCTCTATTTGTGATGGAGCTTTTTGCCTTTTGTTGTCACATAGTCTTCTGCCTAAATATTTTTAGATATTGTTGGCAGAACTACAAATTTTGTTTGCTAACTTTTTGTCCCCCACTTGATAGCGCTGTTAGCAGAACAATCAAGTCTTGTTCGCACTGACTCTTAGTGAAGCTGGAAATTAGCACCATCCATCAGATCACTGTGCTAGAAACATCCAGGTGGTGAAAGTCATCTGCCAGAATGTGCTTATAACTTGATGGTGACTCTACGTAGCCCTGAGCTAGTCATGTGTAGGTTTACTGTTGTCCTTGCAAATCTGGGTGAAGTGGTACCCTGAAGAAAGCTGAGCATGAGATGTCAGAATGTATATCTTGAACAAGCATCAGGTCTAATATTTGACTAAAGTGTGTGTGGATCTGGGACTGTGGGTGTCTCTGCATCAATAATCACAGCTAATAACCAGAGGGTCATTCAAAAGGCGATAGACTTCAGAATGTGTTTTGTGGATTTGACAGATTGGCACGTTGCAGGGGCATCTGATTTTAACAAGAAGACATGTAGCAAACAAACAATTATGGGTTTGATGCTTTTAACAGCTTGTTGTTTCAGTGGATGTCCCTTTTAATACGACAATAGGTTTAAGCATGATGTGCTCAGGTGTGGGCTGACTGGACTTTGGGCTGACTGGACTTTGAGATGCCACCCTGTATCTTATCCTGTTATCTGGCTATAGTTCTGATGTAGACTTTCCAAAAAGTTTACAAAAGGGGTATGTCAAAGCAAATGTATTTTTCTCTGATGGATTTTTGCTTTTAGTCTGTAATTAATACAGTGGCGATCCTGGGCACTGCTTCCTCCAAATAAAGGGAAGCAGATAGATTTTCATAATTTCTCCATCTCCTTATCTGATAAAATGATTCAATTTGTGACTTAGGTCTCTTAATTCAACAGCAGCCTCCATAAGACCTTATTAACTCAAAGGAATGTACGATAATAGATCTGTATGCAACACTTTTTTTTCACCCAGTAAAACATATGCCGGGGTTTGTGAGTCAAAAAAATAATTTTGGACCCTTTTCTCATTTATTGACAATGAATGGAGACTCATGTCACACATTTTACAGGCAAGACAAATTCAACAAAGCCACAAGGGAACTAATGTAGCTGAAATGATTTCCAAGGTGACCTAATAGTACATTCATGTAACTGCTTTGTTAATTTTAATGTAGACTAAACCTGAACCAGGCCCACAGAGTAGCAATAGCAATTCTATTGATAGAGCACATTTCATTGCAGATAAGCTCAATGAATTCAGGTTAAAAACACAATCAAAACACAGCATACACACAAAAAAGAAGCAAATGCCAATCTATAAAATGAAATTTCAAAAAATTCAAATATAAAGAATATTAAAAATATCCAAAAAATACAAAGGGTGCATGAAAGAAAATATATTTAGATGTTTTTAAATGTTTTAAAATCTTATCAATTAAATCAATCACACACACACACACACACACACACACACACACACACACACACACACACACACACACACTCATACACACATACAAAAAGCCATTATTCATATGCTTTGAAGAACAGATAGCTTTTGATTTTTGCTTTAAAAGTCAGGTCAGCAGATATCTTGTTCCAGAGAGAAGAACCACAAAACCCCCTCACCGGACTTTGATCTTATTCTGAGTACAGCTAAGGACACAACATGACTAAATATTATGTTAAAGTGGGGGAAGCAGAGTTCACACCGGTCAGGAGCTTTTTAGGGGAGGTCTCCCTTATAAAAGTCTGGCCGACAATCAACCTTGTTCCCACAGGCAAGATGATGAAGCTGGGATTATTTGTAGCTGTTGCTGTGTTTCTGGAGACGGTCTCTGCGGCCTCCGTAAGTGTCCCACAAGAACCTTTTAAATATATTTGGGCATTAACAGATAATGAGTCTTTGTTTAGTTTCTTTAATATTGCCTTCATTATTGAAATAAATGTACAATCTCCTCATCCACAGCCTTTTTGAAACAAAGCTGCAATACTTAGTTGCAAGTGTGAGAATATTTTATATATAAATTGATAGTTTATTGAATCCGAAGCCTGTGTCTCAAAATTTTTCTAACCTATGTAGTTCACTCATTATTTCCTGAGATTTATGTGAAGGATTTATTCAATAACAGTTCACGTGACTGAGCCATTCAATAATTATGTTTTTATCTGAAATGCACTGTTTTTATTCTGTGCTTGTCTTTGTCTCCTATGAAGCTCGGAGTGGTGAACACAGAGGGAGGGATGGTGGAGGGCGAGCAGGTCACTCTTGGGCCCTTCAGAAGCATGGATGTCTTCAAAGGGATTCCTTTTGCTGACACCCCTCAAAGGTTTGAGAAACCAAAACGTCACCCTGGCTGGGACGGTGGGTAGACTCATGGGCTAGTGACTAAACCAACACCACAGAGATGCATAGTCCTTAAAGCAGTCATGGAAATTAAATGATTTGAATGAACATTGTTATTGTTTGTGTGAAAAGGGAAATACATCATAGTTGACAGCTTTGACTGTAAGACTTGTTATGTCATGACAGAACTGACTCTGGGTTTGTCTTTCTTTAAAGTTCAAGGATTAATGATGTCTTTATTATCCCAGAGGGGCATTTTCCTTTACAGTCATCACATAAGCTGTAGAGGAAGTAGAAAAGAAACATGGGATACATCAGCAGGGGAAAAAACACCATTGAATATTAAAGTCTCAACGCCAACATATAATAAAGTAATATCACATTGAGTTGTTTAAAAGGCTAATGGCAGTCGGGGGAAAAGTGATAGACTATGTGGGTCATGATTGTCACAGGATTTTAAACTTCGATTTTCTCAAAAATCTCGTTGCATGTCTGAAAGTTGTGGATATAGGTCAGTAAATATTGTTGCATACACCTCTTCAAATTGATATCTCTTCCTGAGAACCCTTCACATGACAAATTGTTGACACCTTCATATTTTGGAGCATAGGACCGCTCACCAAGCAGCCATATAAACAAGCTGGAAAGGGGAACATTTGTTTAAACCCTTGATTGACATTTGAATCGATCTTCCATTATTTCATTCTCGTACTCTGAAGTATCTGCGAATCAGTGAAAATGTAAAACCGAAGTTCAAATTAAACAACATATCCCATTATTGTATTGTGTCCCCTGTGTTACGGTTTTTGCTATCACAAAGCCCTGACTTTAAAGCTTGTGTGTCTATTGGCAGGTGTTCTGAATGCCACTGAGTTCAGAGATACATGCCTTCAGCTGAACCGTATCATGACTGACACAAGAGGCATTGAGGATTGTCTGTACCTTAACATCTGGGTTCCTCATGGCAGCTCAGGTAAAGACATCAAGAGGCCAACAACGTCTCTGCATTATTATATCTGAACTCCAACCAGCTCCAATCAGTGTTGCTCTTCAGTGTCCACAGGTATGGCTGTCATGGTTTGGATCTACGGAGGAGGCTTTATGATTGGAGACTCCACGGGTCAAAAATTCCTCGATGACTATCTTTACGATGGGCACGAAATGGCAGACAGAGGCAATGTCATTGTAGTGACACTGGGATACCGTGTGGGGACTCTGGGCTTCCTGAGCACTGGGGACTCTGATTTGCCTGGTAGGTTTATGTTGTCCGACCTTTAAAAAAGGAGCCTTGAAGAAGTGGACTTCCCTGCAAGTTTTCATTGAGATCAGTTATTTGTGCTGTGATTCTTCTTCAGGAAACTATGGTCTCTGGGACCAGCAGGCTGCTATTGCCTGGGTGCACAGGAACATCCGTTCCTTTGGAGGAGACCCTGGCAACATCACCATCTTTGGAGAGTCTGCAGGGGGAGCTAGTGTCAGCTTCCAGGTGAGAATTTGTTTTTTTCTTTTTAGAATTCCAGCAATAATTGATGATGTATTTCATATGTTACATTAAATCTTATTCACAATTGTTTAATTTAAATTAGTTTTATTCTATAAAAAAATATTAAGTTGTTAACAACCAAATATCTATATTGAATATCTATAGTTTTCTGGTAAATGCCATAACAGCACAACCTTGAATGTGGCATTGCCTTCATGCAGCATTACAAGTGACTTATCGTAGGTTAAATTTCACAGCAACAGCTGATCATTACATTTTGCTTAATAAATCCTTCATATGGCTCTGCTAACATAAGTAGTTGACGGGAACTGATCCGTTGCCAAGCAACATAACTTTTTTCTTAAAAAAAAAAAACCTTTATACTTCTATACTTTACAACTGTAAGTCTACATGTTAGAGACAGAAGATACAAACAATAATTTATTAAACAACGAGTGACAAAAGGGAATGAATGTGCTCCATGAAATATAATGTGACTATTATGTGCTACATGAAATATAATGTGACTAGAAAGTGATCCCAAAACCCAGAGTCCAAAAACACGCGTGAAGTTGAGCCAGACGTAGACGAACAAGACGACGGGGGGAAGACGAGGTTGCAGGAGGGGCAGGCTTGGGTAACTAACGAGAGGGAGAAAAACACGAGAGGTCAAAAACACGACAATCAAAACGAGCATTCAAAGAGTCACTAGAGAACAGGCGTTGACACGGCGAGTACAAACCCATGAGGGAAGAACAATAATCTGGCACCAGCAGTATGGAAGGAGCCGGCTTAAATAGTGTGTTGATTGGAGACACCTGAGCGTCAACCTGAAACCAATCACTAATTAAGGAGAGGAAGAGAGACACAGAGGGAGTAGACAGACAGGGAAAACAAAACAAACATACGTGGAACAGCACACCAAAAACCCCCAAACATGACAACTTTGTATTATAAACATTCATCTGCGTTTTTAAGAATTTTTGCAAAGTTGCCTCCCCGGCCCTGCAGATGTTTAAGTGATGAACATTTGCTGTGATTTAAAAGTTCATTTCTGATGTTTAGAACACCTGTAGCAATGTGAGACACATTTCAAAGTTCCAGTGATGCTGAACCCTCCATCAGCACTTACAGTGACTAATAACTGAATGTTGTTAAAATAAAATATCTCTTGTTTTGTGTCTGTCTGCAGACTCTCACGCCACACAACAAAGGAATGATCAGGAGAGCCATCTCCCAGAGCGGGGTTGCTACCTGCCCCTGGGCTATCAACAATAATCCCCGCAGAAATGCTGAGGAGGTACATGCTAGCCTCCCTGACGTCTTTCATTTCTTTAACACACCTTTGAATAATGTTTAAAATCTGCATACTATTTCAGAGCTAGTAAACAATTTTAGCTCATTTGAACGTCCTCTCCAGATTGCCCTGAAGGTCAACTGCCCCACCAATGAGTCCATGGTTGCATGTTTGAAGATGACAGATCCTGTGGATCTTACCTTGGCTGGCAGTCTCAGTATCAGCAGTTCAGCTGATGGTAAGAACTGAAATTCCTACAACTAGATCTACAGGATAAATATATATTTCTTCATGATGCTTTCAACCAGAATTTAGCAATTAACCTTACAGTGTGTATTCTGTTCAACATTTACCAGAAACAAAATAACATTTTTACTACATAAGCAATTAACTACCCATATCTAAAGTATGTGTCTCTTTGTATAGTGTGTCTTTGAGCGCAAGATAAAAAGTGCTTTGAAAAACAGAAGACTAGAAAAGCGTTGGACAAGCAAAATTCTCTTTACATATACTGCTACTTGTGCATCTGCAATCCCAAGGCAATGTCCAGTCACATATGAGGACGCCGTTGTGAATGCAATGAACAAATGAGTGGTGAAGTTGGAGTTAAGTGCGATGCAGTCACAGAATTGCAAAGAGTAAAGCCTGCAACTTATGACTTCAACTCACAACAAAGATTCCACCTAGTGGCTGACTGACCACCTATGCTATTTTAAATTTGAACTGCTGAACTATGTTTAGTAGGTATTAAATGGCACTATAGATTTTATTGAAATGTTTTTATATCTCTTTAACCCCTTGATGCCTGTTGTCGTGAATTTGTATCAAACCGCTTTCGCTCCAAATGCAGCAAAAATAGCATCCGTATTCCTCCACTGCCAGTTGATGCACTTTCAATACAAACATTACCTGGGAACCTTTTGCAATCATTAGTTTCTCACATCAATCAACCAATCAATCTTTATTTGTACAGCATCAATTCATAACAGATGTTATCTCGAGACACTTTGCAAAAGCAGGTAAAGGACCTTACTATTTGTCTATTAACATTAACAAAAGAGCAGGTAACAAGACCATGCTCATGGGACCATTTGGAGACGGAACAACATCCATTTTATGTCTATCTATTTTATGTGCTTAACTTTCTCAACTTAATTTAGCATCTACTTGAAAGCAGAAACACGTAAAAAAAACGTTTGTAATACTTGGAAAAAAATGTAGGCATCAAGGGGTCGAGTTTTATGATTTATTTAACAGTTTTTCAGCAAATTGCTGATTAGAAAGTCAGATGTAAAACATAGGTAGCGAGCACTGATGTTGCACTCTTCCTTCAGATCCGATTGTGTTCAAACTGCACCTATCTCCTGTGGTCGACGGTGACTTCCTGCCTGATGAGCCTCAAAATCTGTTCCACAATGCTGCTGAGATCGACTACATCGCTGGAGTCAATGACATGGACGGACACATCTTCACTTCTAAGGATGTTCCTACAATCAACTTCAATCTGTTGAATACCCCTGTGTGAGTTCAAGTCATTTGATGTGAAAGTGTGAAACAGTAAATTGCATTCTTTTCTTAGATCTGTGGAGGTATTAACATATTTTACAGGGCAAAAAAAAGTTTCCTGTCAGACGTAAATTTGAAACCTTTTCTTCCCGATTGCAGCGAGGATGTGAAGAGGCTCCTGGCGTCGTATGTTAAAGGTGGTGGCCCTGAAGCTCTCGACAATGCTTTCTCCACATATAACTCAACCTGGGGACCAGAACCTGACCAGGAGACAATCAAGAAAACTGTTGTGGATGTTGGAACAGACTACATCTTCCTGGTCCCTACACAGGTTGCCCTCTACCTTCATGCTGCCAACGCCACGTGAGAATAAGCTCTCGCTAAAGAAATTGCTACCAGTAAGACTTCTGTTATTTGTCCCACTCTTTGGTGTATTCATTGTCACATCTCTTTTTCTTCCATATCCAACCAAAGAACCGGCCGTACTTACTCCTACATGTTCTCTCAGCCCAACCGTTTTGGCGGCGACTATAAACCCTACCCCAGCTGGATGGGAGCCGACCACGCTGATGACGTTTCGTACGTGTTTGGAAAACCTTTCACCTCACCATTCATTTACTGGGATAACCACCGCAACGTCTCCAGCTACATGATCAACTACTGGACCAACTTTGCTAAAACTGGGTAAACTTCTGCAAACACACACCACGAGCATCACAGAAATAATAACAGTGATAATAAATGAACTAAAAACTTGACCACATACTGAGATAGAAAACGTGCCTAAGTTCAGTTCCCTTTCTCTGGTTACAGGAACCCCAGCAAAGGAGAGAGCGTACCCGCTAACTGGCCTCTATTTACCAACAATCAATCATACCTGGAGATCAATTCTGATATGGACGAGAGCTATGTGAGACAGCGGTTGAGAGTAAAATATGTAAATTTTTGGGCCAGCATCCTTCCCAACCTACCTCTCATCTCAGAATGAATAAACAATATATTCACCTGTGCATGACAAGACACCTTAAGCAGCATCATCAGTAATATCTCCTGAATAAATAAATGGATGACAAGGCAAAATAGTTCTCTGGTTTCATTTAGCTGCATGTTTTTGTTTTGTTTATTTTCTATTCATTTTGCTTTTCCTTCTTTTGGCAATGCAAACTGTGCAGCCATTCAATAGTTTTCTGACTGCTCCTTTCCATTGACAATCTGAACTTGAGATGTAATTGGATTGGATGGTGTCCGGTTGCAGCGCTCCCTCAAGCAGCCAACTCAAGCACACAGTCTCTTTCTGCGGGTGGGTTGTTGTTATAGGGTGGTCTAATGAAAAGGAACAAAAACGTGAGTTGGTGGATGTCCATCTTCACTGTTGCTTAGATATCGGGTCACACGAGCAAATTCACAATGACTCAGCATTGAGATCCCCATGATGCTGTAACCTCACATACTTTACACACCTGAGCCTAATTTTGTACTATATTGGGAAATGGGTGTTTCCCTATTGGAGAATCGTGTATCTATACTGCAGAGGAAGCCTGATCTTTCTGTGACATATACAGTAGATGAAATGGTTTGCTGTAATTGGGGTTTCCCATAGCAGGAACAGCCTGCCAGTCGTGTTTTATTGACTGACAGATTTGTTCAGCTACTGAATGTCAAACCATTGTAATGGAGCCAAGCGCCCTATTTGACCTGTGGCACACATTTGAGCATGCATTGTTCTAACTTTTATGGCATATTCACAAATCCACCCACGACTGTACCCAGTCATTCCAAGAAATGACAGTATTTGTCCGACTGTGTTTGGTTTGGTTTTTTTGGTTACTGCCTCTATTTGTGATGGAGCTTTTTGCCTTTTGTTGTCACATAGTCTTCTGCCTAAATATTTTTAGATATTGTTGGCAGAACTACAACTTTTGTTTGCTAACTTTTTGTCCCCCACTTGATAGCGCTGTTAGCAGAACAATCAAGTCTTGTTCACACTGTCTTAGTGAAGCTGGAAATTAGCACCATCCATCAGATCACTGTGCTAGAAACATCCAGGTGGTGAAAGTCATCTGCCAGAAGGAGCTTAAAACTTGATGGTGACTCTACATAGCCCTGAGCTAGTCATGTGTAGGTTTACTGTTGTCCTTGCAAATCTGGGTGAAGTGGTACCCTGAAGAAAGCTGAGCATAGATCTTAGACTGTATATTGATAGAATATTAGGCCTTTTTCTGCATATAATCAATGTGTTTACTGCAATAAAGTTTCATCACCTGGTCCAAAGGAAAGGTTTGATATTTACAGTTTGAATGATGTTCGCTTACATTTATGTTATACCAGTTATTTTATCATGTTTTATTCCAGGTTTGTGTGTGTTAATAACATTGTCATACTTTTCAGTAAGGTGTTTGTATGAAGAGGGCTTGCAGAAGTGAGTGCACATTCCAACATGTGTTTGATGCGGCCCTTTAAACTGAATCACTCCCCAAATCAAACATAGGTTTAGTTTAAGGCCCTGAACAGTTAATTACTCACCCACTTTTATAGGTTCAGTGGGCCTTGATAGTTAATCACTTAAATGGTTTGTTGCTTAAAAGGAATTGGTTATGAGACTAGATGTCTGCTTGTGATAAGAAACAGGCCAGGTAGGAAGTGTCTTCCCCTACAGAAAGTGAAAGGATTCGGGAGTATGATGTACCAATGAGAGAAGGGGAACCACTCATCCGAAGACGCATAATTTGGAAGTTGCCCAATCGGAGGAAGGAAACTGCACATTCTCAAACGCATAATTTGGTTAGATATTCTCTGTCTAATGTATAAAAGGGTTCAGGGAAAGATAGTCGGGGCTCAGACTTCGCGAACTGACCAGGTATCTGTCTGTTGTCAGGGACACGTAGTGTTGAACCCAGAGACTCTGTAACTTCTATTCTTGATTCATCGGGTTAATAAACTCTGTTAACCTGAAAGAGACGCCTCCAGTCATTCCTCTCATCCCATCAAAAGAATGCGCAGAGATTTGAGGTAATTATTTAGAGGAGTCAGATTTCTATAAACAACATAGGAAAAGTGTTAAATAGTAACTTTTATCCTTCAATATCTTGGATAAGCATCAGGTCTAATATTTGACAAAAGTGTGTGTGGATCTGGGACTGTGGGTGTCTCTGCATCAATAATCACAGCTAATAACCAGAGGGTCATTCAAAAGGCGATAGACTTGAGAATGTGTTTTGTGGATTTGACAGATTGGCACGTTGCAGGGGCATCTGATTTTAACAAGAAGACATGTAGCAAACAAACAATTATGGGTTTGATGCCTTTAACAGCTTGTTGTTTCAGTGGATGTCCCTTTTAATACGACAATAGGTTTAAGCGTGATGTGCACAGGTGTGGGCTGACTGGACTTTGGGCTGGCTGGACTTTGAGATGCCACCCTGTATCTTATCCTGTGTTCTGGCTATAGTTCTGATGTAGACTTTCCAAAAAGTTTACAAAAGGGGTATGTCAAAGCAAATGTATTTTTCTCTGATGGATTTTTGCTTTTAGTCTGTAATTAATACAGGGGCGATTCTGGGCACTGCTTCCTCCAAATAAAGGGAAGCAGATAGATTTTCATAATTTCTCCATCTCCTTTTCTGATAAAATGATTCAATTTGTGACTTAGGTCTCTTAATTCAACAGCAGCCTCCATAAGACCTTATTAACTCAAAGGAATGTACGATAATAGATGTGTATGCAACACATGGCTTGTGAGTCAAAAAATAAATTTTGGACCCTGTTCTCATTTTTTGACAATGAATGGAGACTCATGTCACACATTTTACAGGCAAGACAAATTCAACAAAGCCACAAGGCAACTAATGTAGCTGAAATGATTTCCAAGGTGACCTAATAGTACATTCATGTAACTGCTTTGTTAATTTTAATGTAGACTAAACCTGAACCAGGCCCACAGAGTAGCAATAGCAATTCTATTGATAGAGCACATTTCATTGCAGATAAGCTCAATGAATTCAGGTTAAAAACAAAATCAAAACACAGCATACACACAAAAAAGAAGCAAATGTCAATCTATAAAATGAAATTTCAAAAAATTCAAATATAAAGAATATTAAAAATATCCCAAAAAATACAAAGGGTGCATGAAAGAAAATATATTTAGATGTTTTTAAATGTTTTAAAATCTTATCAATTAAATCAATCACACACACACACACACACACACACACACACACACACACACACACACACACACACACTCATACACACATACAAAAAGCCATTATTCATATGCTTTGAAGAACAGATAGCTTTTGATTTTTGCTTTAAAAGTCAGGTCAGCAGATATCTTGTTCCAGACAGAAGAACCACAAAACCCCCTCACCGGACTTTGATCTTATTCTGAGTACAGCTAAGGACACAACATGACTAAATATTATGTTAAAGTGGGGGAAGCAGAGTTCACACCGGTCAGGAGCTTTTTAGGGGAGGTCTCGCTTATAAAAGTCTGGCCGACAAACAACCTTGTTCCCACAGGCAAGATGATGAAGCTGGGATTATTTGTAGCTGTTGCTGTGTTTCTGGAGACGGTCTCTGCGGCCTCCGTAAGTGTCCCACAAGAACCTTTTAAATATATTTGGGCATTAACAGATAATGAGAGTATTTGTTTAGTTTCTTTAATATTGCCTTCATTATTGAAATAAATGTACAATCTCCTCATCCACAGCCTTTTTGAAACAAAGCTGCAATACTTAGTTGCAAGTGTGAGAATATTTTATATATAAATTGATAGTTTATTGAATGCCGAAGTCTGTGCCTCAAAATGTTTCTAACCTATGTAGTTCACTCATTATTTCCTGAGATTTATGTGAAGGATTTATTCAATAACAAGTTCACGTGACTGAGCCATTCAATAATTATGTTTTTATCTGAAATGCACTGTTTTTATTCTGTGCTTGTCTTTGTCTCCTATGAAGCTCGGAGTGGTGAACACAGAGGGAGGGATGGTGGAGGGCGAGCATGTCACTCTTGGGCCCTTCAGAAGCATGGATGTCTTCAAAGGGATTCCTTTTGCTGACATCCCTCAAAGGCTTGAGAAACCAAAACGTCACCCTGGCTGGGACGGTGGGTAGACTCATGGGCTAGTGACTAAACCAACACCACAGAGATGCATAGTCCTTAAAGCAGTCATGGAAATTAAATGAGTTGAATGAACATTTTTATTGTTTGTGGGAAAAGGGAAATACATCATAGTTGACAGCTTTGACTGTAAGACATGTTATGTCATTACAGAACTGACTCTGGGTTTGTCTTTCTTGAAAGTTCAAGGATTAATGATGTCTTTATTATCCCAGAGGGGCATTTTCCTTTACAGTCATCACATAAGCTGTAGAGGAAGTAGAAAAGAAACATGGGATACATCAGCAGGGGAAAAAACACCATTGAATATTAAAGTCTCAACACCAACATATAATAAAGTAATATCACATTGAGTTGTTTAAAAGGCTAATGGCAGTCGGGGGGAAAAGTGATAGACTATGTGGGTCAGGATTATAACAGAATTTTAAACTTCGATTTTCTCAAAAATCTCGTTGCATGTCTGAAAGTTGTGGATATAGGTCAGTAAATATTGTTGCATACAACTCTTCAAATTGCTATCTCTTCCTGAGAGCCCTTCACATGACAAATTGTTGACACTTTCATATTTTGGAGCATAGGGCATAGGAAGTATCTGCGAATCAGTGAAAATGTATAACCTAAGTTCAAATTAAACAACATATCCCAGCTGTATTGTGTCCCCTATGTTAAGGTTTTTGCTATTACACAGCCCTGACTTTAAAGCTTCTGTGTCTATTGGCAGGTGTTCTGAATGCCACTGAGTTCAGAGATAAATGCCTTCAGGTGATCCGTATCATGATTGACACAAAAGGCATTGAGGATTGTCTGTACCTTAACATCTGGGTTCCTCATGGCAGCTCAGGTAAAGACATCAAGAGGCCAACAACGTCTTTGCATTATTATATCTGAACTCCAACCAGCTCCAATCAGTGTTGCTCTTCAGTGTCCACAGGTATGGCTGTCATGGTTTGGATCTACGGAGGAGCCTTTTTGTTTGGAGACTCCATGGGTCAAAAATACCAGGATGACTATCTTTACGATGGGCACGAAATGGCAGACAGAGGCAATGTCATTGTGGTGACACTGGGATACCGTGTGGGGACTCTGGGCTTCCTGAGCACTGGGGACTCTGATTTGCCTGGTAGGTTTATTTTGTCGGACCTTTTAAAAAGGAGCCTTGAAGAGTGAACTTCCCTGCAAGTTTTCATTGAGATCAGTTATTTGTGCTGTGATTCTTCTTCAGGAAACTATGGTCTCTGGGACCAGCAGGCTGCTATTGCCTGGGTGCACAGGAACATCCGTTCCTTTGGAGGAGACCCCGACAACATCACCATCTTTGGAGAGTCTGCAGGGGGAGCTAGTGTCAGCTTCCAGGTGAGAATTAGTTTTTTCTTTTTAGAATTCCAGCAATAATTGATGATATATTTCATGTGTTACATTAAATCTTATTCACAATTGTTTAATTAAACTTAGTTTTATTCTATAAATATTTAGTTTTCTGGTAAATGCCATAACAGCACCACCTTGAATGTGGCATTGCCTTCATGCAGCATTACAAGTGACCTATTTCACAGCAACAGCTGATCATTACATTTTGCTTAATAAATCCTTCATATGGCTCTGCTAACATAAGTAGTTGACGGGAACTGATCTGTTGCCAAGCAACATAACTTTTTTCTTAAAAAAAACAAAAACCTTTATACTTCTATAGATAGATAGATACATTATTGATCCCGAGGGAAATTCAGGGCATCCAGTAGCAGTATACAGACAGGCAGGACACAAGACATTGGTTATAGGGCACAATCTATCCCCTAGTGTGAGAAAAGAGACTACATGACTATTTACCTTCTCCCAAGGCTGAGAAGGAGATGGAGTCCAGTGAGAAAGAGCCTGGGTGACTCTTCCCACATGTACAGAGTGTGAGAAACAGAATAAAGGGAAACAAATGATGGGAAACAAAACACCCAATGTGCTGTGCATGTCGTATTCTAAGACATTTCAAAATCATTTTATATGAAAAATTCTATGAGACCTTCGTAGTACACATGGAGTAAAATTTTCCATAACACAATACACACCCGCTGTCCCCCCTCCCCTCTGTATACAACGCAATAATCCCCCAAACAAGATTTAGCAGCCCCTATGTGACTAAGAGTAAAGGTTAAACCTGTGCAGTTAGCATTAGCAGTAGACTTTAAACTTATATAGTATGTACATAACCTGTGAGGAGAGAAAAACATGTTTTTTTGATAGATAGCATACACATACGATACTATACAACTGTAAGTCTACATGTTAGAGACAGAAGATACAAACAATAATTTATTAAACAACGAGTGACAAAAAGGAATGAATGTGCTCCATGAAATATAATGTGACTATTATGTGCTACATGAAATATAATGTGACTAGAAAGTGATCCCAAAACCCAGAGTCCAAAAACACATGTGAAGTTGAGCCATATGTAGACGAACAAGACGACGGGGGGAAGACGAGGTTGCAGGAGGGGCAGGCTTGGGTAACTAACGAGAGGGAGAAAAACACGAGAGTTCAAAAACACGACAATCAAAACGAGCATTCAAAGAGTCACTAGAGAACAGGCGTTGACACGGCGAGTACAAACCCATGAGGGAAGAACAATAATCTGGCGCCGGCAGTATGGAAGGAGCCGGCTTAAATAGTGTGTTGATTGGAGACACCTGAGCGTCAACCTGAAACCAATCACTAATTAAGGAGAGGAAGAGAGACACAGAGGGAGTAGACAGACAGGGAAAACAAAACAAACACACGTGGAACAGCACACCAAAAACCCCCAAACATGACAACTTTGTATTATAAACATTCATCTGCGTTTTTAAGAATTTTTGCAAAGTTGCCTCCCCGGCCCTGCAGATGTTTAAGTGATGAACATTTGCTGTGATTTAAAAGTTCATTTCTGATGTTTAGAACACCTGTAGCAATGTGAGACACATTTAAATGTTCCAGTGATGCTGAACCCTCCATCAGCACTTACAGTGACTAATAACTGAATGTTGTTAAAATAAACTATCTCTTGTGTTTTGTGTCTGTCTGCAGACTCTCACGCCACACAACAAAGGAATGATCAGGAGAGCCATCTCCCAGAGCGGGGTTGCTACCTGCCCCTGGGCTATCAACAGAAAACCCCGCAGAGATGCTGAGGAGGTACATGCTAGCCTCCCTGACGTCTTTCATTTCTTTAACACACCTTTGAATAATGTTTAAAATCTGCATACTATTTCAGAGCTAGTAAACAATTTTAGCTCATTTGAACATCCTCTCCAGATTGCCCTGAAGGTCAACTGCCCCACCAATGAGTCCATGGTTGCATGTTTGAAGATGACAGATCCTGTGGCTCTTACCTTGGCTGGCAGTTTCAATATCAGCAGTTCAGTTGATGGTAAGAACTGAAATTCATACAACCAGATCTACAGGATAAATATATATTTATGATGCTTTCAACCAGAATTTAGCAATTAACTTTGCAGTGTATTTTCTGTTCAACATTTACCAGAAACAAAATAACAAAAAAATTATAATTTTTTCTACATAAGCAATTAACTACCCATATCTAAAGTATGTGTCTCTTTGTATAGTGTGTCTTTGAGCGCAAGATAAAAAGTGCTTTGAAAAACAGAAGACTAGAAAAGCGTTGGACAAGCAAAATTCTCTTTACATATACTGCTACTTGTGCATCTGCAATCCCAAGGCAATGTCCAGTCACATATGAGGACGCCGTTGTGAATGCAATGAACAAATGAGTGGTGAAGTTGGAGTTAAGTGCGATGCAGTCACAGAATTGCAAAGAGTAAAGCCTGCAACTTATGACTTCAACTCACAACAAAGACTCCACCTAGTGGCTGACTGACCACCTATGCTATTTTAAATTTGAACTGCTGAACTATGTTTAGTAGGTATTAAATGACACTATAGATTTTATTTAAATGTTTTCATATCTCTTTAACCCCTTGATGCCTGTTGTCGTGAATTTGTATCAAACCGCTTTCACTCCAAATGCAGCAAAAATAGCATCCGTATTCCCCCACTACCAGTTGATGCACTTTCAATACAAACATTACCTGGGAACCTTTTGCAATCATTAGTTTCTCACATCAATCAATCAATCAATCTTTATTTGTACAGCATCAATTCATAACAGATGTTATCTCGAGACACTTTGCAAAAGCAGGTAAAGGACCTTACTATTTGTCTATTAACATTAACAAAAGAGCAGGTAACAAGACCATGCTCATGGGACCATTTGGAGACGGAACAACATCCATTTTATGTCTATCTATTTTATGTGCTTAACTTTCTCAACTTAATTTAGCATCCACTTGAAAGCAGAAACACGTAAAAAAACTTGCCAACTTGTTTGTAATACTTGGAAAAAAATGTAGGCATCAAGGGGTCGAGTTTTATGATTTATTTAACAGTTTTTCAGCAAATTGCTGATTAGAAAGTCAGATGTAAAACATAGGTAGCGAGCACTGATGTTGCACTCTTCCATCAGATCCGATTGTGTTCAAACTGTACCTAACTCCTGTGGTCGACGGTGACTTCCTGCCTGATGAGCCTCAAAATCTGTTCCACAATGCTGCTGAGATCGACTACATCGCTGGAGTCAATGACATGGACGGACACTACTTCACTTCTAAGGATGTTCATTCAATCAACTTCAATATGTTTAATACCCCTGTGTGAGTTCAAGTCATTTGATGTGAAAGTGTGAAACAGTAAATTGCATTCTTTTCTTAGATCTGTGGTGGTATTAACATATTTTACAGGGCAAAAAAAAGTTTCCTGTCAGACGTAAATTTGAAACCTTTTCTTCCCGATTGCAGCGAGGATGTGAAGAGGCTCCTGGCGTCGTATGTTAAAGGTGGTGGCCCTGAAGCTCTCGACAATGCTTTCTCCACATATAACTCAACCTGGGGACCAGAACCTGACCAGGAGACAATCAAGAAAACTGTTGTGGATGTTGGAACAGACTACATCTTCCTGGTCCCTACTCAGGTTGCCCTCTACCTTCATGCTGCCAACGCCACGTGAGAATAAGCTCTCGCTAAAGAAATTGCTACCAGTAAGACTTCTGTTATTTGTCCCACTCTTTGGTGTATTCATTGTCACATCTCTTTTTCTTCCACATCCAACCAAAGAACCGGCCGTACTTACTCCTACATGTTCTCTGAGCCCAGCCGTTTGGGCGGCGACTATAAACCCTACCCCAGCTGGATGGGAGCCGACCACGCTGATGACGTTCTGTACGTGTTTGGAAAACCTTTCATCACACCCGACATTTATGAGCCAAGCCACCGCAACGTCTCCAGCTACATGATCAACTACTGGACCAACTTTGCTAAAACTGGGTAAAAACACAAACACACACCACGACCATCACAGAAATAATAACAGTGATAATAAATGAACTAAAAACTTGACCACATACTGAGATAGAAAACGTGCCTAAGTTCAGTTCCCTTTCTCTGGTTACAGGGACCCCAGCAAAGGAGAGAGCGTACCCGCTAACTGGCCTCTATTTACCAACAATCAATCATACCTGGAGATCAATTCTGATATGGACGAGAGCTATGTGAGACAGCGGTTGAGAGTAAAATATGTTAATTTTTGGGCCAGCATCCTTCCCAACCTACCTCTCATCTCAGAATGAATAAACAGTATATTCACCTGTGCATGACAAGACACCTTAAGCAGCATCATCAGTAATATCTCCTGAAGAAATAAATGGATGACAAGGAAAAAATAGTTCTCTGGTTTTATTTAGCTGCATGTTTTTGTTTTGTTTATTTTCTATTCATTTTGCTTTTCCTGCTTTTGGCAATGCAAACTGTGCAGCCATTCAATAGTTTTCTGACTGCTCCTTTCCATTGACAATCTGCACTTGAGATGTAATTGGATTGAATGGTGTCCGGTTGCAGCGCTCCCTCAAGCAGCCAACTCAAGCACACAGTCTCTTTCTGCAGGTGGGTTGTTGTGATAGGGTGGTCTAATGAAAAGAAACAAAAACGTGAGTTGGTGGATGTCCATCTTCACTGTTGCTTAGATATCGGGTCACACGAGCAGATTCATAATGACTCAGCATTGAGATCCCCATGATGCTGTAACCTCACACATCTTACACACCTGGGCCACTGTGTTATTTTATAAGCCCCACCCACTACCATCCATCCAAACTCAAAGCGGGAAGTCCTGCCTATTAAGAGACTTTAGAACCTAACAGAGAACCCAACTAAATATCACAATAAATGGTCTTAAGAGACCCATGTAGCTTATTTTTCCATTAAATATTGGTTATCATATTTGGAAGTCTTCAGTTAAATTAAATCTCCAAACACTAGTGTGTCTGACAAACAGATGAATAGTCTCATAAATCATCAGCAGGGGGCGCTATAACTGTTTAGGAAATTAAATCAATTCAGTAAAAAAAACAAAAAAAACAAACAGTGGGTAACCCAATGACTATTCCAGTTATACTCCTGAGGAAAAGATAATGATCTTGACGTGAAGTATTACATCTCATCTATGGAATGATACAAAGCAATCTCTTGTCAAAGATAGATGTATATTGAATGGACTCCTCTGATCCAAAGTTAATAAAGTGACTTCATGGTTGTGGCTCCAATCTGTTTAATATATACACAAAATACAGACAATTTTGAAAATAGCTTCAAATTCTTAAAGCTCAAAAGAAGATGCTTCCCCAAGACCTTGCAATTATGATATTGGACAGATTTTTGTTGTTGAATATTGTAACTGGTTCTTAAGCATTCAGTCAAATGTTCTGCTTCAGAATGCCAGAATGTATTGTTGTTACCTTTTATATACCTGACATTACTTGTTTCAATACCGCTCCACAAATAAACCTGTTTTCAAGTTACAGCTGAAAACAATCATTGTGTAGCTACATATCTTTGTGTAATCATCAGACCACACAGTTTTCAGGGAGAAGATCAAACAAAAACTGAGTGTTTATGGGAGGAAGTGCTAGTTTTTTAGGTTTTTAAAAAAATTAATATGAGGAATTTTCCTGGGAAGTTTGTTGCTGTATATCTGACAGGGGAGAGATGTGTAAAAAAATCTAAGGGTAAAAAATTAACTGCGTGACTCATGAAATTAAAAATTAAAGTGCCATCCATGCACAACTGACAACAAGCTGGATAGACCAGTTTAAGCAAAAGTTAGCTCAAGTGAAATTTGATGACTTAATGATCTGACCTGATCAATATTAATCTACAGTATGTATTCTTGTATGTACAGACTCAAAAAGATATTGTTTTGTTAAATGTTCAGAATATATAGATGTGGCCTTAGCGCTTCCCTTAAGGAAGTTAAAAAATCTGAGCTGTAAAAACATCCCACTCAGCATTTACTGTAACACTGAATGAGTGTCTTACTCAATGTTTTTACTGAGTAGTGTGACTCAGCATTTCATCTCTTTAGTTCAGAAAGCAATGAATCATAATCAGGGTTCCTGAAAAAAAGGTTCAAAATTAAGATCATAAAATGAGCTCTTTTTTGATTCTTCACTATTTTTAAAAAATGTGTAATAAGTCCAATAAAAACAGCCTTAGTTTCATTCGATCCGTTATTTACAACCACTATAACTATAATTACTTTCTCCCAGGCTTTGCAAATAAAATCTGCTTCAACAAAGATTCCTTTATTTAAAACACAACTCAAGTTTTTCATAATCGTCCAGCCAAAAAAAATCCATGTAAATTGAGGATTTTTTTTTCATGGAGAACATCCCTTATGTCATTATACAACCGACAATGAAACAGAAAATGAATCTCATTTTCAATTTCACCTAACTTACACAGCAAATAAACTCTGTCTTCCTCTGGAAAGGTATTAAACTTGTGGGTCTCTAAAGCTAAAGGCAAGGTTCCTGAATGTAACTGTGCACAGAGCGATCTTTGTCTTTTGGTGTAAATTAAACTAAAGATAGGCTTCTACACTGTAGCCATCCTTTATGAGAAAATACATTCTTCATTTTGGTTTACACCATATATTTATAGTGTCATGATTTGTTCTGTTTTAGTTCATGTTTTAGAGTTTTGATTTCTCTTGTTGTAGTTCTTATTCATCCCTTGTGTTGCTTGTTTTTTGTCTTTACTTGTACTTGTTTTTTTTTTTATCCAAAGCTGCACAATAAATGTGCTTAATTAAATATCTCTGTTTGAATCTAAAATAACCAGTGTGTCTGCTCTCCTTTGAAATTCTGCACTCGCTTTTAGTTTCTATTTTCCTACAGCAAACAGAACCTGTGTTTGTGTGGATTTGCTGTGGCAGGGATGCCTTGTTTTTAATGTTGCCTCTTCATGAACTAGTATGAACGAAATGCTAAACTTACAAAACATGTAATCTCCGTTTTACTTACCCTGACAGTATGTTTTGTTGGTATTCTGTGAATAAGTGCACCTGTTTCTGAGAGTCAGCAGCAGCATGTGCTTCAGTTCTGACGTCACAAGGACTTACCCAGCTCCCTCTCACTTGTTGTTTTATCAAGAAAACATCTTACACCTGAAATCAAAGAAGTAAACAACTTATTGTTATGTTATTTGAATAACACCATCTGTAAAACCCTTATCCACCTTTTTAAAGGTTGCAGTATTGACATCCAATTTTTTGCATGTGACTTTCATTATTTTTTTATTTTATTATTATATATATATTTTATTATTTACTTGTAGCATCGTCACAGTTTAAATTCCCAGTTTTTAAAAATAGTTGAACTAAGTGGTAACAACGACGACTTTAACATTGTCCTTTGGCTACATGTTTATTTTAACAAATCAAATTGTCACAATGAAGGATTAAACAAAGCTAGAGCGTCCAGTGTGGCAGCTGTGCTTCAGTTAGTAGAGTCAGTCTCTTCTCAAACAGAACAGGAAAAGATTGGCAGTATGTATTGGAGGTAAGGAACACAAAGACTAAGTACACAAGGCAATCAAACACAGGTGAAACTAACATGATATGTGAGAACAATGAGTGTAATAAAAAGGCTGGGAGTAACCCTGCAAATGATACACAAGCAACATCTTCAAAATAAAACATGGAGCACTAAAACCTTAACCCAGGAATGTGGACAGAAAAATACAAATGAAGGAAGAACAAGACAAAATAAACCAGGAAACAAAATATGAAACATGAATTCGTTGAAAAACAAAATTAATTCAAATAATTCAGCAAAAGGTAAATTGCATTATGACATTTGGTGAATGAGATCCAATAATCCTCCTTTCGATCTATAAAAATGTTGATAAGCCTATATAAGAAAATAACAGAAGAGCAAATTTTACTGCGTGGAATAATAGAGAGCGATAGAACAAAAGGGTTAAAGACACTGCTGCTTCCCTCATTATAAAGACAAATACAGAGGTCAGTGGTGCAGACACTGTGCTCTACAGAGATTTAAATAAGTGTTATGTTCACATGAGCCATCTTTCACCTCTTTGTTTGTGTGCGATAGCATGTGTGACGTACACAAAGACAAAAGCAGAGGCACGAAAGCTTGAGCCCTTCAGTGAGGAAATGCGGTGACGCTGTGATACTCGGGGGGGAAATCTGTCTCTGGCATGGTTTGGGTCATCATGTCCCCTTAGAGTTAAGGGTCACTGGTACTCAAAACGACAGACTTCTGAGTCATCAGCTCTGTCCTGATGTCCCAGAGCGTTCTCTTCCAGGACAAAAATGCCTTTATTCATTGGACACGAGGTGTCACTGACTTGTCCGACGTGTAAAAACAATGTGAATCACATCCTAGTAACTACATTTGCACCTTTATATCGTCACCATTTTGTGTGAACTTTAATTTAGCTTTTTGGACATATACACTTTGTGTGTGAATCACTGGGAGATTCAGATTTGTCCTCTAAGTGAAGCCAACATTTATGACAAGGAAATGTGTGAAAATAGACCTCCCGAGCCAGTTGTCACTGTTTACACCAGGTTGCTTCCCATATGAGGTTTGGAGGTCATGGTCAGTTAAAACACAAGGCCACACTAAGGGAGTAAAGGTTATATAACACAGGTGAACAGCTATATTTAACACCTATTTGCTCAGAGTGTTGGTTTAGTCACTAAGGTAACTGGACTCTGGTGTATATAAGCACCTGGAGAGACATTTGCTTGCTCTGGACAGCAGCCATGGACCAGCTGAAGACTCTGCTTGCTGTTGTCTTGTCTCTGGGGGCGGCTTCAGCAGCCACTGTAAGTTTGCAAAAATGTTATCTCACAAGAATTCATAGACGAATCAAGCATTGAGTAACAATTTTGTCATCTACAATTTGATCTATTCTCTGTTTTTTCAGTCATTTTGTGGTGATAAACATTTTATTTTGGGATCTACATTGTCACATGACATTGCCACTTAATACTTAATACATCTTATCAGCTGCTCAACACCACACACAGACGCTTAGCACGATAAAAAGATAGATAAAGAGCTAATGAGTAAAGTAATGTAATGTTTAGATGTCATTGGTCAGTATAGCTGACAGTTGATCATGTCCTGAATCATGATTAGAGGGACTTGACTTTAGTTATTTTATTAAAATCAACACGTTTTTTGTCAACTCTATAGTAGGCCAGCTGTAAATGTTTAACTCAGGCATGTTCAGTTATAAACTAACAATTATAGATAGAGTGGCTAAAAATGCTGGTTACATGGTTAAAGAGGTTATTTTTTCTACAATGTCAAAGTTTGTTGGTTTTTCACTGTTTTCTTCTGTCATTGGATGGCCCCAGCTTGGTACAGTACAAACAGAAGGGGGCAGTGTCCAGGGACGAAACATCCCCCTCGGTTTGTTCCGCTCTGTGGATGTTTTCAAAGGAATCCCCTTTGCAGCCAAGCCTGAAAACCTCGAGAAACCCAAACCCCATCCTGGCTGGAGTGGTGAGTAAACGTGTCTTGAAAAACACACACTGCAATTATCTTCTTTTTTATTGAGAAGGGAAGAAATGGACAACATTGGTTTGATTCCCAGGTGTATTGAAGGCCACAAAGTTTGCTCAGAGATGTCTGCAGATGAGCATACTCCAGACTTCCAGTTTTGGCAGTGAGGACTGCCTCTACCTCAACATCTGGGTCCCTCATGGCAGACAGGGTAGCTTTTTCTTTTTTACATCAATTTTCTTTGAGTCTTTGATAATGTAGATGTTCTTGATGGTGAATAAAAAGTCTTCTCTTTTTCACCACAGTGTCGTCAGATCTTCCAGTTATGATCTGGTTTTATGGAGGAGGTTTCATGGTTGGCGGTTCAATGGGGGCAAATTTCCTAAACAACTACCTGTACAGCGGTCAGGAGATTGCAGACAGAGGCAATGTTATTGTGGTGTCTGTGGGATACCGTGTGGGAACTTTGGGCTTCCTCAGCACAGGAGACTCTGCTTTACCTGGTGAGGACAATTCATGGGACTTTTGAGCTGGGATGGTGTGCTCTGGGATTGACTTTTGTTACCATGATAGGAAACCTGGGTTTGTGGGACCAGCATGCTGCCATCAACTGGGTGCACAAGAACATTCGTTCGTTTGGAGGAGACCCAGAAAATATCACCCTCTTTGGAGAGTCTGCAGGTGGAGCTAGTGTCAGCTTCCAGGTGAGAGGCCTGAGTAGAATCCCAGCAGCACTGCTTATTCCACCATATTTCCTCAGGGTTAAAATGATATCATCAAAACACACAATCACAATACTTGCGTCTTTGTTTGTGAGTTTCATTCTATATCTTCAAAAAGAAAAAACCTTAGCCAGGTCAAACTGCCAGAAAACATAACTACAAGTACTAATATCATATTCCACGAACGTATCTCTGCACAGAGTCTGTCACCACACAACAAGGGGCTTGTCAAGAGAGCCATTTCCCAGAGCGGTGTTGCTTTCTGTCCATGGGCCATGAACAAGAACCCACGCAAGGTTGCAGTCGAGGTATGTCGTCATGTATTGGACTTTTGTCTCTAAAAAAAGAAGTCCTAATTTTAAATATGCAGGATACATTGCATGGTCTTTTTGAATCTAATTGCAAAATCAACTGTATGAAAGGAAAGTCTTTGGAATTAAAACCTCTGTTTGAAAGCATTGTTATTCACTTTGTCAGACCCTTACCCCGCGCCAGGGCTGAGGGGCATTTTAAATAACTATATAGAAATAATCTTTCTTGTCACTGATGGTCCTGAATGCTTAGGGTCATAAAGAGGCATCAGTATGAAAATCAATCTTTTTTATAACCAGCACTCCTTATAGGAGCTTTAAATAGTGCTTTATTATCATGTACTCAGGTTGCTGAGAGCGTTGGCTGCCCCACTGATGACAGGATGGTGGCCTGTCTGAAATCTACTGACGCTAAGACTCTCACTATGGCTGCTCCCCGCATTGTACAAGGATCCCCAGATAGTGAGCATAGATTTCTGTCAAAGGCGAAATGTCAAGATTTAACAACTTTCTTATGACATATATACTGTAGATGGTAATGACAGTTTGCAAATTATGTTGTGCTTTTGAAATAATTTGGCATACAAACATGCAATATATAAAAAAATACGATGAAAAAATATGATTTGACAATACGATACACAATTATACATGATATAAAGTGCCACCCTGCTTGTTCTGTTTTCGATTATCCCAGATCCCGGTGTGATGAACCTGCTTCTGTCTCCTGTTGTTGATGGTGACTTCCTCCCCGACCATCCCGCCAACTTGTTCCACAACACTGCTGACATCGACTACCTTTTAGGGGTGAATAACATGGATGGACATCTTTTCACCTCACAGGATATTCCTTCCCTGGGTAACAAGAATGAAGACACTTCTGTGTAAGGCTGATTCATCATCAGAGAGATGTGGTTTTGATTCGTGAACTTTAAAAGCAAAAATGAAAGAGGTGGTATGTAAAAGTTTTATATCCTTTGACAGAGCTTTGTACTTTATTTTTTAACTGCAGAGAAGATGTAAAGAGGCTCCTTGCTGCTTACACCAAAGAGTTTGGAAAACATGGTTTGGAAGTCGCCTTCCCTGAGTATGCATCCAACTGGGAATCATCACCCAGCCAGGATAACATCAAAAGGACCGCTGTGGACATCGGGACTGACTACTTGTTCCTGGTTCCTGCACAGATTGCAATCTACCTGCATGCTGATAACGCCAAGTGAGACCAAACTGCTTCTTTCTTTTTCTTTGAAATTATATTTTAGTTGCTGAATATGTTTATTTTGCTTAAAGAGGTTAACATAAAAACTTGAGATTCAAGAGAACAATGCAGTTTTTCTGGTTGTTTGAAAGATAAACGTCAGACTCATGTTCAGCAATACAAATAGGCTTTTTGATGAGGACCAAGATGGCGCTCATCACTCAGAAACAGCCTTCAGTCTGTACAGAGTAACAGATCACTTGTTCTGCATGTAACATGCTTCAGTTTGCAAAATTGCAAACAAAACTTTAGTAGTCCTAAATGCAGAGTGCACAAAACATCCAGTAGGTTGAAGTTCAGATTGTTGACCAAAGCAATGCTGGACAGGATCAGGCAAAACACACTCAAAAGGTGACATGATCACATAAAACAAAAGGTGTTGATTATTTCCATACATTTGTGTCCTGGCTGTGAAGAAACAAATATTTAGTAATTTTTTTTATCTCCTAGGTCTGGCCGTACTTTCTCCTACCTGCTGTCTGAGCCCAGTTTGATGGCCGGACCAGGCAAACCCTACAATGACTGGGTGGGATCTGACCACGCTGATGACCTGCAGTTTGTTTTTGGCAAACCCTTCACCACACCAAAAGCTTATGGGGACAGGCATAGAGACTTGTCTGGCTATATGATCGCCTACTGGACTAACTTTGCAAGAACTGGGTAAAACAGACTCTGCATGCACCTGTAACATTATGTTTGAACATTATTTATCCACAAATTAACAATACTTACAATACTGTTCTAAGTGATTAATGTTTTTTATACCAGGGACCCTAACAGTGGAAACTTGAAGGTACCCGTGATGTGGCCTGAATTTACAAGCAGTGGACAACCATTCCTGAACATCAATGCTGACATGAATGACAGCTCCATTGGACAGGAAATGAGGCTTCGTTTTGTTCATCTTTGGACCAGCATCCTTCCAAGCCTTCCATGAGACCGTGTAACACGAGCTCAGTGATGTTTTCTTTTTTTCTTTCACTTTTGAAATAAAAGAATGCATACACAAAAGGAGGGGAAACAATTCCACCTTTTGATGCCTCCATCAATGAAAAAAGTCCAATTCTTTTTGATTTAAATGGATATCCCAAAAGTCAAACTGGTAGGATTTGGGTGCAATGGTCCAATGGGTGCAATGGGTTTAATACTAATGCCAAAACTTTAAGAGCCTTTTCCTTCACCATGTACCTTCAGATAAAAGTCCACAGGAAAAGAACGTCAAAGAGTTATAGTGACCGATTAGTGAAAATCTGTCACTACATGAACTGTGCCGGCTACATTAGGAATCAGCATGCCGTTAGTTCACCAACTGGGTATATGACAGCCTCTTTCATTAAAGCTCTGCCTATACTTCATAAAGTTATGCAGATTAATTTGTGTCTGCCACTTTTTGCTTTGACAGTGTATAAAAGAGCGTAGAGAGTCCAAACAGGGGGCCGTCATTCCTGGAGTCGGTAAAAGTGTATCTATCACTCAAACTCCCCTTCATGAACAGGGCACTGATTATATGCAAACACCTATATGGAAGTGCCTTTTATACATGTTGTCAAATATTACTATTTGAAGGTTATATCAACCTTGGATTGAATGTTTTCTTTAGAGCTGCAAATTAACTTTTAACATGTATGCTCATAGAAAAGGATGAGAAAGCTGTTACTGCTCAGGATAGTGAGAGGCATCATGAGAAGATGAGCGATGGGCTGTTTTACGTCAGTGGTATCCTTTGCAATAGGACCTTGCCAGTTACCGTATATATGTGGTCTTGTTCTGCACTCTTACATCTTGTTTTGTATGATTTCTTCACATCCTCCATTTTCACCACATGCAGCACTGTTTTTGCAACACCATTACAACATTTCACTTTTTTACAGTACTCCTACTTATAATCCTTCCCATTTCTCGCTCAAATTCATTCCTTTAATGTCAAAGAATATGTAAAATGTTTTGTAGTAAAAACATCTTATGGTTTATAAGTTGGACTCCCTATGTGGTCATAACTGGTACAACTATCTTCATAAGAATTTACCCGTCCATTTCCAAATAATTTCACCTTCCCTCCTCTCTTCAATGATCTTTAACTTTCCTTTGTCTTTTAATCGCCTACCTTTCAGATTTGCTTTAACTTTGATAAAGGTGACCATATATATTATATCCTTGACATCACTGCTTCTACCTGCTTCCTTTTTCCACATTGCATGATTTTTTCACTTTAATTGTTACAAAATGTGACTCTTTTTTTTTTTAACCTTTGACAGAATTTCATCACTTCCACAAAAGGGCGGTCATCATTTAATTGTTTTTCCTTTTAAGCTTTCGTTCTTTTGACTTATTATTTCATTGTCACGTTTAATTCCATTCTAATATATTTCTGCCTGACTATTCGCTTCATCAAAATATTGGGCTCCCCCAAACCATTCAAAAAGGAGGTCCATCACCTCTAATTTCTCTGTGCAAACTGCAGTTTTTTTTAATGGGATCCTTCTGTTGGTTCACTGTCCAATTATACAGGAAAAACTCTTGACCATGAATTTTCAATACATCTACTTCCACAGATGCTTGGGTATGTGCTTGTTAGCAGCTCTAGCACTCTCTATGCAACCTAACAAATATTTGATCAGCTGGACAAACCATTATGACTGACGCCCCATGTACAGAGGGTGTAATCCTTGCCGTGGCAGCCATGGGTTTTAATTCAGCCTTGGTCTTATCTGCATGTTGTCTCTTTCCTCCAGACATTTCACTTGGAATATTACAAGGGGATTCATCACCAAAACAGCCAAGAAAACATGGAAGATGCTTGTCAGATCATCGTGAATGATTATTCTAACTTCAGTATTTGCCCAGGAGTTTTTACATTTTTCAGTGCACATTTTTACTTTCGCCACCTTGATTTGAACCCTCTTTCTATTTTTGAGTGCCATGCATTTGTCCAAAACAGTCCAACCTCAAGACTGTTTAAAATGTAAATAAATGGGACAAGACACATGACAAAGACAATTTGTCAAATCACACAGACAATGAATGTGACATGACGGAACATCTTAGTTAAATTCACCTCATCTTATATCACTCTTTTAAGTCTGATGCCTCCTAAGACTTAAATAAGGCAGCTGTAAGTAAATACAAACAAGATGGGTGCTCTTGAGGGTGTTTTTATTTTCCTGTGCAGCTGCCTTGCTTTTTGAAAAATTGATGCACAGATATTCAAGCAATCTGCTGTCTTAAAGAGTTCAGAAATCCTGCATATTGCTGCCATAAATAGAACAAGGATCCTCTTGGGGGCATGAAACCAGAACCCTCTTGGGTGGTGGTTTCCAACCTACGGTCCTGGCCCCCCTGCTAGCAGGGGCGCAGATTTCACGGGGGGCGTGAACCTCGGTCAGCTCTGAGGTTGCCAAGATTAAATTTGCACATATTAAATCAAATCATGTTAAAAAAAAATTACAGGGGAATTTGTACAAATGTCTTTTGGTAAGAATAAGTGTGAAAGCATATTCTGATAGAATTTCATCAATGAAAACGACTAACATTATGTTTTTGTGTTCATATGTTCAATTTATGTTGATTTGGGAAACACTGCCTTTGCTTGCTCAAATTTAATAAAAATAATTGTAGGCTTGAAGCAGTTGGTGCTAGCTGCATTTGGTGTCATAGAAATACCTAAAAGGCTAATAGACTACTGATAATAAAATAATTATCTTGCAGCTTATGTGAAGCTTTTTCTTTAAAATGCCAGCTCATTTGCATGGGATAGAAGACTTGTTTTAAAAGATTGCATAAAAGCAATGGCTGCTAACAATGATCTAGGTGTGGGAGTTTGGCACAGGCTGTTGCAAATAAAACTCGTGCTCCGGCCGAGGGTGTGGCGCATCTCGGATCCTTGACTCCCTTGTCAATGATGTGCAACTTCCGGATGACACAACATATTAGAGGTGTCCGATGCTCCAGTGACCTAAAGCCTGGACGGGGGCTGAAGAAAGTCTCAGTAAGAGGGAAGATGGACATACAGAACATTTGCAGTGGGAAGGCAGCTGCTCTTATCGCCCTGGGTGCAGGTGCATCGCTTTTCTTCCTCCGAGGAGGCGAAGAGCTGATGGACCGAGCAGATATCCAGTCCCCGATGAGAAGATGGAGCGAAACATGTTTTCTAACCAGGGCAGCGATCTGCATCGTCGCCGGAGTTTCCCTCTTCGCCTTAGGCTGGCTCTACAAACTTCTATTCTACCCCCTGGAGCTGCTGAAAAAGCCGGATGATGTGGGGTACATCGCCGAGGACGGTCGCTCCAGAGCCCGAGCTGCAAACGAGGTCCGCCGCAGGAGGAAAGTTGGAGACCTGCCTCCGGTTTATCCGAACGGCTGGTTCCGAGTGCTGGACTCTCACCTGCTGGAGAGGGGCCAAGTCAAAAACGTCACTGTTGTAGGTATGATATATTAACATGTAAGCATTCCACTGCTCAAAATAAGTAACTATAACTGAACAAAATCACCTGTTTCCACAGTCTTTGACGATTTCTTTAGCCGTAACAAAGTTTGTGATGCATTAAAGTAAAATTGGTGTAGGACACCAGTTCTAGAAAAACCTTGTCAGGGGGGCCAAGGAGGAGTCAGTGTTTAATGAGAGGGGCACATGAAAAATGGTAGACATAAAGGACAATATTTTTCTCAACACCTTTGTCTCAAATAGTTTGGGAAGGTGTCGAAAAAGTTGCTGACACTGCAATTCTGTAAACCTGAGCTTTGTCACAGGTGAGGATAGTGAATCACCATCCTGAGTTCTTATAACATGTTTCTCGTGATGCAGGATTCATAACCTAACATTAAGGTAAAATGTCACTCAAATCAGCAATTCAGGAAGGTTCAACATAACATAATCAGGTTGTTTCCAGATGCACAGAAGATAAATGAAGTCCTTTTAAAATGTCAAATAAATACTTAAAGAAGCCTTTTATTTGTTATTCAGCATGCACCTCTTAAGTAATTGAAAAGCTTGCAATGATTTGAATCAGATCTTCTGTTATCCTGATACTTCCTGGTCTACCTGTCTCTGTTGGCCTTTTTCAGGTTGTTAAGCAATATGGTTGCCATGATGAGAGATACACGTTCATATTACGAAGATTTGATACGGTATTAACTTTTAAAAAACAACTGGCCTATAGTATAGGGATTATGGTGCTTAGCAACACTGTCTTTGGACAAAGCTTTATTGTTTCAGGTCAGGCTTAAAATGCTTGTGTGAATTAAAGGTGTCATGTTGGCGGACACTGGAATGACGAAGATATGCAGAATTATTACATAATAGTTGCGGTAAGTAAGTACTATTTTTAAGATCAATGAATTTGCTGAAAACTGATTCATCTTTCAACAGGGGATTTTTTTTTAAAAAGGAAGCCAAATGTCATATCTGCTTAGTTCTTGTTTTGAGTCTTTTCACTGTTTCACTTTAAAGAAAAATGATGACGCAACGAGGAGTCCTCGTCTGAGAGTTCAGCTGTCTGTTCATCTAAATCAAAATAGATCATTCAAATAGTTTATGTAGGGTGTTAAGTCTTAAAATAGTCATGATGGGTTACTATAAGGACAATCACTCATCACCAATACCAATGGGCATTTTTATTAAATATATATAAAAATATATAAATATTATTTATCTTTTTTACCTCTTTTTTACCTTGTTTTATTTTATTTACCTTTTTCTTATCGACATTGCACCGTGGGGAGGGGGGAAACGTAATTTCGATTTCACTGTATGTCTGACATATTGGAATTGGAATTGGAATTATTGGAATATGGAATTGACAAATAAAGAACCTTGAACCTTTTGAATGGATATGCATAACACTTTCAGTGCTCCACAAGCAGGCCTGAAGTGGTCACTCAAAGAACTGCATTATTTTGCACTTTCACATCAAAAAAGTGAAAGTGCAAAATCAAAGTTTATCCAGAAAATGAAGGAAATATTCAGGAGTTTCTTGAATGCTTGAAACACCCTGATCAATGGTATGAAAACTCATCATTAACAGCTTTGAAGCTTTTAGTAATTCACAGCTGTGTCTCTGTTCTGCTCAGTTTTGTTGCAGCTCTGTTACACGGTTTATATTTTAATATAATATTTGATTTCATTTTGGTATCTTTCCATTGGCACACCTAACTCAAACACACTTTTCGATGAATTCCCGTGTTGATTTGCTTCGGTCTGTTTGATCTCTTCACTGAGTTTCTTTGAGTTGAATTTCAAAAAGGTTTCAAAGAGTGTCAGGTGCTTTCATATTTCTGTCACATCACCTGCCAGAAATAAACAAACAGAATATGAAAAGTGTTCAACCTGGGAAAATGCACACCAGTAAGAAGAGACACTTGCTCCTGTAGAGTTTTTCAGCATAACTTAAACAATGAAATCAAATTATCCAATCTATTTTCTTCTCAATTATGAGTCATTTAATCTTTCAGTTATTGAAAAGATCTACATTAAATTGATACGAAGATGTCAAGGTGACATCTAGTGCAGGAAATCTGTGCATTAGATTTGGATTGATGGATAATATCCATAACTTGGGAAATAACTTTTCATTTATCAACTAACTAGTTTATGGACTTATCACATCTATAAAAATAACCTGTAATTATCTGATTAAACAGCGAAAGATCCATTTGTTACCTTTTTTTCAGAGCTCTAAGTTCTGATCACTTCTCATCATTTGCAAAGACAGTTTTCTTTGTTACATTGAATATCTTAATGTGAGCTCAATCACAGCAGTATCTTAAAGTAATGTGAATTATAGCTGATATATTGTTGTACTGATGGTAGAGATGGAAACTAATGATATCTGCTGAGGGCGATGAAACGATGAGGCTGAGCAAACTGTAAAGACCGAGCATTTGAAGTAGGACGGCATGCATCCAATCGCAGGTATAATGTTGTGGATCTGTCTTAAATAGTCTTGAAAAATAATTTGAGGTAGTCTTTCTCCAAGACACAGACAGACAAAAAAAACAAGACGTGCATGAGTCCTTAAAAAAAAAGTCCTGAGACCCGTTGCCACAGATCTTTACTTTTAGAATATATATATATATATATATTGGATAGCATAAATCTAATCACTTTCTTTCTTTTTGCAAAAGTTGGCCTTTCTGTCTATGATGATTAACATATAGGGTTTGCAATGACAGAATATATTTTGCACATCCCTTTCTGTCCTTTAAATTATTCAAATTATCAAAATTATTCTAAAAATCAAATTATTCCTGCAGCACCGAAGAGATTGCTGTCCTAAATCCTGCTCAACCAATTTTAAAACTTGGCCTCCTTCAGATTCTGCATCCTGCTGTAAAGGCCTGCTCATCTCTGCACTCATCTATAGATATTAAATTCTGCTCAGTGTGTCTTTCCCCCTGTGCTGTTCTTGCAACTTTGCGCTGCCAATCATTTCTGCTCAACGACAGTCTCGGGTCAGCAGCACAGTGCTGTGTCACTCCTCGTTCAGCGGGTTTCTCAGAACTTTACTACAGGGTACTCTGACTAGGCAGGGCCAGAGCTGGCTCTGCGGTTACTCTTTGCCACGTTTGCCCAGCCTGTGCTAATCTTGGAGCAATCTGAGTAGTGCAGGTCAGCCAAAAGACAAGCCTATGTAGTTTATAGGTGGAGGTCTAAATGTGGTGTCAGTCTGCACTGCATCAAATGCAATTTTTGGTTAAAGCCACTGTAGGATATGATAATTGAAGATTGTTGTGCCCTCAATTGGTTCTCATAAAGAAGACAGCATAGTAGGCACTATGGAAGGCAAAGAAAAAAAATATTTGGTGAATAAACTTATTGTATTCTCTTGTGACTTTTTGAGATTTTGAGGGTGGGATCCTTTTTTCATCTTTGGAACTTTAACCCCAACCAGTTTTAGATGTAAGAAAATAACTTCCCTAACTCACTCATTTTCTGTTGAAAACAGGTAAAAAATATTAAGAAGCTGGTGAACTTTTTTGTAAGATATTTCTTCCTAGTTCTTTTTTTTGTTGATCCTATCAAAAATGTTGGCAGGGGGATGCAATGATGTATTGTAATGTCAACTTTGTCCACAAAAGTGCATCCTAACATCCTAACAAATGTATTCAATTCAATGAAAAAAAAAAGTTTTTTGTTTTATTTTTTTAAAAAAAGAAAAAAAAAGCATTTTTATTTATTTTTAAAACACATTTCTAAGTTGCTGTTTTTTTCTCTCCCTTGCCTGTTTGGGCTTCCTTAGAATGAACCGGTTTTCAAATTTATTTTCTCTTTTTCTGCCATCGAAACTCACAAAATAAGTTCAAAGATACTTAAAGGCAAACTTCTGATGAAAATCATTAACCATTTTTGTTCTAGTTGATGTTATTTAAATGATATAATCTTTTTTGTCCCCTCTGTAACTGATCAACATAGGGCAGCAGGTGGCAGTGTTTCGGGGCCAGGATGGAAAGGCCTATGTGTTAGATGCCTACTGTCCTCACCTGGGTGCAAACCTGGCCGTGGGAGGACGAGTGATGGGAAACTGCATAGAGTGCCCCTTTCATGGATGGCAGTTTGATGGGAACAATGGAAAGTGTGTAAAGATCCCCTATGCAGAAAAAGGTAAGAAGTTCTTTGCACTGTCTATGGAATAGCTATGGAAACTTTTTTGAGCCAAAAATATACTGTAATTGAAATCGCTCTTTGACAATACCTGTCTATCAGCGTGCACATTTGAAGACTCTACTCTCATTCCCTTTTGTTTGCAGATGCTCCAGATAAAGAATATTTCAAGTGCCCCTCGCAAAAGATGCTAGGCTTCATTCTTTTTTCAGTATCAATGAAAACATCAGGCCAACAATGATTCTTGCAGAAAGGTTTCCAGCAAAGATATTTACAATCATACCCTGCATGGCAAGAATAACTATAAAACATCTGTACATATTTAGTTAACATCATGACATACCTGTGTGTTCAATGTCAACATTGATGTTGAGAATGGCAATCGAGTGAGCTGACCTAAATTGAAATTGTTCATCCTCTGGGGGTCACTAATATACTCAGATAAACATCAAAATTCAGTTACTATAGTGCTCAAGCATAAGTTTAGCTTAAAGCTGCTGTGAGGAGTGTTTTTTTTTTGCTGGAAGTAAAGGACTAAAATAAATACAGATGTCTCTGTGACCTACAAATTCAAATGAGACAATTAGAGAGAAGACTGATTTTTTTCTTCATAGCTTAATCACATGCCTCTGTCAGCGGCAGCGCCCTGATGACGCAGAAGTTATAACATTTTTCAATGCCAAAGATTGAGATACACCTTAGACTTTTAAAATAAAGGATGTTTTTTTTGTTTTTTTTACAAGAAAACACCACATACACATGTACAGTACATGATCAATAATTAGAAGAATTGTCCAGCTTTGTCCACAGAGCAAAATTGCCAATCAACCCAGAAGTACCACACAGCAGCTTTAAGATGTCCATAAACGTAAAGTTAATGAGCAGCACCATTTGTTGTCCAATTGTGAATAGACAATGGAAAGTCGGTGATGTGTTGTAACACATTAACAATGGGTTAGTTGAGTGTGAAAGTAAAGTGTTGGCTATTTAATGTGACTGTGATGATTTTGATTTATGTTGTATAAACTTTAGTGCCGGAGATTGCCAAAGTGCGCAGCTGGCCCAGCTGTGAGGTCAACAGACAGATCCTGGTTTGGTTTCACTGTGACGGAGTCGAGCCTCAATGGACCGTCCCCGAGCTGCAGGAAATCATACAGGGCAACTGGGTGTATCGGGGGAGAACTGAACATTTCATCAATTCTCACATACAGGTGTGTGCAAAAATGTTTAGTAGTTGTAGTTTATTTACAGTATGTGTGGGTGTGTTTCAGTAAACACACCAAGAAACAGTCTATTTCAGTTTATTTTACATAAATTCAGCGTTGAACTCTTGCAGGCACAGTCGATGATTTTTTCACTGTGCATTAAGCACACTCATGGTGGTGCTCTCTTTTCTATTTAGGAAATTCCTGAAAATGCGGCAGACATCGCTCATCTTAATTACCTGCATACGCCAGGTTTGGTCAGCGGAGTAGATCTGCGTTACACCAAAAACAAAACCTGGGAATTTTTACAGCATGACTGGAAGGTACGGAAATTTAAGTTTACTATCAATAATCACACAGTGAATACAACAAATGCAACATATTCCGATTGTTTTGGGAATCTTTAACTTTTAAAAACATACTTATCTTAAAAATACTTCTGAGAGCTAAGATATGTTACTATGATATTTAATGGTACTTTAGTTAAAGGTCTGGTGTCCACCACAGGAATGAATGACTTGCCTCCATACACATAGGCTACATAAGTGGAAACAGGGTGTAAAATGGTGCTGCACATATTTATGTTGGTGGATAGATGAATACTCCGTCATCATTGTGTTTGCATGTGGGTGTGTGTTGTGGTGTTTGTGTTATTGAAGGCACAATGGGAACCAGAGTCAGAGCCCAACAAGCATTGTTCAAAGATGCTGTTGAAACACGCCATCACTGTGTTTGGACGCCACTGCTCTCTCCTGGATGTGAATGTTGTGGCCAGACAGGTAGAGTCAAACTTTAAGTATAAATGCAGTTTTTAGATAACCTCTTTCTTACATATTTCATAACCCTATCGGTTCCAATGAAGTTCAAATATAAAGACATCACCTATCACCATTAATGTAAATACATCACAAACAAATCCTAGTCACATGAACACATTTCTCAAACCATTTCAATTTCTATTTGATGAATAAATACCACAGAATCATTTGTTTAAAGAACAACCCTCATTTCATGTAACTGTATAACTTATCAATAGTAAATCAAGCATGCTATATAAGTCTTTAACTCACACTGATGATACATTATGTTCTGTTTCAGGTGGGTCCAGGAGTGGTGTTTCTGCAGTTTGAGCACAATTTCCTGGGTCGGGGTGTCATCCTGCACTGTGTAACTCCAGTGGAGCCTCTGCTGCAGTGTGTCTCTCACATCATCTTCTACCAGTCCAACATCCCAGCCGTAGTGCCCAAGTTCATCCTCCGAGCGGAGTGTACTCAGGTAAGGCAAACTTAGCTTCTATTATCACTGTAAAAGACAAACGTCCTTCATGATTGTGTCTGTTTTCACAAAATGAACTTGTGAACATTTCTAGACAATTTCAACATAGTCAGGACTCTGCTCGTTTCTGATATTGCCTTTCACATCAGTGTCTGCTCCTTCATTCACTTACTAGACTATGTGGACTCTTTACTATGGGCTTCCAGAAAGAAGTCAGATAAATTGTACGTTTCATTTGGTCTCGCAAGTCAGAAACTCTGAGTTGCCAGTCTGATCACGCCATAACAAACGTCCCCAAAAGTCGGAATTTAAAGCTTTGAAACTCGTTGGAAACTCAGCAGCTGAAGCTAATATCCAGCATGGCTGCTATACAGGCCTCAACATTAAAGTTTAAGCTGTACTTAACGCTGCAGTGTTTATCTGCAACTTAGTCTTGTTTTAGTGTAGTAAATCCATCACTCAATAGTATTGTGAAAGTTCTATCTCTGGACGTGTTGTCATGTTACTTTCACCTAAGACTATCAGTGTGTCGTTATCGCTATTTTTCAGCTTTTGTGCCCTAATTTTAAGATAGGACAGCGAGAAGAGTCAGAAGTCAGGGAGAGAGAGAGAGAGAGAGAGAGAGAGAGAGAGAGAGAGAGAGAGAGAGGGATGAGATGTAGGAAAGGAACCACAGGTCAGTTTTAAACCCAGTCCACCCACTTAGAGAACTATAGCCTCCTTACATGCACACTAACCTCTAGGCCAGCGGCACCCCATAAACACACTCCATGTTGCTGTTGGACTTGTTGCTAACTTGTACGTGGTTGTCATTTCATGCTGAGACGTCTGAGTTCAAAAGTCAATGACACACTAAAAGTTGGAGTGAGAAGATTTGGTTGTTTGCTATTAAACATGAAGGTTAGTGCAGCATGTGTGAAAGAGGATTCATTCTCATTCTGTGGTATTAAAAGGTTGAATCATTCTTTTTACTTTCATAATGTTTCAATTACTCACATATCAGTAAGTGGCTTCAACATGGTAATATTTCCACAAATTATCACCTGTTTTGCAACTTCCTACAACTTTCCATCCTTTTTTTACTCCCAGTTTTGAATCACCCATGTATTTGGTGAATGTACATAAAAAATAACAAAGTAGCTGAAGTGCATGAAGAATATAAATACTACTTGTATTTATCACCAATGTGTTTGTAGTTCAGAAACGCTCGAATGTGAGGATATCATCGTGTGTATTTGACTCCCACTCTGCCGCAGTTCAGTCCGGCTTGTTCATAGACACCAGAAGTAACAGCACCCAGTCACAGAGAGGGTGCAAATAGTCCTCATGAAACCTGATAATTATCTGAGTGTTGAAGTGGGGGAAAAAAAACTGTTAATGATTTCACAAAAAAAGTGAAAATGTATTGCTAAACACAGAATAACCAAGAGCTAGTTGGACGAGAAATTGAAGGTGTTGCTGCCTTCATCTTATTTTATGAACATGGAAACAATTTCTTTTCCCGTACCCTCGATTGATACAAACATTATTGCAGCTAGCAAGAATGCTGTTTTGTTAAATGCTTTGTAAAATCAGGCAGCCTCACTCAAACTTTACATTATTGAAATAATCTTAAACTAACAAAGTTATAGAAAAAAAGTAAGTAAAATAATCTGTTGTGATGCAAAGCTGAAGGTTGTTGCAAAATTTCAATCTGCACATTCAGTATTGTCAATTTATGCTCTTATTCACCTTATCTGTAACACGTTATGCACTGAGGAGGAATGGTAGGCGAAGTCTTTAGCATGTGATCCGCCATCAGAGTGAGTAATGGGGGAAGACGGCGATGTGTGTGTGTGTGTTCCAGTTTTTCTAGTCTTCTGACTACTCAAAGGGCTTTTACACCAACACAATCGCACACTGAGGTGACCATCAGAAGTAAAATTCATACACATTTACACACCGCTGACAAAGCAGCAGGAGCAACTTGGGGTTAAGCGTCCTGCCCGAGAACAAATTGGACATGTGACTGCAGGAGCTGGGGATCGAACCCTAACCTTGCAGTTAAGGGACGACCAACTCCACCTGAGCCACAGCCACCTCAATATTTGAAGCTCATTCTTGTTGTTTACATGCTGTGCTTGCTTCACTTACAAACTGTAACACAATGTGGAACCATACACAGGACCAACAATAATACAACACTGTGGATGCAATGTGTAAGAATGTCATTGTACAGTGCGCTGTTGCTTTCCTTTGTGTTTGTAGAAACATTCATTAAAGGAATGTTGAATATCTGGCTCTTTTTTTAAGATACCTTTCACTCAGCATTGTTCATTTTCTCGAATTGTTTTCAATTGCTTTGGCATTTTGTTTCTCCATGTGGTAATAACACCAAGAGCCACCAGAGGAAACTCACTTTTAAAGGTGACGGTTGAGATTGGACTAAAATGCCAAATCTCAGCAGTGGATGGACTAACTGTGCGGTGACATTTAATCAATGGCACTAGAGATCCCGGCTCATCCATTTTAATGATGTAATGCAACAAGACAGTTTAAAGTACAGATTGTTCTTTTAGGTTATATTTGTTATATTTAAATGAAAGCCTTTCTCTTTGTTTGTTTACTCAGCAAAAAGAACCAAAAACATGTTTGCTATAAATTCTGAGATTTAAACAAAGCTTTATGATCATTGATTTTCAAACCACATTTACTCAATGTTGGTTTTTGTCTTTTGAAATCATAATTTGCCATCCAGTGACCTCCTCCTGATCTCTTTTGTGTGCAGTTTGAGCGAGACGTGATGATCTGGAACAATAAGAAGTACATCTCCAAGCCTCTCCTCGTGAAGGAGGACTCAGCCATCCAGAAGCACAGGCGCTGGTACAGTCAGTTTTACAGCGAGAACAGCCCGCGGCTGGAGCACCAGCGCGACACTTTGGACTTCTGACCTCACTGAACTACAGGAGGAGAGATCAGCAGGGAAGACGTCAGGTCAGGGCTGGCATTAATCATCAGTGTCAGAGGGGAGAGTCCAAGATTCATTTGTATCCCTCACATAAAGAATTCAAGGATGAGACGACACCTGGTTAGTTGTCAGATGGGACCGAGAGCTCTTTTGAAAGCCTTACCTTCCTTTTATAATTCTTTGTTTTATAGGTAATATTACATCACAGATTTATATATGCAAGTGCTTCTATGAGATTCATGAAACTAGGTGTGACGATTCAGCTCAGAAATCTGAGAGTTGGTGCCAACAGTGCTAAAATTGGAGCAAGCTGAGCTAGAACTCAACGACTCCATTGTTGTAATGCAAACGAGACAAGAAAATCCAAGCTCTGCAGTATGTGATCAAATACTGTGACACAGTCTGATGTTTGCTTCATTTAAATCGCCTGGCTCTAGTTTGAGTTCAGTCAAAATGCTTCATCTCTCAGTCCTGCGATCTGGTGGTTTGTGTGTTTTGGTTTTAGATCGATAGCTCAGGTTACTTAACAGCCGACTGACAATGAATTCCCAGCCAAGGAAATGTGCAATGACAACTTCAAGGACCACGTCACCATTATCTTCAGGTTTATTTTTTCACAATATGTTGTCATAGTAGGACTAGAACTGACATGACTTTTAGTTGGTACCTTTAAAGTGGAGCGCGACCGATTCATTGGCCAGCCAATAATATCAGCCAATATTAGCTCATCCAATCACTATCGGCTAATTTTAGCAGATATGCGCCTATATTACTGGATTTATTCACGGGTCAAAAAGCATTTCATTTGAGTTTCAATGTGTTCAATCTTTCACCAGCAGAGTGCGCTATTAGAGATTACAACAAGCATGATCACTCTACAGAGTGTCAAGAGATGACACGCGTACATGCTCAGTTAAGTGACCATCTTGTCCGTGTTATACTGATTATCTTTTTTCACAAGTGTTGGATAAGTGCATTAGAGGGATCAACGCAAGAAATGTGTTTATCAGTATTTATCTCTACAATCAAACATGGATCTAACAGAGCCATATATCCATGTATCGGTTTTTGGATTTCTTTCCCTCCCCAACATCGATGTTGGTATCAGGCCCAAAAAGCTCTTACGGTAGGGCCCTAGTTTAAAGGTTACATATTAGGCAAAATACACTTTACCATTGTTTTCAGACACTAATGTATACCCCTAGTTTGTCTACAAGCCCCCCAATTATGAGAGAAATCTATCCTCTTCATCTTTTTCCTTCTCCTCGTTTCAGAAAATGTGTGCTCAAACAGGCTGTTTGGAGATGGGGCAGTAACCCCTCCCCCAGGTGGATGACACTTCCACAGCTCGGTGTTTGTTCTGCACTGCAGGAAAAGCTGACCCAAATCTAATTTTTCATTCCCATAGGTGACTCAGATCACTTTTTTTTTTTTTTAGGACAGTTTGAATAGTGTTGATGCTGCAGCAGCCTCTTCCTTCTCACTGTCATCTGTTCATAAATTGTACAAACAGATCCACTGTACATCCATTTAGCAGGAAATCGTAAACCACGCTTACTACTGAAAAAAAAAATATCTTGGAAACTGGCAAAAGAAAATGCATCTGAGTTAAAAATCCAGATTTAGCATTGAGGCTAGCAGTGTGATGGTGGGTACAATAAAGACAGATATTTTTTCTGCTAAAAACAGAGTCTGGCCGCAACCAGTAACAAAAACAAGTATCCTTAATGATGTCCATTGATAGAATGTGGAAATATCTTCTAAACTCATCTTTAAAAAAGAGGAGAGAAGACTTTTTCTGTTTTATTTTTTTTAGCCATGATGGAGCTCACCGTCTCAGCGACAATAAAGTGTTTACATGTTAAAAGATTATGATCACATATATCTGATACAACATGAGGGGAAATGATTGCCACAGACTGAGTAGCATTAAGAGACTGAAAGATTATTTTATTATATTATTATTTGCATAATTTGTGACAACTTGAAAATAAGCACATGGATGTTTCTGACAACATTACAAACCCTTAAAAGAGTCCAGACCTGATTATAAAACAAAAGGCATTTTTGAATGAAAAGTGTTCATTTTTGATATATTTTCATATATTTAATAAAAAAAATGTTCATGTAATTGCTCTATTAAATTGCATCTTGTAGTCATACATGCATTTTGTTTTTGTTTGGTTATTTCTGATTCAGAATGTCGAAACGCCTGAAAATGTTTGATCCAAAAGCATAAAAGCTGTAATGTCCAGGAGCCTGTGGTGATGAGGTTGGTTATATGGGATTACTCAGCATTACATACATTTTTTATTTGTCAGACGGCCATAGAAGAGAGGTAGAACACTCAATGCCTTTACAAATATCAAATCAACACCTTACTTCTGTTCCTGCTTAATTATAAAGTCTATTTTTATAAGAGGCTAATGTAAAGATGTCATGTTTATTTTAAATGTGCAGATTAAATGTGTCTGCTCGCCTGTAATGTGTCTGCTCATGCATTCCTGAACTGGCAAAAGCTTTCCCTGGCACTGAATACGTTAAGCATGTTAAATTGAGCGGAATAGTGAAATGTTCACTATACTACATGGCCAGTGGCACTTCTCTGAGGCTCAGATTATGGCTCCTTATTTGTTAATGTGCTCATCTTATCTATGGTGGGAGAGGTCTGGTACACCTCTGTTACAGAGAGGCATGACATCTACAGAAGTGCTGCAACATGCTTACATCGAGCTGTTGAAAACGAGGATGGAAACGTTCCTACATTCGAGAAAAAAATAACTTGCTAGTTACAGAAATGACTGTCAGAGTTTTTTTACTCAACAAGGGAACAGAGAAGTATGAAGACGTGTGAGACTCAGGCATACAGCCGCTGCTTCAGCTCAAACATCAGGACAGCCATGACGAGATTCTCAAAGCAGACACGCAAACAGCGACAGATGGGCCTGACCGAATGACATCTGTTCCACAAGAGCTGGAATTGGCTGGCACGGCTCAGGCCTGCTGCAGTGGAAGTGTCAGGTGCCTTGTGCAGCAACAGCAGTCGACACGAAAGCACCATCTGCAGAGAGCTGTCCTGCGCTTGCATGGATAGATCACTGTGTCCCCTCAGTCAAGTATTTTCACACTCTGAACCAACACTGCAGGGCCGAGGAAAGCGAGGGTGCCCCGCCAGACTGCAATGTCCCTTCTGAAGGCTGACTGCCCTGATTCTCAATGAGAGCACAGAAGACTGTCGGAGGAGTTGTGCAGTAGCCTTAATAAGGCGCCTTGACATAAATCCTTGCCCTTCATTTTAAGGCCATGTTGTGATAAACGCTTGATATGGATCAAAAGTAATCCAGACTTGCAAATCCCTCTTTTGTTATTCAACGTCAGTGGATGCATCTTACTGAAGAGAAGTCCAATGTGACTTTTAGAAGTCACATTGGATTTGATCAACCTGAATTAGCTTAAACATGTTTCTAGATTACCTTTCAATGCAACTTAATATCACAGTAGCCTATATGTTACTGGGAATATAAAAAAGTGGCAACTGTAAGCGAGTTCAGGCAGGTAACTTGTGCTGCCCAGCCTTCACATTTGACATTCATCATTCTTTACAATCACCTGGCAGAAAGAAACCTGACATCCTCTTTGGATGTCAGGTTTCTTCTTCTGCTTTGACATTGTGAGCACTGCTCCACACCAGGATTGCCCTTCTGCTTTTAACCCCACCACCTCCCCAAGCCCCCACATGCAGGCTCTGACTTTGAGTGTCTGTGGCTCAGTGTTAGAGTCTGCCGTCTCTACCAACTGGAGGATCAGGGCTTGGATCCAGAGCTCTTGCAGCCACATGTCTGATTGTTCTTGGTTGAGACGCTGAACCCTGAATTGCTCTCGAGTGGCATAGCCAACAAGTGTTTAAATAGATACAGTAAGAATGGGAAAAATTAGCACTAAAAAGCCCCTCACATGCAAAAGTCCTTATAGCGTTGAAAATACTCTCTCATCACCCTTGACATTTCTGGATGTAAAACATTCATGTTGAAGTGATGAGACTGTAGCCTAGACGCCAATTTCAAACTATGTTTAGCGACTGCAATAAACATTTGAAACCATTACAAACGTGATCTGTCTGACTAAACCGTCAAACAGGCGGCATTAGTCTACTTTGTGAATTATTATCAAAAGGGACAGAAAACCCTCTTCTACTTCATTTTAAAAACTTTTACAAATATGCATCCATACAGTCAGGGTCCTGCTAGTGTATTTGTAAAACCCAACCTTTTTTTACGTTAATCTGTGCTTTTTATCCATTTATGTGATTGGACAGTGGATAGAGGATGAGAGAGTGAGTCACAGGTTGGACATGAATCTGGGCCGCCCACTTTTAGATATTGTTCTATTTTTATTTTTTTTTAGATTTAGCAATACTATAGCCTAGTTTCTTTTATGTTTCAAGCTTTTATTGTCTACCAATACTTTGTTTTATTGCTTTAACCTTAACATAATGAACATTTTATTCCTAATCTTATGTCTACATTTACTTATTTATAGAAATGTTTAATCAAGTGAATATGACTATACAGATATATATTCATTTCAGGTCGTATTTAATGAATGTGTAAGGGTACACCCCTTACACCCTTTTGCCAAATGTAATGTTTTTATCATTTACAGTTTGTGAATCCTGAAATGTCTTTAAACAATTTTTTTTTTTTTTTAAGATTTGATCATTCATCTAAATTCAGACCATTTTGTTGGTACAGGCCCTCCCTGCATCATCCATACATTACTCTGCTCTGCAGAGACAGCTGGAGGCGCACATGCTGCGTCTATACTCTTCCTGCTTCGTCAGATGAGTGAGACTGATGCATCTACACTCCCTCTGCTTCTCCATCATGTGGCTCCTCCTGGTGGGCTGCTTTTTTCAGTGATCGTCTCGGTCATAATGCTGTCCATGCTTCTCAGTTGTATCTATCCTTAAAGACGATCAATTCAGTGATTCTGGTTGTCTGTAGCTGCAAAATGATTTAAAATAAACCAATTTCTGTCCTTATAATGTTTTTAACCAAAGAGTCTTATAAACTTAAAATCTCTTTTATTATGAAGCTCTGACCAAGACAGCACAGGTTACAGACACAAACGAGAGCAGCAGGAATCACATCCGGAGAGAGACTAAATCCAGCTCAAATAGGCCATTTGCACCCTAAAGTTAATTGGACCTTTACCTGGGTCTTCAATTTTAATGCCATGACATACGAGGGAAAGCTACAAACACCTGCAATTTTAACACATTGAACAGCTTTATTATTTACAGGTTTTCCTCTCTGATGATTTCTGTTTTGTCCAAGCACATCTATTATGTTTATTAACATAATTTATTTTCATTCATTTCATATGACCTGATTATTCCAGTCATGTTTTAAGTCACTTATTCTTTAATTAGCATAGTTTTACTTTGAAAATAGATCATATGAAAATTGGCAAATAGTTTCATTTTGCAGGCGCACGTTAAAAAAGATTTTATTTTTGCGAACGTATTGAAAGAAGAGTATTCACCTCTGTGAGATTAATCCTACAACAATTTTAGTATAAGGAATAAAGAGAAAGGATCCAGTCTCTTATCAGTCACCCACCAGCTGATGTGTTTCCCCCTGTGATGCCTCTTGCAGCTCTGAATCTGTGGATTAACGGAGGTTTGACTTTGGATCAGAACTCATCCTATCTATCTTTGCGTCGTATTGACCTACTTCTCATCTTGACAGCTCAGATGCTCTCTGACGTTACTGCTGCTTATTCTTAGTAACAAACACCCGACTTGATCTCCTTTCATAGAGCACTTACGGACTTGGCCCTACAATTTAATCCTTTATAACCACGTCATTCATTCTCAAAGTAAGTAGAAATAAAGAAATAGACAAAAGTTGAAAGTGGAGCTACTATGTCTTTCTTCCTTTGTGTTTGTGGCACTTGCAAGAGTTAAGACTGTAGTTACTGTAAAGAGATGTAACAGACTTTCTTTATGCTTTGTGTGTTTTAATGCAGTTCACGAAGAAACATTCTACAGTATTTTCAGCTTGCATGTGTCCTGATCATAGACTGTTTTAAAACAAACTGGTTTAAGACATCACTGGTTTAGGCAAGGGTGTTTTGTTGTTTGATGGTGGTTAGGTTACCATGTTGGAAATACTCTCTGAATTGAATATTCAATCAACCAATATACGTTTTTTGACGTTGCCATGACGGCGATCGCTATGCTGGAAATCCTGTCTCAGCCTAAACAGTCAAACTAATGACATGCTGAGAGCTGAAGCTGAGGAGTGTTTCACCGCGCTCAGCAGTCAGTCATGTCAGCTACGTACCTTTTTGTGACTATTAAAGAAATGTAAACTCGGGTTAATGATCAACTGAGGTGTGTGAATGGTTGCAAACATTGCGAATCCTTTTTGTGCAATCAGTGAAGGTCTCTCCTTTAGCCCGCTAAGGATGCAGAACAATGTCACTCCCAAATTGGCCTCACATTTGAGGCTCATTTTTTTAATGCAACATTGGATTTGTTGAGATTCAAAAATATCTATAAATGTAATAAGTAACCACGTGCAAGTTTTATATACAGGTCAGAAGTTAAACAAAAGAATATATAAATCAGCAAACCATAAAACATGACACAACAGATGTTTGTTACAGGTTGTGTATTAGAATCTGATTGGTTTAACAGACAAAGAGTAAAGGCCTCTAATCAGCTGATCACCTGAGCAGGAGACAGAGGAAGAATGAGAGAGAGAGAGAGAGAAGGGAGTGAGTGTGACATGAATGAATGATGACTAATGAATGATTGTATGAATGAATATGAAACAGTCTTCCTGCTTGAACTCATGCTGAGCTTCATTTGTCAAACTCGGATTGCTCTGAACAAAGTATAAAAATGGAAAATGTACAAATTGTGCCTCAAACACACTGATGCATCATGTGGAAAATCTTAAAAGACAACGTCTTTAAGACTATATGTGCACACTTAACGTCTTTATTCCTTGTACCAGTGGTTCTAGTTGGAGATCGAGTGCTATCACTCTCCTGACTCACTGGACTTTGTCAATTACTGAAACATGAATTTGTAGCTGACAGGCCTCTCGACTGTGAAACCAACAATTGATCCATATTGATCAGGCCAGCAGCCCCCAATAAGGCTTTGCAGCACATCGGGAACAAGCTGGAATCGAAAAACCAGAAGGATAGTTGTGTTTTCCACACCATGAATACTTCAGCTGTGCATCGGGACCAGCAAGCGAGCGAGCACAGCGGAGGGCTCGCACTTCCATTATTTATACGAAGACTTTACACTACATGAGAAACACATCAGAGAGACAGACATCCATCTGTAGATGTCTCATTGAGGCAATCCATTTGCAAGGCTTCATCAACTGAGTTGTCACATCACGAGAGCATGACCTGTTTCTGCTCCCTGCTTAAATCCGATAATGAGGACAACATGACAGAGAAGTGGAGACAGACCAAACATGGACATTGACTTCATGATAACTGCAACACCAACTGACCCACACTAATTTACGGAACAATTCTTACCACCAACACAAGTTCAGAACAAATGTGTTCACATGACACAGAGATTAACAGGAGGAGCTGCAGACACGCAGTTTGCAGACCAAACCGCTGCTGCCATGCCAAGTGATCAAACATGTAGGAGTTCAAGTGCAACATGTCCTGGCTGTTCTCCTCTTCTGTCTTGCTGCATTTTTCATACAAGATTTAGACAACATTTAAAGGCATTTCACTAGCAAAAACACAACCTGAAGCATTTTAGATATTAAATGATAGATCATGTAAACGATGTGACACATGAATATATTGTAATGATTATGATGGAGGAGGATGCTGTTAGTTGGCTGGTCTTGAAGGATGGACTGACTGCAGGGCAGAGGAAGACTCAGGATGGGGGTTCAGTCTCAAATGTAATTCTGCCTGAGCTGATCACAGCCCAGACCGTGCCTAGAATTAGACGATATAAAGGCAACAGGAAGGAGGGGGAATAAATGAGAGGAAGGGAAAGGAGGGAGGATTGAAGAACTGAGACAAACAGGGTGGAGCAGGATGGCTCAGTATTGTCAAGTGATTGAAGGTGGTTTTGGCGTAGTCCTGCTCCCAAACCTAAGTTAATGCATTAACTTCATTTGTCATCAGAGCCACCCTGGACCTCTTTTTGTTTGCCTATACTGTACTCTGCAGAGGACTTTCTTTACTCAAGCAATGAACACAACGACTGAATAAATAAACACCTAACATGTTTCTTCAGTAATATTCTCATGGCATCATTATGAGATACCTGAAGAGTCTGTACGCTTGCTTTCTTGGAGGTGTAAAGTACATATAAAGGTATACAACATAGAGAAGTATATATTTTTAGTCCATCTGCACGGACACTGTGTGAAGGAATATTTGCTGGCACACCACACTTATATCTCACAGCACAGACTTTAAATATCATCTGTCGTCTGAACTGTGATGAAATGTCTGAGGTGTTTAAGCCTGGCAAAGACGGAACGATTATTTCCAGACAATATGAATTTAAGGAGTTTTAACCTGTTCTCCTTTAGCTCCTCTTTAGTTTTGCTATCCAGGGAACATTTTTTAAATGTTGGTTTTGTTTTTCACATTGTTTAGAGCAACAATAAAACATGTAGTCAGGAGTTACTGGAAAACAGTACAAAACCAAAAGATCCCCTGCATACAGTTTAGTTCTTAAGAGTGTAACACACGATGCACCCAGTTTTTCAGATCATGGCTCATCAGATTAGGGGTCTGTGAAATTTGATGTGCATGTCTGTTTTGCGAGCTATGGGTAGAGAGTCGCTCTTTATGGGTAAAGTCAGAGCTGTGTATGGCGCTGGGTAAAGTAAAGCACATTTCATACAAGCACTGCCTCTGAATTTGTATACATCCTCATGTTTTTTTTCTCAATTTTAAAGCATGTATATTTGCAATGAAGTGTAAGAATTGAAAGGACTTTGAAACTGTCTATGCGTATGAAATGTGCTTTCTGAATAAATCGTCCTTGACTTGTCTGTAAAGACATTATCCAGCCAGCGAAAACATACATTCACATGAAAACGTCCCTCTTGTATCCTAGGAGAGGACTGTGTGGGTGGTGTGTATGAGTCTACATTACTTCTATGTGGGCGGACGCCTCTAAGTGCGAACACAAAGTGTGTCTGTGTGTGTGTGTGCCTTTGTGTGTAAATGTGAGATTTAAAAGCCTGTGATGATCTTTGTGTTGTATACAGTCTTGTGTGTTTGTCTCACGGAGTCTCTATAGGACTCTTGTGTTGTGTTGCTTATTATATAACGGCTGCAGAACAGATTGGACAGGCTTTATTCGTGTGCGTGTGTTTGTGTGTGGATGAGTAGGCTGCAGAAACAGCAGAGGAGGGCTTTGTAACCTCATTTATTAAGAGGCCACCACACTGTCAGACCTTCCTTATAAGTGACGAGTTAACAAACTAGCTGTAGGGGAAACCACAAGGTGCCCTCTTTAACCCTTTCATTTTTTAGTTTTTCTCTCTGGTTTGATGACGGGAGGGGAATGTGTCCTCTGGTCCTCGCAGCTTGAGTTTTGGAGGCAGTGTGTTTTTAAGTGGCATTGTGTATTAAAATCCTGGAACTATCTAGCCTCAGGTTCTCCTTACAAAATCCTTTGTAATTTTATGTTCCAGACATTTTTGCCTTAGTACTGTTATATAACGGATATTAGAAATGTCATTTTTCCTTTTAAATATTGTTGTGTTGGCTTCAGGCAAGTTTTCTTCCTCTTCTCCTGTCCTTTTTATTATTCATTTTGAGAGTAGGTTTGGAAACAACTATGCTTTTACAATAAAAACAGGAGGCAAGCACATTTCAGGACAAAAAACATGATGAAATAAATCATGTTACTTGCCAAAAAAGCACTAGGTAAACAAGTGATGAGTCAGGTAATAAGTTACAATAGATGAGGTAACATACACTCATTAGCTGCATTTTCAGATGCAGCTAATGAGCTGCAGGTGACACCAATTTGTTCCAAGCTAGCAGACAGGAAGGAGAACAGTAGAAAGTGAGAAAATTTAAACCATAGACAGTTCAAAATAGCATTTCTACCTTGACATCACACACTGGCTTTGTGATCGTCTTTTTGGGAAACTCTAATTTGATGTTTTTTTTTACTTTTGTATTGTTTTTCTTGAGCCAAAAGATACCATATTTGGACAACAGGGTGGTGTTGAAAATCAGCTATGGGTAAGCTCATTCCATGTTATACAGCCATTAATTCATTAGCTGGCTGATAAGCCAATGAAGCATTTTGTTTTCCACAGAACATGATTCTATTTGTGGTGGTAAATGACCAACACATTTTTTTAATCAGCACTAAAGAGGCAAAGAGAGCTTAAGAGTTTGTAGAGCAGGGAGACTCGACACTTGCTTAAAGATACCTCTGAATGGATTGCTAGTGCCAGCATAGACTGTATATAAACATGGATGTTTAACATCCATTGGTTTCTGAAGCAGACTTTTGAAGCCCATTGGTGGCAGTCGCCATTTTAAATGCTGTCTCAAACAAACTTTCAGCCAAGCTGAAGCTGAGGTGGTCCTCCTGACAAACAGCTACAACAAGCCTGTCTGTCAGTCAGATCAGCCACATCCCTAATTATGAATAACCCTCTATTAGCTGAATCTCAAAAGAGCCATAAAAGGTAAAGCAAATAACTATAAACTGTAGTCAAAACCTACAGTTGTTGCACTCGTGAGCAAGAGAGTATTTAGAAATGTGTATTTTGTATCACGTGTATATAATCAATCCCAATAAAGAGGGAGCTGAACGTCAGTTCCCTCATCAAGAAGCAGACTGCAGATTATGTACTTCCTGTGGCAGCTGAAGAACACAACAACCTGCCAAAGACCATGATGGTGCACTTCTACACTGCCATCATCAAGTCCATCTTCTTCTCCTCCGTGACAGTCTGGTGCGCTGCAGCCACAGCAAAAGACAAATGCAGCAACGTATCATCTGCTCTGTAGAGAAGGTGATTTGACGCAATCTACCACCTCTCCATGACCTGTACAGCTCCAGGACCCTGAGGCACGCAGGTAAGATCATGGCCGACCCCTCTCACCCTGCACATGGACCCTCCCCTCTGGTAAGAGGCCACAAGAACAGTTTCTGTCAGCCTCATGAACAATGTCCCTGCCCTCCTCTCTAACCCCACATAACACAGACTCACATCAGCCCCACAGTCAGAGAACATCACTGTGAAGGCACTGTGTGTTACATTAACGCCCACTGAACATAATTTATTGATTTACATGCACTCTGTGTGGAGATTAACATACATCATAAGATTTTTCATTCTCAATTGCACAGATCCTTTATTGTACTTTTGTTTGTACATTTTTAAATTGTATGTTATGTTATATAATTCCATTCATATCTTATCGTTTAACTTTTTTGCTTTTTGCTATATTTTATGCTTTAGGTCCTTTGTTTATTGTTGCACCATACATCTAGGCAAAATTCCTTGTGTAAATGTACTTGGCAATAAAAAAACGATTCAGATTTTTTTAACACAGAGCCAGCAGCAGCTGCTGATGAATGATGATTTTTCCAGCCTTGTGATTAATTTATCAGCTCACTGCTACACAGAGAGACAGCACAGTGTTTTGTGATTCATAATTCACAACACTGTTGGGTGATTTCATCCTGGCCTCATTTTCAAAACACCTTTTTCCAATGGTGGAAAATGTTGACATTTATGCTAGAAATAAACAGAAGCACTACAAATACCCTTGGGGCAAAATATTCTAGTACTTGACTATCAATAATTGAAATGAGATGATAAATGGCTTTTAAACTGTCTCACACAAAAAATCCTCTTTTATCTCTTTATTTTGATCTTCGTGTCCGTTTTGTTAAAGTGAGTTGTGTCTTACTTTGATGAATGAACCCGCAGTTAGCTCGCCAGAAAATATTTCCTCCCTGAAAAGATCCGTTTGTGTGTGCGCGCGCGCGCATACGTGTATTGTGAAAAGATCTTGTTTCCTAGGTAACCAGGAGTTTCATTTGGCTCATAGCTGCAGGGATGCTCCAAACATTTACTTGAACAAAAAACGAGGGGTCAGAGATTATAAAACATCCAAACCTCAATGTGTACGCACGCGCACGTGTATGCGCTCACGGGCGCGTAAACAGAAACACCATACAGGCGGGTTCTGCTTTTGCTTAAGTATGACGGCTGGAGAGACATATGACATTGACATACTGCGTGATTAATGAGCTGTCCTAGAAGCTATACAACCCATCAGACGCTCTCTCCTCTTTGAAAGGAAATAACTCATATCAGAGCGCGTGTCCATGTCCCAGATCTGAACCCCGAAACCAACAAGCACCAGCGCCCCCTCAATCTGATCTGGTGCAATCAGGCTGTTTGAGGGCAAATCTCACAAATCAAGTGTGTGGTTCCATTTACTTATCTGGCACGCATCAATAAGCATAGTATTCTGAATAAATTTAGCAGATCATTCAGAATATTCATGCCCTGCAGGTATGCAAAAATAACGTTGCATGTGCACACCTCTTGCCTTTCATGTCCTGTTAAGGCTTACATGGTGATCGAGCGTATTCTGAGTAAGTGCGCACATATATTTTTCATACGATCAGATTTTACTCCAGCATCATCATCCTCATCCTCATCATCATCATCATCGCCACCAACAGCAGCAGCAGCAGCAGCAAGCCAACGCGCAAAACCAAGAGTAGGAGCCGATACGGCGGGAGCGCGCACTACCACCACCACTACCACAGCGCGCATGCACAGCTGTCAGCACCAAGGACAGCAGCAGCTCAGCCCAGAGCGTCCAACCAGCGACGCATCGGTGTGATCAGTCCGCACTGAGCGCACGGAGCAACGGCTGCACTTAACGGTACAAAACCCTGAGAGGAAGACGCGTGGAAGCTTGGAATATGATTTGACTCGTTGTTTAGAGCCCAGAGGAGGTGGGAGCAAATGTGCGAAGGAGAGCAAAAAAAAGCTTGACAATGCCTTTTGGAGGACCCCAGTTGACTGCCACTAATATAATCATGCACATTCCTCCGCATTGCACATAAAGCCTCCCATTTTCTCTGCTCCTTCCCTTTTTGGCCTCCCTCGCCCGCTCACACCGCCCACCTGGATCGTGTCTGCAGTCGCGCATTCATCGGGCTGAGCCGTGCCGCTGTACAGAAGCAGCTCGCGCCGACCCGCCACCGGAGAGAAAAGCGACCGGGTTGTACTGTGCTGTTGGGTGGTCCACACGATGCGTCTGTTTCTGTTTGCGGTCCTCTTCTCGTGCTCCTGCGCGCGGGCCGGCTGCGAGCCGAAAATCGTCAACATCGGGGCCGTCTTGAGCCAAAAGAGGTATGAGCAGGTCTTTAAAGATGCCGTGACCCAGGCCAACCAGGTCTACGGCAGGGACAAATTCAAGCTGACCGCGATCTCCGTAACGCACAAACCAAACGCTATCCAGATGGCTCTGTCCGTGTGCGAGGACCTCATATCAAGTCAGGTAGGTTTGCTGCCACCTCTGCAAATAACTGTTCTGTTAATCTGTGATATAGCCCATAACTTAGGCTACATGTGATCTAAACACCTCAACCTTACTGTGAAACCAGTGTGCTGACAGATGTTTTGAAGGACAAAAGCTATGTTCGGTATAGAAAGTTGGTGCTGTCAGGAATTTTTAATACATTAAGTTTGTTCTCTCACCTAAGGGCCATGGGTGTGAAGATAAGTTTGTGACTGGATCATTGTCAGCCTTTAACTCCAAATCCATTTTGAGCAGATTTGTATTTATCCAAAGCCTCATGTTAGCACACAAACTGTTTTAACACGGACATATGAACAGATGCAAACAAATCAGCCCAAACACTCCAAGGCATGTGTTTTCCACTTTTGCATCCATGTAAATAACCCAAAATATAGTTGACCCTGTATACTTGGTGACCTCCCTACAGACTCAACTGCTTTACAGACATCCGAAAATAGGCTTCAGTTTGAGGCATATCTCGGATGAGAAGGCATCTGTGGGCTGAATTTCAGGCCACACAGCTGCAGATCTACTGAGCTGCACAGGAACCAGTCAGGAGTGAAAATGTGCGATATGTCATTTGCAATTAACAACTTGGCTTTCACTATTTGTGTGTGTGTGTGTGTGTGTGTGTGTGTGTGTGTGTGTGTGTGTGCGCGCGCGCGCGCGTGTGCGTGTGTGTAAGTGCTGCATGAAAACATTTTGGCTGTTACGGCTGCAGACAGTTTGGGTCTCTGCGTGTTGTCCTGCAGGGGTGGATCACTCACTCAGCTGAAGTCTGTGTGACATGAGGCAAGAATAACAACTGTTTGAGAGTCCAGCTTTTAAAAGTGCTTTAATGCTGGTTTTGTGGCTGTTAAACAAGCCGAAACATGTATATATGTTCTGCACATCAACCCAACAAAACATATTCTATAAGTAATGCATGAGGACCGTATGTTCCTCTAAGAGATGTTAAAACATTGAAATGCTTTGACCATCCACTCGTGATGCTCAACATGGCTTTTCAAAAATATTATGTCATAGCATGTTGAGGCGTGAAGTCCTCTCACTCCTCTTTCTCCCACACACATAATTGAGCTTCATGGAAGAAAAAAAACACCCACTGCTTCAGAGTGGCTTTCATGTCCTTGTCCTATGCTTGTATAATGATTCTAATTGATACAGGCTTGCAGAACAGTACTCTCGCAATCAGTCCCCCTTCTTATGTTCGCCCGTGTAATCTACAATTAGGCTGTACAGATCAAACCAACAATGGTGCATTTCTCCACACAAGCAAACATCTCTTGGAACTAAGAAAGAATCCCACCTAATATAGAATGAAGCTGTACATTTTCAGATGAGACTGGCTTGTAGGCAGTGATGGGTACTGAGAGGGAAAGTGCGTGGCAGATGGACGAGTAGATGCCTGGGAGCAGTCTTTGGAAGATAGACCCCATTTCTGACCCAACCATACGGACTGTTCACATCCAATAATCTATGCTTGCACAGCTCTGTCAGCTTTATTCCTCCTCCTTCACATCTCCAAGGCATTTTCCAAGGCTGAGCTCAGATATTCTTTCTCTACTGGAGTAGCTGGCCGGCTTAATGAGCGGATAAGACTTAGCCAAACAACCCCAAATTAATATTATTCTGTGAGCCCACACAGTGAGGCCATTTTGTACAAAAGGAACGATTTCTTTGGTCATCTTTTTGTCGTTGTCATAGATGAGTTTGTGCCCAACTGTAATTTATGTAAATGTTCTGTTCAAAAATGTTATTTTTAACCTGTTATACAACATTTTAGGGCAGCAGTCAAAACCAATAAAAGAGGATTAGACTGTAATTCAGCACAAGTGAAATGTATCTTAAGGTAGAAAAACTATGTTTGAACCAAGATTGGACTACAGAGCAGGCAAAGGAAGAAACCAGGTTTTATTGGCCTGAAATGCCCTAGATTCAGAGTAAGAGTCAGTTTATTCATTTTATTAACTCTAAATAATTAAAACTACTCCTTCATTCAGGACTAATATAAAGACCCTTTCTTTAAGGCTTGGGTAGTCAGCTCTGAAACCTTTCGAAAAAGCTTTTCATAGTACCCAACAGGAGAAACATCAAAGCCCTCACCCTGACAGAAATGAATAGCTCTCCCTCAATCATGGTGCAGGAAATATCCACAAGACGGCATTGGTGAAATAGGCAAAGCATTTTTGTCATTGTTAATTGAATGAAATGTCCTTTCTTTGT